>NW_027437181.1:36405000-36720000 GCF_033239565.1 Halichoeres trimaculatus
GACATACTATATTTAAATAAATGACAAAAATGTTATGTGTATCATCCATTGCCAAAAACACCTAGGGTGGCATCAGGTAAATTCGGCCATTTAAGCTTTAAATGTCCCACCCCCTCTGATTTTAAGAGCCAATGACAGCAAAGGGTTTAAAATGGTTGACACAACTGTAATTGACAAGGAACACTGGATTTGATTGGTCTGTAGTTGTTACTGTTTTACCTGAACTCTGCCAGTGTAAAAAAGTTGGCACAGCTGACCTATCATTCATCATATGAATTTCCCTTCGTGGATTAATAAAGTATTTTATCTATCTATCTATCTATCTATCTATCTATCTATCTATCTATCTATCTATCTATCTATCTATCTATCAAGACCTGTAGGGCCTAAAAATTATATTTACTAAATAATTCAAACACAAATGTTAAGAAAACAACCATTATTAGCCATAAAACCACATTTGAACAGAATATGTTGTTTTTTCTAAGTGCCTGAAGCTATTTACCAAAAAGTGTTCCAATTTAGCTGATATATCAAATACAATTACAAAATTAAGTTTAAAGTTTCATGGAATATTGAATCATCATCGATTAAATTACAAAGTTAAATAAACCTTTCAGATCCCTTCATTTAATACAACAGTGTACATGCCACAATTTATACATGAAAGGACCATTGTTAAGTGCTTTGAGTGGGCAGAGTGTGGTTGGAAAAGCAATACATGCCTGTGATCCATTATTTTTAAAACTGACTCTGATGAGGCAACATGTGAAATGTGTGCTCGCCCTGTTTTACACTGTTTCCATAAAATGGGTCTGTCATGACACAGCGTGCGCTGAAAGATTTATATTTTTCCCTGTAATACATTATTTGGCCTATTTGATTTATAGTTGATCAGACTTACCTGCAATGCTGTAAAAGCCTTCTTTGATTTCCTGGATGGGCAAGTGGCCTGGGAATGCCACAAACCCATCCAGGAGCTCGGTTAGGGCTGCGGACACTCTCCGGACCGCGCCACACACCATAGCTTTGCTGAGGCTTTCAGCGTCACCAACAGTATACAGAAATGTACCCGACGCATAAAAGCAAAGGGCGATACGCACACTCTGCGGGACCGTTAATGCACAGCTTCTACGAGTGTCGCGAGCCACGTACAGCTCTAAAAGCTGGCAGATGTATACCAACCCCTCCCTGGAAAACGGTAACTTTCATAACGGTGGTCATCTGAAAAAGAGAGTGGGTCGGTGCGGTCCCTGAAAACTCTCGCGGGCCGGTGTGCTCCTCGGATAATGCGAGCGCCAATGTCCAAAATGGCTTGTCCGTTCTTAGAGGATCCCTCTAAGAACGGACAAGCCATTTTTTCATGAGGGCTCATTGGTTATTGGGCGGGGTTTTTATAGTCTGCAAGATCAATCTGGAACCTAACCTGCCCCGGAGCAGGTTAGCCGTTCAGCGTACGTTGCCATGGAGACTCGCCTCGCTGAGGAGTGTTCCTGTGTCGTAGAACAGGGAATCTGAAACCTATCCTCAAAGCTACCTCGCTAGGCAGTAATCCTGCTTCGTAGAACAGGGCCCTGGTATGAACCAAAGACGGTTAGGTTACGGTGGCTTCATAGGTCCAAAAGGCGCCCTGTAGTTCAGTGTTTCCCAACCCTGGTCCTGGAGGACCCCTGCCCTGCATGTTTTTTATGTTCCTGATTCCAACACACCTGATTCAAATGATCAGCTCGTCATCAAGCTCTGCTCGAGCCTGATAACGAGCCATTCATTTGAATCAGGTGTGCTGGAGTGGGGTAACATCCAAAAGATGCAGGGCAGGGGTCCTCCAGGACCAGGGTTGGGAAACACTCCTGTAGTTAGTTCGGGTGGACCTTGGTTTGTATTCAGACCTGCACCGGAGAACCACTAACCACACCAGAGTTCGTTTGGAAGTGGACTGAGACCACCTCAAAAAGTGGGTCTCGATCCGGTTGTGTGGTCCGCAGCAGGGTTCGTTTGTGTCTATTCACACCTTCATGAAAAGTCCTCACCAGCGTGGGAAACTTACCCTGGTCCGTTTAAAGTGGACCAAACAGTCCAGGTCTGAATACATCCTAAGTCTCTGGCAGCTTGGTGGATTCGGAGCCCAGTATTTAAAGGGAAGTGATTGAAATGCAGCGCAGCTGCTGTCCATTCCCGCACCTGACTCCACTTCTGTAATCAAGCACACAGTCACACACCCTCACATCACACCCTAACACAGCCTCACACACACACACACACACACACACACACACACACACACACACACACACACACACACACACTACCTTGAAGTGGAGTGCATGACACATTGTCATGAAATGTGAAAACCAGAACCTGTTTCTCTTTTTGGCCACTTTGAAATTCCTAGCCTGGAAAACAAGGGCGTCAACATTTCCCTCTGTTAAACTAGTGCTGTAGGAATGTAGACAATCCCTGAAGTGTTAAACACCTGTTCTGAAGCACAGCTTGATGCTGGGATGCAGAGATATTTTTTGGCAAAATGTGCAAGAGCTGGCAGGTTGTCTGCATGGTTCTTCCACCAGGTGAGTGGGTCCTTAGAGGCCGTTTTCTCTGTCATTTGTTTGTACAAGATTAATTAACTTCTGGGTTGGTTAGAGGGGGATTTGGAATTGCTTGTCACACGTTCAGCCACAATTTTGCCCCCGACTCCTCCCTCTTTACATGCTTGATGGTGAACCATTGACTATGAAACATGGACACAAGCTGTGTCTCTGTTCAGGGGCTGCAGCCTCCGTAGGCTGTAGCCTTCAGAGGACCCGGCCTTCGTAGCCTGTGTAGACCGCAAAGGCCGAACTGAATTGAGACGGCCTGGTCTACGAAGCATTTCCTGTTTGTCACCTTCGACGTCACACAGCACCGCCCTCACCTGTCAGGGCTACATTACTTTTAAACACACGTAAACCAAAACCTCACATTTAAAACAGGATTATTTTTACTATTTATTTTTGCTTTGCATTATTATGATTATTATTATTATTATTATTATTATTGATAGAGTATAGAACCACCATTTACATGAGAGTAAGGCAACAACGTACATTTTCAACATTTGATCAAGTGCTGGGGGGGTGATAAAAAAAAAAGTATAAGATTCAAGCTGCTGAAATGATTTAATATATTTTTTGAATTCCCTGTAAAATTAAAAAACACCAAGTAAGTTTTTTTTCCCAAGAGAATTAACATTTATGAACATATTTTTATATAGTAATGAGAAGATTTATAAAGAACTGTTTTTCCTCAGTATATTACTTGAAAAAAGCCCAAAAACACATTTTCACCTAGAAAAACAAAATATTCTTTGATGTTTTAGAAACACATTCACATAATTGTTGCCGGATATCCTTCATATCTGGATAAAACAGGACTCCTTTTGGAGTTCGGCCGTGTCCATCATGTTCATCATGCGTTCATGCGCAATGTCTTGGGATACGTGAGGCTATGAAGGACCCAAACCCGTCCTTGAAGGAACCAAACCCATCCTTCGCGGCCCCCGAAACGGAGGACCATTTGGAGGAGCCTCCATATTGGGACAGCCTCTGTATTGGGACGGCCTCTGAATTGGGACACAGCTGTAGTCTCCCTGACATCACCCGTCTGTTTCTGAAACCGAAAATGAAGCACATTGGCTATCGCGGCCATATTGGTAGTGGCAAGGGTTTTGCATACAGCTATATAGCACCAGTCGGTCATGTGACCTGGGCTGTGACTCTGACTGGGCGAGCTCACAATCTTAATATCCTCTGAACTGCTGAGTAAGACAAGAAATCCCCCCCTGTACAGTGTGTCCTGATAGGAAATTAGCTACTCAGATGCATTATTATGGAACCCACATCAGTTATACGTAAACCCCGCCCCAGCCACTCCGAAAGGTCTAGTTACACAGCCAAACTCCACCCACGCTGTGAGTGATGCAGCCAAACCCAAACTGTGTGTTTTGATATGGCATCTGTTCAACGTTCATACAGACTTTAGCATCTGATACGTTTGTTAGGTCGTTCATCTTTTCTGAAAGGAGATTTTTCAAACTGCATAACCGCAGCAGAACACGCCCCCATTCTGAACATTACGTTGTCTTTTGTATTCTTATTACAAACAAATTTACAAATTTAAAGTTAAAATGATGTGGGCTATAATATATATATATATATATATATATATATATATATATATATATATATATAAATTGTGTATATGTGTGTGTGTATTAATTATGGCATATGCTTACTGTACATACTTTAAAAACATAATAAAAATATAATAAAAATTAGTCATTTTCCTTCATTTTTTTCAGTATTAGTGGTTTTGTGTTTTAAATTGGCCCTTAAAAGGTTTAAATTTTTATTCTAAAGGAAACATTCGGGAGTTTTGATTAGAGCAGAAATTAGTTACAATATTTAAGAAAAAAAAAAAAAAAGAAAAGGAAAAAATATTAAACTTAAATGTTACAGCTGTCAGATTTAGTAGCTGTTTTCAGCCACTGAGGGACAATGGAGGGAGATTTCTATTAAATCTGATGCTACATAAAAACTTTAAATGCATCAAAGTCAATGATATTACTAATATTTGATACATTCAAGACTTTAATTCCCTCCAGTTTCTGATCATGTTTTATAGTAAAAATGAGTCGTTTTCCTTCAGTTTTTTTTTTTTTTTTTAAACAGAGACTTTCTGTAACATATGCACCTTTAGCAGGACCAGGTTAATGTAAAAATATTAACTTACCGTCCTTCAGTCAGGGCAATTGCTGAAAGTGAGGGCATCGCAACGTGCGTTGCATCTTGCATGACAAATTTAGCATTTGACATCTCAGTTTTTTTTATTGTGCGTAAGCGTGTTGCAGGCGCGGTTTGACTGCGTCACCAGGGCTGGAGAGCAGCGGGGCGGGGTTGTCCCAGAACTGATGTGGGTTCCATAATAACGCGACTCAGACAGGAGACATTTTTTTAACCAGGCTGTAAATAGGTTATTTTTTGCTGTTGCTGCTGCTCTGGTCCCTGGAACTGCTCTTCTCACTGTTGCTGACCTCAGTTTTTTGCAAAAGGCTTGCCTTCACCTCTTTCTCCACGGTAACGAAACTGTCCTTAAATTGAGGATCCAGGAAAGTGGCAGTGGTAAAGACACAGTTAAGTGTCCTTGCTGTGATGCTGTTTTTTTTTATTTTGACTTTCATTTCAAACGCAAGAATGCTTTTTCCATCCTTTATTGTCAGAAAGTATTTTCCATTTCAGGGGCAGCACACACAACGTTGGTTGCTTCACTCCACTTAATGCATCTGTGAACCTGCTCAGTGGGCCAAGAATCTTTTGTCTCTATTGTCATGTCTGTGTCTTTGGGCATCAGGTGCTGGCTCTACCAATTTTTAGCCAAAGCAGCACAGACAGCTTGTTGCTGTGTAGAGAATCTGTCTACCATCTCAAAGGTCGAGTTCCAACATGTAGGTTTGTCATTTATACGTTTTTTTGCGCTGGTAACTTCAAGGTCTTCTGTTTCTCCTTTAACTTCCTCATTATTTTGTTTGACCTGGAAAAGGCAGACACAGTTGTTTGGAGCTTGGACAAGCGGGCAGAGACTCAATCCAGGCCTAGAGCCTTGCCAACAGCCAGGTGAAAGTCATTGGCAAAACGTGGTATCCAGGTGTTGCGCTGCCTTTTTGTTGGAGGCATTGTCTGTGGTTATTCCAGACATATCTGACATACCCAGTCCCCATTGTTCAGACAGCATCTCCTCCAGTGCTTCATGGAGGCTGTCTGATGTATGATCGGAATATAAACCTGAACAGCCTAAACCCCAGGAATGCAATTATCATAAATTGTTTACAAACTGGATCGTTACAGCCATGTGTACATCAGCTGCCCTGCTTGGATGTCAGTGGTGCAAGCAAAGACAGTCTGACTGCTGAGCTGAGCCTGGTCTCACTGTACAGCTTTGGGATTCCAGTATACATGAAGGTAAGCTGTATTTTTTGTACAACTGATGCACAAGATACTGGAATCCACTTTTTCCACCGTGTATATTGGGACCTGATCAAGACATATGAACTCCACAACTGCTCTGTTCAGGGAGAAAGTCTCCGCCCACCTCAGAGGACCTAGCTTGGTGGCTGCAGACTCACAAGCTGCCTGAGTCAAAACAGCGCTCATTCAAAAGAAAAAAAATTGAGGTATCAATATTTAAAACACATGGTATTGTTTACTTTTTAAAAACATCCATCCATCCATTTCTTCACCCCTTATCCTATTCAGGGTCGCTGGTGGCTGGAGCCTATCCCTGCTGTCATTGGGCGAGAGGCGGGGTACACCCTGGACTGGTCGCCAGCCAATTGACAGACAACCATTCACACACACACTCGCTTCTAGGGACAATTTGGAGTGCTCAATTAACCTGGTGAGAATGTTTTGGGACTGTGGGAGGAAGCCACAGTACCCAGTGAACCCATGCATGCATGGGGAGAACATGCAGACTCCACACAGAAAGGCCCACCAACCAGGCTGGGAATTGAACTCGTAACCTTCTTGATGCAAGGGTGCAGCGCAACTTGTTGCGCCACTGTGCAGCCACTTTTGAAAACAAAAAGTATTATTACTTTCTCAGTACCAGTGTATCATTCAACCCTCTAACCAAGGTGACTGCACCTGTAGATTGGCTTCATTCAGGAACAGACTGGCGCAGAGAATGAGTCTGTGGCAGCTTCCCAAAAGAGGGGGCTGGGGCACCGTCCCACCACTCACCACATTTCCTTAGACACATAAAATAAATAAATAATATAATGAAATAATGTTCTAAACTCTATGTGTGGTTGTATTTTTAAGATGAACAAGGTAATCATGCAATTAATATAAGATAATATAATAGATGATAAAATTAGATAATATATACATATATAATAATATATATATAATTTATGGTAACACTTTATAATACTGCCCAGTAACAGCACTGCAAAAGCGCTGCAATAGCACTGCAATAGCACTGTAAAGCGCTGCAATAGCACTGCAATAGCACTGCAATAGCACTGCAATAGCACTGCAATAGCGCTGCAATAGTGCTGCAATAGTGGGCTAATAGCACTGCAATACGGGGTAATAGCACTGCAATAGCGCTGCAATAGCGGGCTAATAGCACTGCAATACGGGGTAATAGCGCTGCAATTACACTGCAATAGCACTGCAATAGCACTGCTATAGCGGGGTTATAGCACTGCAATAGCACTGCAATAGCACTACAATAGCGCTGCAATAGCGGGCTAATAGCACTGCAATACGGGGTAATAGCACTGCAATAGCGCTGCAATAACACTGCAATAGCGCTGCAATAGCGGGGTTATACCACTGCAATAGCAGGGTAATAGTACTGCAATAGCGGGGTAATAGCACTGCAATAGCGCTGCAGTAGTACAGCAATAGACTGAAGTCAAGCCAGCCCACACGTTGTTGCGGTGCACGCATATGTGGCACGCCACAGTAATAGCCACAAATGCCTTATGTCAAGGTAAAAGAAACCTTCCACACAAACCGAGGGGACCCCGGAAAAAAAAATCAGCTCATTCTGATGTGGAATTTCAAAAATAAGTCCCTCTAAACTTTCAAATATCACTGTGTATTGTCAACATATAGATTTGTAATAAAAAAAAAATACAGTGAGATGTGAAAGTTTAGAGGGCTTTTAATTTTAAAATTAAACATCAGAATGAACTGATTTTTTCTGAGTGACATCCTGAGGTCAAGTACTATCAGTCTGAAGTGGAATGGTCCAGTGATAACTACAGATTTTTTAATAATTATAAATCTATATATTCAGGAATTACTGTGAAATTTGAAAGTTTAGAGGGCTTTTATTTTGAACATCTACATTAGAATGAGCTGATTTTTTCTGTGTGACAACCTGAGGTCAAGTTCTATCGGTCTAAAGTGGAATGGTCCAGTTATAACAACAGATTTTTTAATTATTTTGATTGTTGATAAAATACAGTGAAATTTGAAAGTTTAGATGGCTTTTATTTTGAAATTCAACATCGGAATGAGCTGATTTTTTCTGAGTGACAACCTGTGGTCAAGTACTATCGGTCTAAAGTGGAGTGGTCCAGTTATAACAACAGATTTTTTAATAATTATTAATCTACATATCCAGGAAATACAGTGAAATTTGAAAGTTTAGATGGCTTTTATTTTGAAATTCTACCTCAGAATGAGCTGATTTTCCTGATTGTCATCCTGAGGTCACCTACTATCAGTCTGAAGTGGAATGGTCCAGTTATATCTACTTTTTTTGTGTATATATATATATACATATATATATATATATATATATATATATATATATGTGTGTGTGTGTGTGTGTGTGTGTGAGTGTGTGTGTGTAAATCTATGTATACACGAAATACAGTGAATTGTGAATATTAAGAGGGCTTTTTTTTTGAAATCCCACATAAGAGTGAGGTCCCCTTGGTTTGTGTGGAAGGTTTCTTTTACCTTGAAAAGAGGCATTTGTGGCTATAACCGTAATGTGCCATATATGCGCGCACCGCAAAACAACGTGTGGGCTGGCTTGGCTTCAGTCTATTGCAGTGCTATTACTGGGCCGTATTATAAAGTGTTACTGAATGTATTTATCAGGATGAGAAAACGTGAGAGTTCAAAAACACATCAGAGGGTACAGACCAGGTTTAAGTCAGGAAACAGAGCAGAAAAAGAATTCAGGGTGCAGAATCAGAAATATCTGGGTCTAAAAAAGTTGTCTGAGATCAAAATAGTCTGAATCTGAAAACCAATCCTGATCAAATCTGGATTCTGATCATGCCATAAAACCCATCCATCCATTTTCTTTACCTGCTTATCCTGTTCAGGGTTGCGGGTGGCTGGAGCCTATCCCAGCTGTCATTGGGCGAGAGGCGGGGTACACCCTGGAGTCTGGACTGGTCGCCAGTCAATCACAGGGCTCACATATATGTTACTGGGTCATTTACTCAGGGAGTGCACAGAAAACTACATGTGCCACAAGGTTAACAGCTTTTAACGCCTCTTTATACCATCCAAAACACATGAAGGTTAAGTATGGGCAAAAATAATCACAAAAATAAAAAAAAATAAAAAATAAAAATAAAAAATATATATATATATATATATATATATATACACACCCTCCCCTTGTGATCCTTACAGTGGTTTGAGCCAATCTCCTTCTCCCGGCACAGATGCTGCCGCCGCACACACACATGAACACAAATACAGATGCACAGGCAGAGCAGAGGATCGCGGTTAAGTAAGTAGCTTTCATTGAAAGACTTAACAACCCTAACTTCACATGTTCAACAGACACACAGAGAAAATGAAAAGCAAATGTCAGCTCCTTTGTCTGAAGTCTGACAGTATGCTTTAAATAAACACAAGACACTGATTAAGCTTTCCACCAGATGTGGTGCACACACACAGACAGACCACAGAGTGCCAAGGATCGCGATTAAGTGCATTAAAACACTAAACAATTTATAAGTTAATTATCACCGTTTGCTGCTGGCTGGCAAACAGCCTCTTCTTTATGATGCAAAAGGCTGTGACAGATAAGACAGACAGGTGACAGGCTGACATTCTCATCCTCTCATTTATGACACAAATATTAAACTATTTAAGATGCCTCTAGTGAGAGATTATCCAGATTTATGAGTTCATTGATGTAGGCCATTATTTATTAGAGTCTTATGTTCTATCCTGGATTTATTGATTTAAAAAAAAAGTAAGTACGATTACAATCACAACATAAAACAACACAGCAAAAAATAGAACATTTATTTTTATGTCCCCCCCCAGGAATTAATCTCTGAATTTTTTCTGTTTATTGTCCCCCCCCAACAATGAAAAGGGATTTTCGCCACTGGTCCAGAGTAGCACCAACTCCTCACTGGGCTGGAAGAAGAGACCTTTTGCATCAGAGGCTGGAGGCGGAGTCAAAATTGCCTGAATTTAATTGAAAGTGTAAAATTCCACTGTCTGCTTTATCTATTCAAAAGTTTTATAAAAACCATCTATTTCCATATTTACATCCAGTTTGAGCAGCAGTGGCCTCCCGTGACTGTAAATATGGTCTCAGCTTGATCAGGTGGTCGGCGGTGCCAATTTCCCTAATTTTGGGTGATCAGTGATCAGGTATTGGTGATCGGCCAATCCTTACATATGAAAGTGATCCTCCAGGAAGAACCAACAGCCAGCCTTTATTACTCTGAGACCTAAAACTCAGGACATTTTATTGTTTTTTTAAGTTAAAATATAAACATTGTAATGTTTCACAGATATTTTTCAATGATTTTCAATAAAATAAGATTGGAACATTGAAGGTATATGCTGTCAGTTATATATTAAAAAAAAATGGTATCGGCCAAAATCAGTATCAGCAGGTCAGGCTTTTTAAAGATCGGTGTTGGTGATTGGTGATCAGCCAGAAAATTGTGATCGGTGCACCCCTAGTCCTGGATTTACTCGCTCATATTAACCCCGTTGGGCTGGTAATCCTCGTCCTCCTTTCAGGACAGAGTCGCCTTTTCATTTTTTTCCTCTCCTGCTCTTGAAATCCTGCTTTGGATGAAGAAACTTTGAGCCCTGATATCACTCAGCTCCTCCTCTGACCATCAACAGATACACCGTGATGTGGGGCACGGTTTAGGTGACAGGGGAAAAATCAGGAACCTCTGCACCATCTGAATGTATGTTGACATGTAAAACAGTTAGCAAAAAAAGATGCTGATTTTTTGACATGAATTGCAATGGGAAAATAGCATGGTTTAATGTGTTTAAGTGTGTGAGTGATACCTGATGAATCCAAGATTTGTTCAGTGACCGTGTGGCTCTCTGTGTGGGTTCCCACAGTAGGTTCAGTCTGAGGTAACCAATGAGTCAGTTAGCACTGAGGTGTGAAATACTTGCTGATGGGCTCAGGGTTTGTCTTCAGTATGCGTCCATGCCAGCTGCCCTTTGGCACAGTTGTGAGGTCAGCCTTGTACATGTAGAATATTAAGATCAGAGAATCAAAGTTGGGATTTTACCTGACAGAGGCATTCAGAGGCGTGTGTAACATCAGTTTTTATGAACGGTTAATTTACCCACAGTGTGGGTGGGGATGGATCCCTGTTACTGTGGACGTTTGGACTGATTCACCTGGTAAATGAAAATCAAACAAAAGCAAGACTCTTCCCATAAGGTTGTCCTCTTTCTCTGTCCTCTAAGCCCGGATCATGGTCAGCGTTCTGGTTTCCAAGCTGCCCAGTGACGGCCTCCAAAAGCAGCCATCCAGTGAGGTGGTGGTCAACATCTGTGGAACCCTGAATCACCTGGTCACTGTCAGTTCTTTGGCAGCTCATGAAATCACTCACTTCAATGGTCTGCCTAAACTGGTGGGCATCAAGGTGTCCCATGACAGCAGGTAGGACAGAGTGTCTCTGTGAGCCTCAGGTGTCAGAGCAGCTCTTCCTTCAGGGGTACATGATCTACCAACCCCCCTTTGATTTATACAACTATTTGTGTTAATGTTTAGATTTTCTGTGTTCTGCTTTTTGATTTCTCATCAGATCAGAAGAGTCATGTCTAAAAGAAACATGTCATGGTCATAATCTGTCTGTCTTTTTCTTGGCATGTGTCCTGACATATGTCTTGCTGTGTCGTCTTTCAGCTATGGGAGTTTAAAGGCTGCTAAAGCAGCTTCAACTGTCCTCTGCAACATGTTCCAGTATAGCAAACTGCACAGAGACTACAAACTGGTGAGTGTTCATCTGCAGAAACAACACACAGAACACACAGCCACTTAAATATTGCACACATTATACGCATTTTATGGTTCTGCTAAAAAGTCAACCAGCTCGATTTTGAACCTTGTGTGTTTGGTGGCTTGATTTCTGATGAAGACAGAAGTTTAATGAGTTTCAAAAGTTGTGGAAACAGAAGGTTTAACATTGCAGTGTTCCTGAGGTGATAGAAACAGAATGGACAACTTCCTGCAGCTCAAAACACAAGTCGAAGTCCTCATAAAAAAGATCATTCAAAGGTTTTCTGTGGAAGGCTTCCCATGGTTTGATATGTTTCTGACATTTTTTTATGATCAGGATTCTTTTTGCTGCAGGAATAATTAAGATATTTCAGATTTTGTTTTGTTGAGCTAAAGGAGGTTGTCTGCCACCCAGTATTTTATGTCTGTGACACTTATGAAGGTTTGGGGTGTTTTTCGGGTCACCAGCTCTGATAGGGGGTATCAAACTGTGCACCATCATTTGGTATCTGAACAATGCTTCTGCTTGTCTCATGTCAAGCCCGCAGAGCTAGACTATGAACTGTGTTGTCCAGAAAAGAAGCCTAAGTTAAACGGTGACAGGATTTTAAACTTACTGAAAAACAAAGACAGTTGGACTTTTCTTGTATATCACATTGAGGACTTTGTAATGAACCCAGCTGGGGAAGTCAAAGATCTCTGATATCAAAGAAAAAACAGTGACACAGCAACATCTCATTAGTGATTCTATAATTAGGGGAATGTTTCGGGTAAACAAAAAGTGAGAAAAAAAATCTGTACTATTTTGCTTTATATTCTATTTGTTTGCAAAGTATATGTAATGTTCTAAATTCATTGATTGGCGAGCTTAAGCTCTAATTAATTCTTAAATATTTAATTAATAAAAAAATGGTGCACTATTTTGTCAACTGTGTTATAGACAAAAGTTGCGACTATTTTTTCAACATAAATCTTTATTATTCTGAATTTAGAGTCATTCAACATTTCTGTGTCTGACTGCGCTCCCTAGAAAGGTCCCTCATCATTTATATCACAGTTTAGCGAAAATTTAAAAGAGTTATGGCACAAAAACCACATGTAACACAGCTGACAAGACAAGAAGAGAGAAACCTGTCTCTACAGCACTACATTTTGACATTTCCTCCATTTTTTGGCTGTTGTGATAACTGCAGACCTTGAATATGCCACCACCATCACCCCATATTTCTGCACATTTTCTACAGTTTGGTTTTTATAACATCTCTAGTAGGAACACTAGATGGACAATTAATGCGCCCCATGTACAGACAGTCATTCTGATGAAATATTGATGAAGAGGAGCTGAAAAATGCCACACTTTCTTCAAGGGTCCCTCCAAAAAGGATATGACCTCAATTGATTTGGGTCATGTGACTTTGGAGCAAACCATTGCTGATTTATAGGCCTTTTTTCAATGGATAACACATTTGACACAGATTACTCTGACACACACAGTGAATAATTTTAGCTAAATTAATTATTTAAATAGTTTTTAAAACAACTTTTTCACGTATTAATGATTATTAAACAAATAATGCTGAAAATAATCACCACAAACATGTTTTCTAGTGTTAATTTTAAAGAGCAAACTTGACATTTGAGGAATCAGACAGCACAAAAACTGCAAATTCCAATACATGATTTGCATTATTTGCTGAATCAATGATGGAACCTGTTAACTTTCTGTATTAAATGAAAGTGAAATATCAGCTAAATGACCCACAGTAAAAATGGTCATTGCTACGAATGAATATTTGGTAAATTGGTAAGTTTACCCCATGGACATGAAGTTTACCCTTGATTATAGAACCACTCTTATACTGGGAAATGAAAAGGAAAGAGATTAGATAATTTCTTGATGTATTTTGTTAAGGAATCTCTTCTTCACTTCATCAATGACGCTATTATAAAATAAATGATTAAAGGGAAAATCTCATAAATGGTGCGGGTAATACTGAGATCTTGACCAGGGACTTGAAACTGAATCCCTTTTGATTTGGTATTTGTGATGAATTACAGTCTTCATGCTCAGCTGAAATGTACTGTCAGGAATGTGTGATATACAGGTGAAGGGAAGCATGTAAATGGAAAACAGTGTTAGGGCCTGAGACAGTACCCTGAGGGACCCCATGGAGCAAAGATGCTGCTGCTGACACAGAAACATCTGTAGTACAAATAAGTCCTGAACCAATTTAAAATGGTATCAGTAACACCAGCCTGCTTCACTAATCTGTCAAAGAATAGGTCATGGTTGGTGGTATCAAAACCAGCAGACATCATTAAAACTGATGGCAAGAATATTCAGTTTCAAATAGTCACCTACCATCTGGATCATTGAAAACCTGAGTCGTCTGGGTGGATTCACCAATACTGTTGAAAAGTTTTTGACAGATCCTGCCCTGGTTGTCAGGGAGTCTGTCTCTCAAGATGTTTTTTACCTGAGTGTGTGAAGCCCACAGGAGGACTTGCACTGTAGCTTTTTTGACTTGTTCATGGATATTTATTCTTCAAGCGATACAGCTCTGTGCTCAAACTGTAAGCCATCAACCTTTGTAGAGGAGAAACTACTCATATCGCCTCTCTGGAAGTTCACAGGTGGCATGGTGTGAATAAAACACACTCCAACTGCTTCCTCACTGATCATGACCAGCACTGAGCCAGTTCCTGTGAGCTGACTCACTGGTATGTAGCTTCAATTAGCCCCTCACAAGCCCCAACCTCAGTGTTATTGCCTTTAGCTTTGGTACTCTATGAATGTCTCTCCTCTTGGTGGAAAGTAAGTTACGGCAGAGGGAGGAGACGGAGAGGGGGTTGTGTTGAGCCGAGTATGAATCTTTAGATCTGATATCACCTTTTATAGAAACATGTGTTCTCCTCCATAGTTTGTCCCTTTTCTTTATTTGCGTGTCTGTGTTTTTCAGAAAGGATTTGGCAGACGAGACCTCACTGATGTCACCCTCTGAGTGAAGCATGCTGTCTGATCCATGATCCAGGCCTCAGACCTCAGGATCACAGTTCCTGTTTGGGAGGAAAGAAAGAAGGAAATCGATTAGAGCTAACAAAACTGTAGTTTTATACTCGATGTGCCTTTCATTTAGTGCCTTACTTGCTTTATTCTGAGAGGTCAGACTGTGATAACTCAAAGTTAACATCCACATGCTTTCCTTTATGTAACTTACTAACACAGGTGGACTTCAGCTCACAGCTTCCTACCTACTATAGACCAGTCTTAGTTTAATGAAAGTATTAAATGAGCTCCCTCTCCTGCTGTGGAGGAGAGGAAGCAGGTGTGCACTGAGACAGCACAGAGAAAGACCTGAGTACTCTGCATCAATCAGGTCAGTGTGAACAGAAATATCATACACTATTAGGACTTCAGTATTTGGCCACACCTGTCAACTGTTGAATTCAGGTGTTTCAGTCAGACCTGTAGCTGTAAACACCCTGCAGCGCACAAAGCAAGGACTGATAACGACTTGTTTGGTGAGGAAGAACTTGAATGAGCTCTGACCTGAACTCCATCACGCACCTTTGGATGAACTGGACCAGAGATATTGAGCCAGGCATTCTGGTCCAACATCAGTGTCTGATCCCATGAATGCTGAACAGAAAGAATGGGCCCAATCCCCCACAGAAACACTCCTGGACCTAATGGAAAGCCTTCCAAGCAGAGCTAACACTGGTATAACTCCACGTTAGAGTGGATGTCACTGTAGTGTGTGTGGCCGTCTGGTCTTCAAGTGACTGAATACTTTGGTCCATGTAGTGCAGGGGTCTGCAACCTTTACTATCAAAAGAGCCACTTTGCCCCCTCCCCCACCAAAGAAATGTGGTCTGGAGCCACAAAACAACACAGCTTGTTAAGTTTAATATGTTTTATTCTTTGTCTATTTTTACCTGTTGTGCCAAAAGAAAACCCCAAACAGAAGTGTAGTGTGCATGTGAAGGTCTACTTTGAAATGAATCCAGCATTGAAACATGCAGACCCTGTTAGAGCCTGAAACGTAACAATGACCCGAAATGTGATAATTTAAAAAATGTTATAAATCCCAAAATGTAACAACTTTTTACATTTTGAATTTTATAGCATGCTTTCCACTTCACTATGGGCTTAACACTTTTGTTACATTATCGACCAGTTGTTACATTTCAGGTTGTTGTTACGTTCTGAAAATGTCTTTCAATGTTACATTTTTTGTTTGCTAATTTCTCACCACATATTATAAATATATTTTAGTAGAGAAGTTATTAATTTTTTTTCTAAATTCAACATTAAAGGTTTCACCTTGAACCCCGAGATAACTGCAACAAAACAGACAAAAACTAATTAAATAGTTGGTTTCTAATTGTTTCACCAACTGTCTGCCTCTCCATTGGTCCACACCGATCTGCAGGCAGCCAATCAGCACCTCACTATTATAGCTGAGCTGCTTTCTCTGATCAGTTCACAGATAGTGAGGTTAAACTGAGAGGCTGTGGTCCATCCTGGGATGGTTTCTGTAGTTGCACTCCAAACCTTGCTCCAAAGACAGCGGGGACAGACCACTATATAGGGCCTCACATATTGTCTGTTTTTTCTAACTGTTTAGTGTAAAATTCAAAGATATGAATAAAAAATATGTCAGCAGCACTAACTGGAAACAGGCTGTCACTGTGTTTGTTATTCGTGGTAGGAAAATGGAGATTTTCTGATATGACAACAAGATTTCAGGACATCCATCACGTTAGGCTGAAAGACAACAATAACAATCACGCCGATTGAAGAGGGAAGAAAAGGTCTGCAGTGCTAAGTGAATGTCTAGCAGTACAGAACACAAGCTCTGACATGTGGCCAGTTGACCAGAGACCAGCCCAACCTGACACAGCCTGTCTAAACACTGACAGTTAGATACTCTGCACGTTTGGTCTTGTTTGTATCAAATATTTATCAGTCTAACTTTGACCTCTGCAGATTGGTAAACCAGATTAGTCAGCGTCACATAATACTGGCTGCTACAGGCACTTTCTGGCTTTGGTCACTGGATGGCAGTATTGAGCAATGATAGTGTTAATGGCTCAACTGGGAAACCATCAGGGATCCAAAGCAGGTGCATCAAAAACTCTGAGTCTAACCCTGAACTCTGAGCTGATCTACAATGAGATAAGTAGGGATAGGTACCGAATTATGTACTTTTAAAGGTACCGACCGAATTCTGTCAAAAGTACCGGGTATCGATTCATGTAAAATCAAAAGGTACCATGTTTAGGTACCTAAACGCACCCTTGTGACTGCGAGGGAGTGGAAGAGTAGGCGATTTTCCATGCTGGACATGAACACAGCATTTCAAGGTTATATATTGAAGAATATATTTGTTAAATTGTAAAAAATAAATATTTTATTATTGAACAAATTGATATTTTTACCACATAAACACAAAAAAATACCGAAAATTGGTACCATTGAGTACTGGTACCGATTGTCAAGTACCGGGCATTGGTACTGTATCGTTTCAAATGTGAAAGGTACCCATCCCTAGAGATAAGAAACTCTGAATTTTCGGTTCCAAATCAGCTGATCTGAATCAGTTTGATTAACTTGGAGTAGTTTCACCTGGAGTTAAGTGCATGCACCACAACTATAAAAAGCCAGCATCAATGGAGCCCAGATTCGACTGGTCACCAGGTAAGGAGGGGGCCATGTTTTTCACCCCACAAAAATTAGAGATCTGTTGCAGCTGTTAAAGAGAGAGAGAGATGCACAGACTTAAAAGGAAAAATAAAAAAAACGGGCATCACTTTGCTCTGCTTGAAGTTGGGTCTCCACAAGAACTGCTCCCCCTGGTGGCTAGCTGCAGTCAGGTCAAAAACGCCGTGTTGTGGTGTGAAGGGAGATGTGGTGGTGAACTAAGAGTTACTCTCATAGTTCTTATATTGATTTGTGCTAATTGCGCCATGTGATAATATGTGTAGTTGCAGAAGGTTGAGAGCTCCTGAGAGCCTACAGATCTCTCTGTATGAAGGAAGAATGGACACCATTAACAGAAAAGGTTTTGTTTTAAAGCTGGATGATGCTGAGAAATGAAAGGAGACATCACTGGCTCACCCCCAGGGCTCTCAAGTGTCACGCATTGAGCATGACAGTCACTCTTTTGGGTCTTTTGTCACACACTCCCGCCACACATTGTATTTCTCACGCTGAAAAAAATGTACAGAGAGAGGCTTCAGACTTGACTTGGACTCATGAACAATCATTATGATCTCTCTTTTCCTGGCGTATAAAAATTAGGAAAACTATGAAATGTCTGATCAGCCATGGCACATCATAGATATGAGGCGCGTCTGGCGGTCCCGCATAGTAATACATCTGATGCCGCCACGATCCGCTCTGTGGACTATTGGCTCGATATCTTCCGCTTAAACTGTGGCTGTTACTGCTGTTGTCTGACAGTAATGTCACTTAACAGTGCAGCCGATGTACATGTGAATATCTGACCTAATACCTCCCGAAATGCTGATCCGATACTGAGTAAAATTCAGTAAAAAAAGCAGAGTAATGACAAACTTTGCTGCTACCACTAGAAGCACATCAATCGAATGTATTCGAAAGTATGATTGACCTGAAGCTCTCAACTTTAAACACAAAAGTAAGTCTTCTAGCTCAGGCTAGCTAGTGTTAGCAAATTACCTGCAAAGCTCCAAACAAATAAAAACACGTTCATTCTAAAGCCTTTATATGATTTGCTTCATGGTGTTGTACTAGATACATGGCAGTTTTCTGTATATCATTAAGAGAAACTAGGCAATTCCCATCAAACACTGTATTTATTTAACCTCTGCCATCATAACACCGTCTACTGTCACTTTCTACTGCCTCTTACAGTAACCTGATGCCCATGCCACCACACGGCAATGGAAGCGATCTGTGCATATAGCATATTGGAGGCCCTCTGCCCTCTTCACTACACCAAAAAATGGAAGACCTTGTCGCCATGGCAACAGAAAGACCTCTGTAGTGTGTAGTGGTCTTTGGTGAATGAAACACATGCAGTTAACTGATTTTTATTGAGCTTTGTGTTGATTGCTGTGTATCTCAGTACAGTGCATCCCGTGAGAGGTGCTTCACTTGCAGTGTTCTCAGGGCCACAGCCGGGTGGTGCCCACTGAAGTCTGAGAGTTGCTTGGCCATATTTTTAAAGAATTAGTGACTTCAACAGAGTTTACATTGTGATACCTTTTAAATGAGACTCAGACTGACACTTCTGGCACAGATCAGAAATGAAAGATTCAAACTGTCTGAGGCTAGGTGGCTTAGTGTGGCTCCTTCTTCATCAAATCAGGGAGCAGAAATACTGTTTACTGAAACAACCAGCAGCCACGCCTGCATCAGCCCAGTCATAGCACACACACACACACACACACACACACACACACACACACACACACACACACACACACACACACACACACACACACACACACACACACACACACACACTTATAATTCCTTATCACTTAGACTGGAGGGACAAACAGATAAGGACAGAGACAGTTGAGGTTAGAGCTCGTCTGATTGGACGCTATTTGAAACCTGAACAGCACAGAAGAAGCAAAAGTTGAAGGTAAGACAGGTTTTCATACTCTGTGCTTTTACAATAATCATTTCTATAATGAGAATTCTGAACTCTAATTCATATCAGAGTCACGGTTATTTTTTGGATAGCAGGAACATTCAGAGGTCATGTTGGTGACATTAAATGTGGATTTCTGTCTTCATTCTGATTCTGTGTTTCCAGTGCTGCTTGTTTCCCCCTCAGATCTGAGAAGATGGACGTATCTGAGGAGGATAAAGAAGAATCAGGGTCTGCTACCCCCACCTGTCTGTCTATGAAGAGTGACACCTCCAGACATAGACCTCCAAACTTCAATAATGAGCCTGGACCCTCAGGAACAAAGTAAGACACTGTTTCTGCTCCAACTAAGCAAGAGTTTAAACTGCAAAACTGATTTCTAATTGTAACTTGAGCCAAGGTCCTTTTTTCT
This sequence comes from Halichoeres trimaculatus, assembly GCF_033239565.1. Taxonomy (NCBI): domain Eukaryota; kingdom Metazoa; phylum Chordata; class Actinopteri; order Labriformes; family Labridae; genus Halichoeres; species Halichoeres trimaculatus. The sequence goes on from NW_027437181.1 coordinate 36,424,852, forward strand.
GGCAAAGTCCCCAGAGATGTCCAACAAAAAGAAGGATTACTGCTATTCTCCTAAACATGGATTAAATGTTTTGTTTTGTTTTAACTCTCTGAAGTTACAGCAGCTACTCATAAATCTGTCACGCCTTTTTATATAAACTCTATGATCCATGATGTGGTCCAAGGTTCAGCTTTATAGCTTTAATCATGATGAGTTTGTACCATGAACTGCAACGTTAGGGCGATAACCAGATATTAAACATTAACATTTAACTGAACAGATAAAAGAAGATCCAGCAAGAATAAAAAAACTAAACAGTATCAGTACCAGGTAAATACAGGCACATCTCAATAAATGAGTGGAAATCCACAAAATATAGTAGTATATCATTTTGTTTATTATGTATTTTTTTGCATCACACTTGATAAAATGTGCAATTTTGGCAACTTTTTTGGTAAATATGATCTGTTTTTCAATTTTTAACAGGTGAAATGAAACTATTTGTCATGTTGATGAGACTGAGAGCTTTGAAACTCACGGATCAAATATAATACACTCTGAATTATAGGGTTAATTGTGATTATGGCTTACAGTTTATGGAAACCCAAAATTCAGTATCTCATTAAACTAACTATGGTTTAAAAGTTGAATTTTGTAAACAAATGATGGCATTAGCCATTTAACTTGAAACACATGCAAATGCTGGCATGTTTCTTTCATGGTGGCTTCGTTTAAAAGGAAAAAAAGTTTTCCAACTGTTCTAGATTTACTTCCAAGAAGCATTGTTACGACAAAGAAATGATCAACCAAACACAAAGTTCCTTACCTATTGTTTTGAGTTCATTATATACACTGATCTGCCACTTTATTAGGTAGACCTTGCTGGTACTGGGTTGGACCCCCTTTTTTCTTCAGAACTGCCTTAATCCTTGGTGGTATAGATTTAACAAGGTACTGGAAACATTCCTCAGATAGTTTGGTCCATAGTGATATGATAGCATCACACAGTTGCTGTAGATTTGTCGGCTGAACATCCATGATGAGAATCTCCCGTTCCACCACATCCCAAAGGAGCTCCATTGGATTGAGATCTGGGGACTGTGGAGGCCATTTGAGTACAGGGAACTCATTGTCATGTTCAAGAAACCAGTCTGGGATGATTCCAGCTTAATGACTTGGAGCGTTATCCTGCTGGAAGTCTCCATCAGAAGATGGGTACACTGTGCTCATAAAGTTGTAGCGTGAATCGGTGTCAAAGAATGACTAGTTAATTATTAACAGCATAATGCCAGCATTCCACTGGAGCGAAAGTATAACTTTCAAAAGACATCTAAACTTACAATATGTGAGTTTAAATTTAAGTTGGGGCACCACCCAATTTAGAGAAAACAGGGAAACTTTAGAAGGGTTTACTGTAAGAATTTGTGATTTAATAATTCATAGAATTATCAATTATCAAGTCTCAATGTCAAAAGGCCGCTACATCAAACGTGAATTCTTTTGAACGGTGTACAGAGGCCGTTAATTTCAACCACACAAAGACAGAAAGCAATTTCTTTATATATGAAAAGTTTATTGACTAACTAAAAGAAGAAATATGTGCATGGATAAATGAACATGTGAAAGATATAAAAGGATAAATGCATTGATGAATGCAAAGTGAAACTGATCATAAAAAACCGGAATAAAATGACATAAACCAACCCACATAAATCTAACTAACCCACCCAAGATCTCTGGGGCATTGACCACGATATACCAATAAATGCAAGATTGTCTTACACAAGTTCTGGGCTGATGGTGAGGGTGGAGGGGGCGACAGAAGTGGCTGGGTCCCGCTGCAGATGTCTGCGGATGTCCGTTGAGGGGTGATGGAGAGGCTGGAGGCCTGCTGCAGGTCATCTGAGCGTCACGGAGGTGATGTCCGGTGAGTTGAGTCCGTAGAATCGATTCTCACAGCGGCAGTAGCGGCTGGAACAACGGCGATGATGCCGGGCGTCGGGTTGAAACTTTGGCAGAGTTCCAAAGTTGAATCACCGCAGGGAAAGCAGTGAGCAGCGCTCGTCTCCTGACGTCAGCGCATGAGGGGGAATCCCCGTCGATCAGCTGGGTGTCTCAGGGAGAGACCCAGGCACCGGTAGATGACTGGATGCAGTCGGGCTGAGGTGACTTGCGTCTCAGCCTGTAGAGTCTGGAGCCGGTGATGAGCTTAGAGTTGGCATGTGCGTTGCCAGTTGAGGAGCAGAAGGAGAAGAGCCTTCTGAAAGAAGTAAGAGGAAAGAGAAGAGCCTTTGTGTAGGATAGAGGAAAGAGCCTTCTGGAGGAAGGATAAAAGGAGAAAGCCTTCTTGATGAAGGGTAGAAGGAAGAGCCAATGTTCTTGTCCTGGAGTGGAGTTTACTCAGCTTTTCCCGCCGAGTCAGTGAGGTCACTTTAGGCTGACGCCCCTTCACATCTCATCTTTCTGCAGGTGGATCAGATTGTCCCAGAGATCACTTACTAACTAGAACTTTAGACTGTAAAGAGATTCCTACATGTAATAGTCAAAATCACATTTCTTATGATTTAAGCTTCACATCAAGACTAAACATGATAGGTTTTTCTCTTTAAGAACCCAATAAAATAAAAACCAAGATATTACAATGGGAGGACAGCAGTTTTCACACGCACATTATCAATGATTCTCATTACACAGTACATGTTTGCAAAGGTGAAGATGTACATGTAAGTTTTAGTGTAAAATCATCATTTTTGTGCTGTTCTCAGCTGTGTGAATCAAAGAGTCTTTGTCTTTGAGGAGAAGGAGGGGAGCTGATCTTCTCTTGGCATTTCTTCTCTCCTGTTCCCAGAGAGAAAGGTCGAGGGTCACAAGATACTAGGTGGAGGCTGAGAGGTCTCTCCAGCCTCTCCCTGAGAGAAGGATGTCTGTACAGTTTCACATGTCCGCCAGGTGTCAACGAACAGTCTTCGGATTTACAGCGATGTCTTAATGTTTTATAGTCTTGCAAACATCAGAGGAAGGGATGAGGCAGACTTGGGGAGAAAACCACTTTAGCGCAGAGGTCTGTTTTTCCAAACTTGCTTTATTACCTCTCCTTCCTTGGGGGGATTAAAGTTGGAGATTAGGTCAGAGCTGCGAAACCAGGTCCCAGCCTGACTTACGTTACAAGGGATGAACATGGTCAGCAACAATACTCAGGTAGGCTGTGGACTTTAAACAATGCCAAACTGGTACTAAGGGGCCCAAAGTGTGCCGAGAAAATATCCCCCGCACCATTACACCACCAGCAGCAGCCTGAACCGTTGATACAAGGCAGGATGGATCCATGCTTTCATGTTTTTGACGCCAAATTCTGACCCTACCATCTGAATGTGGAGCAGAAATCCAGACTCATCAGACCAGGCAATGATTTTCCAATCTTCTATTGTCCAGTTTTGGTGTTGCTGTGTGAATTGTAGCCTCAGTGTCCTGTTCTTAGCTGACAGGAGGGTCACCCGGTGTGGTCTTCAGCTGCTGTAGCAAATCTGCCTCAAGGTTGGACGTGTTGTGTGTTCAGAGATGCTCTTCTGCAGACCTCGGTTGTAACCAGTGGTTATTTGAGTTACTGTTGCCTTTCTATTAGCTCCAACCAGTCTGTCCATTCTCCTCTGACCTCTGGCATCAACAAGGCATTTTCACCCACAGACCTGCTGCTCACTGGATATTTTCTCTTTGTGGGACCATTCTCTGTAAACCCTAGAGATGGTTGTGGGTTAAAATCCCAGTAGATCAGCAGTTTCTGAAATACTCAGACCAGCCCGTCTGGCACCAACAACCATGCCACGTTCAAAGTCCCTTAAATCTCCTTTCTTCCCCATTCTGATGCTCGCTTTTAACTGCAGCAGATCGTCTTGACCATGTCTACATGCCTAAATGCATTGAGTTGCTGCCATGTTTCCGTTAACAAGCAGTTGGACTGGTGTGACTAAAAAAGTGGCCAATGAGTTCAGATTCAGATTCATCTAACAAAGAAAATTTAATCCCAACAAACAAACGGTGTCGCTGGTGTTGGAAAAACTTTCTCAGTGCAGAAGTTCACTCTGGACTGGGCAGAGGGCTGTGAAAACCAAGACCTCAGTCTGGTGGTTCTGCTTTCATTCAGGGAGCTGAACCTGATCAGAGATGAGTCCTACAGTCTCCTCAGTCTGCTCCATGTTTTCCATCCAACATTACAGAAGCTGACAGCAGAGACGCTGGATGTCTGTAAACTTTTGTTCATCTTTGACGGTCTGGACGAAAGCAGACTGGTCCTGGATTTCAACATTACTGAAGTCGTGTCTGACGTCACACAGAGGTCATCGATAAACGTGCTGTTAACAAACCTCATCAAGGGGAATCTGCTTCCCTCAGCTCTCATCTGGATAACATCTCGACCTGCAGCAGCCAATCAGATCCCTCCTTCATGTGTGGACAGGGTAACAGAAGTCCGAGGTTTCACTGACGCCCAGAAGGAGGAGTACTTCAGGAGGAGGTTCAGGAATGGAGATCTGTCCAACAGAATCATCTCACACATCAAGACATCCAGGAGCCTCCACATCATGTGTCAGATCCCAGTCTTCTGCTGGATCACTGCTACGGTCCTGGAGCACATGATGAGCTCAGAGCAGAGAGGAGAGCTGCCCAAGACCCTGACTGACCTGTACTCACACTTGCTTCTGGTTCAGACTCAGCGGAAGAAGAAGAAGTACGACGATGGACAAGAGACGAGTCCTCAGGAGCTGATGGAGGCTGACGGAGAAGTTCTCCTCAAGCTGGGCAGACTGGCGTTTGAAAACCTGGAGAAAGGAAACATCATGTTCTACCAAGAAGACCTGGAGCGCTGTGGTCTGGATGTCACAGAGGCCTCAGTGTACTCAGGAGTTTGTACAGAGATCTTCAAAAGAGAGAGTGTGATCTTCCAGAAAACCGTCTACTGCTTCGTTCATCTGAGCGTTCAGGAGTTTCTGGCTGCTGTCTACATGTTCCACTGCTACACACACAAGAACACAGCCGTATTAGTGGCTTTTATGGAGGCAAGACATGTGGATTTGACCCTGGATGACCTCCTACTTGAAGCAATGCTGAAATCCCTGAGAAGTAGAAACGGCCACCTGGACCTGTTTGTCCGCTTCCTTCATGGACTCTCTCTGGAGTCAAACCGCAGACTCTTAGGAGGTCTGCTGGGACAGGTGGACAACAGCCCAGATATGGTCCGAAGAATCATTGAAAATCTGCAGGAGAACCAGACCAGAACCGCTCCTGACAGAAGCATCAACATCTTCCACTGTCTGATAGAGATGAACGATCGCTCAGTCCATCAGGAGATCCAAGAATCTCTAAAGTCAAAGGACAGATTCATGAAAAAACTCTCTGAGATCCATTGCTCTGGTCTGGCCTACATGTTGCAGATGTCAGAGGAGGTCCTGGATGAGTTTGACTTGAAGAAGTACAACACAACAGAGCTGGGACGACTTAGACTGATTCCAGCTGTGAGGAACTGCAGGAGAGCGATGTATGTTCAGATGTAATGAGGGTTATAAACTAACATGATGTGGGAGCAGATAAAATGATGTTTTTTAAAAGTGACGTTGCTTTTATTTCTGTAATACATGTGTCCTAACAGACTCTCTGGCTGTGGACTCTCAGAGACTCATTTTGAAGTTGTGGCCTCAGCTCTGAAATCAAACCCCTCACACCTCAGAGAGCTAAACCTGAGCTTCAACAAGCTCCACGACTCAGGAGTGAAGATACTTTGTGCTGCTCTGGAGAGTCCAAACTGCAGATTGGAGACCCTGAGGTCAGTTCAGGGACTGAAGCTGGGATTGGAATAAAATGTTTGTTTTTTTAATGTATAAAATAATGCTTCTGTTTGAATAAAGAAAAAATCTTTACTTAATTTTTCCCTATTCAGATTGAATAAATGTGGCCTGTCCGAGACCAATTGTGCTTCTCTAGCCTCAGCGCTGACGTCCAACCGCTTCCACCTGAAAGAGCTGTGGCTAAACCTTAACAAGCTGGGGGATTCAGGAGTGGAGATGCTGTGCGTTTTTTTGGCGTACCCAGATTGCAGACTCGAGGTTCTGTGGTGAGATACTTTCTTGTTTTAAGACCTACTCTTAAAAAAAAAAGAAGAAACGAAATATGAGCTAATATTGAACTGGGTTATGTGCATTCAATCAATTTAATTAGAAGTTCATCTGCAACTTTTAACATGCAAAGTGTCTGATTGTCACTTAAGCTTTTTTATTTATCCTGTTTTCAGGTTGGGGTCCTGCCGGTTGTCGGGCTCTGGCTGTGCGTCTTTGGCTTTAGCTCTAAAGTCAAACCCCTCTCATCTAAAAGTGCTGGATCTGAGGGATAACAACCTTCAGGATTCAGATGTACAGCCTCTGTCTGACCTCAGGGAGAATCCAAAGTATCAGCTGGAGACTCTCAGGTCAGTAACCCAGTAACATGGGTTTGACATGCTTCAAGCCACACTTTTCGGTGGATTTTCCCAGTGCATGTGGATGAAAGTATTTCTAAAAACAAATGGGGTGTATTCATTTCTGAAATTACCAGTTTACACGTGTACAAGGCCTCAACTTTGTCCTTTTAGTGTTTGCTAGTCCCTGTGATGGCAGGGACTGGTGTTCATGGGAAGGGGCGTGTCTCCACCAGTGAGCCTGAAAACTTCTGTTTTACTAGATCTCTCCATGAATAACAACTTCAGTTTCAAATAACCCATTGAACCTGTGCAACCTCTTGTCCCCTTTTGCAGTTTTCTGACGGCTGGTGAAGTGAGCCTCAGTAACAGCAACCTCTCATTGCTACTTTCTTCTCTCATTACTCTTTAGATGGCGTAAGTGACCTCGGTCAGAGTCTGTGGAGAGCGGATTGGCTGTATCCTGATGATCCAGGGAGACTGAAATCATCCCTGTGTTTACTTCGACTGACTGTACAGCCTCTACAGACACTCTGAGAGTCTCCACACTCAATCACCCCCTTCACCTGGAACCACAATGTTATTTGGACTAAAAGCAGACTTCACAAGCTCTACTTTTTATAGCTCTGTATTTGAAAATGTGTGAATAGCCTCCAAGATTTTTGAAGTTACATTTTGTACTCTGTTGAATCACAGTGAATCATAGCTCATTTCAGTTTCATACTTTTGACTATCTTTAGTGTACGATGATGTAGAGTCTTCCAATCAACACCAGTACATTTGGCTGATGAAGTGAAAGAGAAGAACTTTCTCCAGTGCAAGCTCTGATGTAGCAATAAAAACCAATGAGCAGTAAGTTTCTTTTGCGTGCGTTAGCCAAATTATTTGACTCGTTTCTCCTCTTAAAGTGGACATATCATGCTTGTTTCTCCTTTTCACTATGCCAGACTAGGATGCCTCTAAAGCATTTATGCCCTCAGTACAAGTCATTTAGTTCCTTCATTGTCCCACAATAGCGTTCTCAATATCCTCATTTTAGGCCATTCTGAAGATCTCGTTGAAACGCTCTGTTTCCAGAATGACCTCCAGTAACCTCGCAACGTCACAGCCCTTTGTGCTCTGATTGGTCAGTTCTATCAGAGGGGCAGAGGGGGTAGAGCCAGGGGGCGGTTTTTGCAGCATGGAAGTATTTACAAAATCGCCATATTGAATGGAGCAGACCGAGCGAGTTTGCTGTTTGCCAATACTTCACCGTAAGGCATTGATAGCACTAATAAAATGGCAGAGTGTAGGATACAACCTTTTGTATTAGACCCCGAGTCAGACCCAGACGGTTCTGCAGCTCAGGAGGAAGAAAATCCACCTGGACACAGATCATCTCAGGACGCTTCAGTGTGGTGAGTCAAACCGGTACTGTAACAAGTATAGTTTATACGTGGAAATATAGGCAGACTTCACCAATAAACTATTTCAATAACAGGGCTCCATCCTGCTCCTTCACTTTTCTCTGTCTGTTTTATCCATCATGCTGAAAGTGTAGTCTAAAGATCACCTCTACCATCAGTTCCTCACTATGTTATTACCGCAGCATTATTGTGGTCCAGGTTCACAGTGCATGTCAGAACAAGCATGCAAATATCACAGTCTCACAAGTAGGCTTGTAAGTTCTCGAGACCGGTCTTGGTCTCGAGACCACTCTTTTGTGGTCTCGGTCTTGTCACGGCCTTGACAGTCTTTGGTCTCGGTCTTGTCTTGGTCTCGGGGTCTCCCGTTCTTGATGGGCTTCGGACTGACATGTCGGTCTCGGAGACTGCGATCAAGCCAGCCGCACTTTCCATGTTAGTGGTCAAATGAGCTGCACTTACATTTCGAGTGTGCAACCATTAACAGCATTACGTAGATGCGACACGGTGTATGTACTTCCGCTTTTCAGAATAAAGGGATCCAAATTAACATCGTTCATATACCTTTTTTACTGCAACAACGTGGAGACAGATATTCGACAGACTATGCTAAATAAAGTTCTGATTCAAATATAACACAGAGGCTATGTTTTCTTAGATTTTGTGTGATGCAAAACACTTTTGATCATTAATTCATGGCTATGGCTGGTATATTTGACTGATCATCCACCTCTTCACCTCTGCTTGAAATCAAGTTTTTTACTGCACCAATCTGGAGAAAGAAAATTGTTAAGTAACATATTTATACCAGGAGAATGCATATTTCACTTTTTTTTTCTTACTGTAAATACAGTATGATCAATAATTCCTGGCTGTGGATGGTATATTTGACTTTAGCTCATCCAAACCTACACCTTTGCTTGATATCAAGCATTTTGACTGTACAAAAATCGAGAAATTAAACAGCAAAGTCACAAATTTATACCCGGATATTGCACATTTCACCATATTTGACTTACTGTAAATACACTTTGATTAATAATTCCTGGCTATGGCTAGCATATTTGATTTCTAATCATCCATTTCTACACCTCTGCTTGATATCAAGCATTTTTACTGTATCAACATGGAAAAATTAAACAGCAAAGTCACAAATTTATACCGGGATATTGCACATTTCACCATATTTGACTTACTGTAAATACACTTTGATTAATAATTCCTGGCTATGGCTGGCATATTTGATTTCTACTCATCCATTTCTACACCTCTGCTTGATATTAAGCATTTTTAGTGTATCAACATGGAAAAATTAAACAGCAAAGTATCAAATTTAGACTGGGAGAATGCATATTTCACCATATTTTACTTACTGTAAATACACTTTGATTAATAATTCATGGCTATGGGTGGCATATTTGACTTCTGCTCATCCAAGACTACACCTCTACTTGATATCAAGCATTTTTACTGTAGAAATATGGAGAAATTTAACAGCAAAGTCACAAATTTATACCGAGAGAATGCATATTTCACCATATTTGACTTACTGTAAATACACTTTGAAGAACCCCATAACGTATAAATTTGGCCTTTTTAAAATGTAATAGGCCCATAATGTAATAACTAACCAATGATGTAATAAAAGTCCTGAACCTATAACTTAATAACTTTTGACCAATCACGTAATAACTTATTACGTTATTGGCCGTTTTTTACGTTATGGGCCTGATGCAAAAAAAAATTGAAAATGTTATAACTGAGCCAATAACGTAATAACCAGCCAAGAGTGTAATACATTTGCCCTTTTAGACAATGTTATAGGCAAATAACATGACAACTGACTGTAATAGAGTTTAGCATATCAGTTAGTGCCTCAAAAAAGTACTCATTTTTGTCATTAAAAATGCAATCTTTATTAAAACTCTGTAACAGTTGTCCCTTAAATCTACTATATTTGTTATGGCTTGTGTTCTTTAAAATAAAATTAAACAATGAATAACAAAATTGAGTTCTGGTCTCAACAACTTAAGATCCTGAACTGCACATATTTAACCTGAGCACAAAAATAATGAGGATTACTGTTCCCTTTTCCTACATTAAAAGATTCAAAAAAAATATCTAATTCAAATTAAAGCTGCAAGCAGCGATAAGTGGGCCCTCACCCGATGCTTGCTAATCGGAGCATGCCTTAGCTGCCACATGTGCAGCAAAATGTGATTCATCAAAAAGCCATGGGTCTACATATGATAGTTCAAAGTAGCTGGACGGGCTGGAGATTTGAGCTCCTGGGTGGCGCTCTCGAGCATTAATGTTTGCGCAACCAGTGATAGAAATACACTCAGGCTGTGACACTGAACCTCTGTGTGCGTTTTGGTCTTGATCCAAAATTATACAGGACAGCTATTAAGGTTTTCATGAAGCAGCCAAAATGGTCAACTTTGGCAGTCTTTTGTGGCCACGCCCATTGAAGTACCAAAACTCTATTTGTAACTTTCCATTATCAATTTTTGTAGTATTCACGTGGCAAGTTTGAAGTTGATGAAATGAAAAACATTGGAAATGTGGAATGTAATACATAGGCTAGAAATCATCAAAATCTGATGTTTGCGACCAAATAGCAAACTTCCTGTTCAGAATTGACTGTGGTCATAACAGACTTTTTTGTAGGTCTCGGCACAAAATTTCAGGCCTGTAGCTCAAAGTAGCTGGAGGGGCTAAAATATTGAGCTACTTGGTGGCGCTGTGGAGCATTATCCGAAGATAACATTCTACAATAGGCGGACTATTGGAGGGTTCAAGGGAGAGTTACCCGAGGTTCTTCTCTGAAGGAAGCCTTTGAGACATGTATCAGGGCTGTTAGGGAAAGTTGACTTGGCTTGCTGTAATCAATAAATTTGAGTTAACTGAGAAGTTGGATGCGTCCAGGTCATCATCTTTTCCAGTCAACGAACATGCTGGGAATGGTGAAAAGATGATTAAATCATTCAGGAGAATGAATTTGAATTGCTTTAAAGGTAGGATAGGTCGGATTGAGAAAGCTGCAGCACTTAGGTGGATTTTCAAACGATACAACCAAAGCAACCCCACCCCCTCCCTCCAGGCTTCCTCCGAAACCACACCTCCTGAACCTCATGAATGCACAGAGACAAATGACAGCTGGATATGGCAAGCCCTTTTAATATTTAATAGCTACATTTGACTCTCTGGAATTAACATTATAGATATCAACAACATAATTGAGACTAGTCAAAATTCAGTTTTGACTAGTCAAAAATACAGTTGGAGATATCTATTATTCAGTTTTGACTAGTCACAATGACAGTTAGAGATATCTGTAACTCAGTTTCCACAAGTCAAAACTGAGTTACAGATATCTGCAATGACTCCCCGAAAGCTGCCCTTCGCCTCGTCTCGCATCCTAAATGTCACTTGCAGATATCTCAAATTCAGTTTTGACTATCCAGAATTACCGTTAAAGATCTTAAATGTGATTTTGACTGTCAGAAATGTGTTCATGATGCTGCACATGCGAGGCTTCCCATTGGATACTGACCCAAATGAACTGGAGGAGAGAAGAGAAAAAATCATTTAAACAGTTTTCTTAGCAGAAGAAATGGCGATTGTGGTTATTGACAAGATATTTAGAAAATGCCATGAAAAAGAACAAATTTATAAACAGGGACTTTGTGAGGAACAAGAGCTACGTTCACTTAAGAGTTGTGCAAGAAATCTACGACTTGTCGAAACTCTGTTTAGAGATTTGTAATTACATTTTGACTAGTCAAAATAAAAGTTTAAGATATCTCGAATTTGAGGTATCTCTAACCACAATTAATGTAAAGATATCTGTAACTTGATTATAGATATCTGCAACTACATTATGGCTATGCATAAATCTAAATGCAGTTATCTACAGTTTCATTCTGACTAGGCCTAATTCCAGTTCAAGATATCTATAACGGCATTTTGACTAGTCAAAATGTAATTAAAGATATCTATAAATGCTGTCATAGATATCTTTAATGGACGGGGGTTGAAGATATCTTGATTTGGAATTGTGACTAGCCAGTAGGGCTGGGCGATTATGGTAAAAATAGGAATCCTGATTATTTTAAGTGATATTAAAATCACAATTAATATACACAATTATTCATTTATTATTTGAATATTATTCAAAAACTTCAGTACTGATTTAAACACAACTTTAAAGAACCAGCAAGTGGCACATACAGTATTATTGATACACACAAGTCACACACACTGGCTGTGGCTGCACATGGAACACAGAAGAGCTATGAAGCACAGGAACTTGCATACATCTACACTGTGTGGCATATTAATTGTTTTTCTTCGATTATATTGTTTTTATGATTGTCAGATGACAAAATTGAAATCACGATTAAATTGAGATTAATTGTCCAGCCCTACTAGCCAGAATGAAATTGTAGATATCTGCAACTAGATTTATGGATAGTCAAAATTTAGTTGCAGATATCCACATCTCACACTGTGGCTATCCATAATTGAATTTAAGATATCTGTAATGAAAAACCCCACACACATGAATGGGGAAAGGGGCGTGATTTGTCTTAGGGGGAATTAAGTTGTGGATATCTGAAATTAGAATTGTGGATAGGAATAATGTCATTGTGGATATCTGAAATGTTCAATTTGACTAGGAAGAATTGAATTGCGGATATCTGTATTACATATCCAGACTAGCTATTAAATGTTAAAAGGGCTTGCCATAGCTGGAAGATGAGTAGATATAGTGGTGGAGAGACAACTTGTTACATCGTTTGCGGTATTTTTTCTATCAAAGAAAAGAAAGAATGTCTCATTCTCAGGTAAGTTAATTCACTTTGACCACATCAGGAATGGATGAAAGTGAGGATTTTTAGTGCTCCGAGCTGTTATGCTAGCATGTACGTTTGTGTTTATCTGATTGGTAGATAAGAAATGACAGATTTATTATTGCCTGGCTTACAACTCATTCACAACCACAGAGCTGGACACAACAGTCAGACATTAAGGTAACGTTTGATGTGACTGTTTGTTTACATTTAGCATTGTATCTCATTATGTGAAGCTACTAAAAGACTACGATGTATAGGCCTACCTACCCACGTATTTTAGTACACCGTTGTTGACAGTCGGATTTTCGCATTGGGTTTTTAACGTTTTCATTTTTTTTTTCTTGTTAGAGCCCTTTTGATGACAGTGCAGTTGGTTCTGGCGATGACTATAATCCAGGGCCGAGCACCTCATCAGGTCAGAGAAGAAAGGCCCCGGTCAAGGGCACGGCAGAGGTAGACGTGTGAGAGGGAGAGCAGTGATCACGGCCTGAGGCAACGTCAGTGGCCGGAGATGTACCGCCGGAGCAGAGCAAGACCTCCAGCCAGTCCAGAATCTGCAAGCCCAAAGGATTTCTGATGAACAGATATAGCCTCAAACTTTATTACAAAACCAAATATTCATGAAGTTCTACAATAAATTGTATTCTTATAAAAAGAAGGTAGACTGGTCTGTTAGAGGTGTCTTGTTCATTGATTAACAATCTGAGGATGGCTGACATGATTGGAGAGCAGTGGTAAGTTCCCAGAATCCTCTACTCCTTAGGCTGGAGTTGACCTGTAATAAGACCCGCAAGAACATTTTTGACTAAACGCCATATTTTGAAGACATCAAAACTGACTCCAAGAGTGTCAACTGTGTTTACTTTCAGAGCAAAGCATTATTTTGCGTTACCTGGACAGTGTACAACCTCTGCCTCAGATACTTATTGGCATTTACTCAATTTATCATAAGTCAATTACACAGCATTTTTCTTCTGTCATTTACATTTTTCTTTTAAAAAAGTATGAAAAATTTATCACAATTTGGAGTGTCAAAAATTGCTACAGCAGATAAATGCAAGCCAATAAAAAAGGGAGCATTAAAGCTGTATATTTTTCTGTCAATGCAACCATAACTCATTCAGTAGTATCATGTGCTTACTCACCTAGCCCTCTGCTGAGTTGTATCTGTAAAAGCTCCTGTGTGGTTGGGGGAGGAAAACCTGATTGAGAACCCCATGCTAACAGGGTTAAGGTTAGGTCTCCTGGTTCTTCATTTTGGCAGCCCCCCTGGAGCTGACAGCCTTCTTTGTATAAGATTGTTGCTGTTGTAATCTGTGTTAACCTCCTTGGTCTCATCTTCCTCCAAAGAGGACACAGATTGTGTTTCCATGCCAGGATGCCATGTTTCATCATGACAGACAAGTCTAGAGACAAATAAACACACTGAGTTAGCACAACTGACTAGAGAGGTTATTTTTACAGACAAAAACAGAAATCAATAAAAAGTGATGATCTTCTCAGTTCACACATAAACTAACACTAAATTACAGATATCATTGAAGTCATCTGCATTGATGTCCTCTTCATCCAGCCCCAGTAAGGACATACTGCAAAGAAAAAACAAACAAAAGATGTATGGCATAACACAAATGAAGAGCAAGAATAAAGAGTGTTTATATTTTTAACATGAGAAACATTTGAACACAGTCACACATTACTATCTCATATTTTCTTAGTGAATATGTTGTTGATGTCCTTTACTTGTACTTCTCATTTGTTTCCCATTGTGATTTAATGATATCTGAAATATTTATTGTCATCCCTTCAAACGTTGATCTCAAATGGCGGCTAAAACATGACTAATATCACGAGGGCAGGGAGCATGTCTGGTTGAAAAAGAGAGAGCTGATTTACAGGTTCTACTCTGTAAGTAAGGTTCTAGCATGGAAGAAAAAGATCTCTGTGTGAATGTTCTCTATCTCCCTTTTGTAAACTTTGCCCACAGATTACCAACAATCTGATAGTGTATATGACTCATTTTATATGGCATTACATTACTGTACTTTACTGCAACCAATGGTCAAGTGGTCAAGGTAATGTTCTTTAATAGCAACAGGTGGTGCAGTAGTTTGATAGAAAATTGGAGGTAGAAGCATGAAGCCCTGTTCAAAAACATCTACCTTATAGCAGCGCACTAGATTTAGTTATCTTGCAAGGGCTGTAAAACTTAAGGCTAGTATCAGGTGCATGGAAAGTTGGTGGGCTGTTGATGTTGTAGGAGGCTTTATTGACAGATGTGATGCATATTTACTTTAAAACAATGTTAAGGCATGAATTTTTTTTAATGTCGCTGTCTTTAATCATCAATATTCTCTGTGTCTCTTTGTAGAGGTAAGGCAGCACTGTCCCCTGGAGGCTCCCTTACCTGAAGCCCTGGCGCCGCCAAACAGCTGCTGTGCCATGATGGAGCCAGTGGATTTATCTTTGGTGTAGTACTACGCAATGTTTCTCAGGGCTAAAGCTGCCACGTCGATCACAATCCTGAAACACACACACACACACACACACACACACACACACACACACACACACACACACACACACACACACACACACACACACACAAAGTCAAAGTTTAAAGGCCAGTCCTACAGTCTGTCTGGAATCATGAAAAGCGTCACAGATTTATAATCCTGCTTTATATTCACAATATTTACAGGTTGATGCTGAAACAGTGAGCTACGAGATGATCACTGTGGAGACCAGTGTTAAGTTGCAGTGATAAATTTCAGTCACTAGATGGTGCCAAGGGATTATCCAATGAACTGAAAGCATGAGAGCAGTTCACATGGGCTACGTTCACACTGCAGTCAAAAGTGACCTGAATCTGATTTTTTGGCTCAAATGTGACCTGTATCTGATTTGTTTCTGACAGTGTGAACAGCACAAGTCGCATTGAACCTGACCTTTTCAAATCAGATTCAGGCCACTTTCAAATGTGGTACTAAATCAGATACATATCCAAATTTTTTGAATGTGACCGCGGTCTGAACAGCCAGGTTGCATTTAATGCGACTTTGACAACATTCTTCAGCAGCAGTTTACCTCAGGGCAAATGTTTTCAAAGTCACTTCATGGACAGAACATAATAAGAGTTTAATATAGACATGATTATTAAAAAGTGTATGTTTTTTTTTTTTTTTTTTTTTTTTAAATAAAGAGTTTTAGTTATTTATCCAGCTACAAGCTTGATTAAACAATGCATAAAAGGATGAGTGATGAGAAAAAGTGAGAGGGCGCTGGGGCGATCGACTGGCGTCTCCATTACACACACAATAAAGTATAAAGGTGAATGATTCGTACGTTTGTATTATGATCTAACAAACTTAGTTTATTAACACTGCGCCAACTTTTTGAATGGATTAAACAGGCTAAAATAACAGTTTACAGGACGCAGAGACACCGATGATCCACTGCTGTCCATCTCATTTGCACGCTGCTGTACTAACCTACGAGACAGCATCAGTCAGAGATCTGTCTGCTCCTGTCTGATCTGCCCCCAGACAAACTACGAAACATCAGAACAGATGACAAAACTGTTGTATTGTCTGGGTTTCTATTAAGTACTATAAATTATGGAAAGGACCTTTTCACCCCATGTCCTTTTACACTGTCTCTCACTGTTAGTCTTATTTTAAACTGTGCTTTTTGTTTTTATTTTATTGTGCTCATTGTTTGTTTGTTTGTGTTTTATTTGTGCTGAATGCTTGAAAAGCACTTTGTAAACTTTGTTTTAAAAAGTGCTATACAAATAATAAAATTATTATTATTATAATTATTATTATTATAAAACTAAGTTCTTGCCTCTTTGTTCACCTGTTCAGCGCACTACGGCTGTGAGATGTAGCAGGGTTGGCGGGAGAGACCCTGGTGTGGGAGAGACCCCTTGGTGGGAGAGAGCGTCACCTCAAGGTTTATAAGAAATAAAATATAGCCATAATTACTTTAATAAGAGCTCACTCAAGGTGAGCTGCTGTAACATCAGGTTTTGCGTTATGGAAACAAACTCTCCAGCATTGTGAAGCACAGTTTTGCTCTGTGTTTGTTGCTCCTTATCACACTGTGCTGTGCGTGATGTCATTCATGTTAAACTGAGCATGTGTGTCACTTCTGAAGCGTGAGCTGTTCACATCACAGTCTGCAGTCAGGTCACATTACAGGTGAACAGCTAAACACAAAAACCGGATTTGAGCATTAAGGGCTGCAGTCTGAACGTAGCCATGGAGAT
This sequence comes from Halichoeres trimaculatus, assembly GCF_033239565.1. Taxonomy (NCBI): domain Eukaryota; kingdom Metazoa; phylum Chordata; class Actinopteri; order Labriformes; family Labridae; genus Halichoeres; species Halichoeres trimaculatus. The sequence continues at coordinate 36,441,805 of NW_027437181.1, forward strand.
GGAGAGACCATTCTTTCTTGCCTGTCAGTCTGATGTCGCCATGTTTCACTAGCCCTACTGTTTGAAAGTGAAAACAATCAAACTATAACTTAGTTTTTAGTGGAGTTCAGTGAAGTGCTTCTCAAATTGTTTCAGACCAAGGACGACTAATCTCCCCAGAAAGCTCAAAGGGGGGTTGTTTTTCTTTGTTTTTTTTTTTGTTTTTTTTTTGTGAAAAACTAATCAACAGGCCTCATTATGTTTTAAGTTAAATGGTAAACCATGTTACATTTTGAACAGTTGAACATTCATTTCTAAGGGAAACTAAAAAAACTTTGAACATTTACTTTTCTGCTACAGCCACACCTGCAATGTGGGAGGTGACCTAGCTACGTTTCAAGATCATGGAGTAGGGACGATCAAACGGGCAACTAAATCAGACTGTAAAATCTAACACAAAACCTAATGGGTTACGATTTCACACCATGGTCAAAATCATTCAGCCAATTAAAATAGGTTGTAAGTATATATGGTAGTTGCTCTGATGGACTTCATGAGACCTTTTCATCTTTCCTGCCGGGGTGTCATCTGCAGCGTTTCGCTCGTCTTTTATTTCTACATTTCTGCAAACTTCTGAGCAGGAGACCAACATGTGTCCCCCATTAACAGCAATGGGTTAATATATCTTCTTTGGCCAACACACACATGCATACACAGATATGGACAGGGATAAGAGGGTGAAACTTGTAAGATTTAATTTGACACCAAACACCCTTTTCCAGATTTTTTCTCTGTGAAATAATTTTTAGTGTGTATCAAGCTGACTTAGATGTAAAATTAAATGGAAGCAGTCGCAGAATTACAAACAGCGTTGATTTCCCTGTCGGTGTGCATGTAAAGGCGAGAATAAAGATATGAGCAGAACACCTCAGAGATGAGATGTGGACCATCTTCGGGGACATTTCTGACCAATAACAAGCCCCTGTGCCTGTGATTGATATGCGTAATTAAAGAGGCAATAATAAAGTGACAGAGACCGTTTTCTGGTTGATAATTTTATTCCTTGAAACTAGAGAACAGTTGGAGCTAAAAATACCTCTCCTGTAAGACGACATTAAACGACACGCACAGTGACGAGGTGGAGCAGATTCATCACAGTGAGGATCCTCAGAGAGGCACGCTTTAAAATAAATCAAAGTGAGTCTTTTATCACTTCTACCTAAAGATGACAGCAGTCTTTTCTGATGCTTACATTCAGCTAAACAGCGTTTTCAAAAGAGTCCTCACTCTCTGGACTTCAGATGAGCAGTCATTGTTATGCAGAGCCTGGCTGTGCTTCCAAGAAACTCTATTTCGTCTGAAATAGCATTCAGAAAAGCACTCACAGAGGTTATAACAAAGAGTACTGTCATGCAGCAGACTACAACACAACAACAAATCCTGACATGTATGTACTTTCAGCTGAAAAACACATCACAGCTCAGTATGATGTCTTGTATTAGCGGTGCTTTCCATGGGTAGTTTGAGGAGACAAACCACAGCAAGATGCAGTCTGATGAACAGATCCTAGAAAAACAACCTACAAGACGGCCTTTTCTTTTTCCTGCTCTTTGTTGTAATGCAGCAGATGCTCTGAGCTCAGTCACTCTCATTCTTCATGAAAGTTTGACCTAAAGTGTGTCACTGATGTGAGCATATGGTTCATCAGGCAGGCTTTATATCGTCATTATTTTCAGATTACAGGGTGTTTAAAGGTGCAGTCTGTGGTATTTAGTAGCATTTAGCAGAACAGATGGTATAAATGAAAAAAAAAACTTCAAAGTGAGTTAATAACCACCTGAATATAAAAACCATTTAACAATGAGCCTTTCTTCAGACTGCTTTATGCTGCAAAACATTCCCATTTTACACACACTGTACCTTTAGATTTACTTTCCACAAATAGGAAACAAAAACATGCTCATTCAGTTTTCTCACAGGAAGACAAGACAGATACACTCTCAAATCTGTGCTAAATCTGAAGCCAAACTCTGGAAGCAGCAAGACAAACTGAAACTCACAGATGCACAGCAACCCTGCAAGTTAAGAGCACACATACAAATCTACAGAATCTACAGAATCCATCAGGTGAGGTTTGACAGAACAGCTCCTTTTATATGTTATAACATTAGTTTGAGTAGGCAGCATGGTTAAGATGCTGGATTTAAAACAGAAACCAAGCCCTTGTGATGTTGTGAGTGGAAAACCCCAGCTCTCCCTGTCGGCCTCTGCTGAGGTTCAGGAAGGATACGGTTTGCAGGAGAGGGCAGATCCCTGCCAGAGGGGGGGATTGGAAAGGTCAGGGGTTAGATGTGATAGATACTCAGTCGTCCTTGCAGGACTGTGATGACAATGCTGCAGCACACTGGGATCAGGGGTCACATGATGTAAATCTAGCTAACGGAGCACGGGTCGTCCTTGCAGGGCTTCACGTCCCCCTGCAGCATCTGGATCATCACAGCCTTGGTCAGGTAGCTGCAGGTGCTTCTCTTCCCCACTGCTGGGGTGTTGTAGAACGCCTCCATGGTGTCCTAGTATAGACAAATATAAGCCTTGTTTTTAAAATCATAAAAAATATTCAAGATTGTAGAACTACAACTTTAACCTAAGGGGAAAAAAATGATGTTTACTTCACGTTAGCTCTGTTCATACATGTTATCTGTGCAGGAAAATGACTAACAAATGATGAATTAAGAAAATATCTGGTCATGTGTCAGACTGATTGAACTTTATGCAGAGTGGCAGAAGCACAGTTAATGTCTGATAAAGTGTAAACAGCACCAAATGAAGCAAATATAACCATCAGTTCATTGCTAGGAAACAAAATAAAGGTTTAATATGTTATGTTTGTTGTTTTTCAATCAGTGTCTTTCAGCTTCAAATTTGGTATAATGCAAGATGATCTGTTCCCATGTAATAGGGTGTCCTATGTGCTGGTCAGGGCTCACCAGTGTTGTCTTTCAAAATCTTCTCAATGTTTAGTACACATCTGATCAAAATTCTAAGACCACTTAAAAAATTGTAAGAATTTACATTTTGCACTTTTGGATGTGTTTTATTCAGATTTAAAGACAACTTATTTGCTTTAAACCATCTGTTAACATTATTCATTTCCTTTGTAATTACATCCAAAAGCTGCTGTAATTCCACACCACAATAAAAAATATTTGTGTCATCTGCAAATAACACAAATTTTAATACATTGGACACATGGCAAATGTCATTTATGTACATTATAAATAGTTGTGGTCCTAAGACTGATCCTTGAGGGACCCCACAGGTAATGTCCATAAGATTTGATGCAATCCGATCTTAAGTTCTATAAAGAGCTTTAAAATGCAAAAAGAAGAAATGGTAGTGAGAAAAACAGAAATGTGAGTAAACAATTTATTGGAAACAACTATTGAAGTGGAATAATCTGATGATCAGCTGATCAAAAGTTTAAGACCACAACTTTTAAAAGACGAAATCCATAAAATGTGAATTCAGTGTCATTTTCTGTCAGGTATTCGACATAGGCCATGGGAATACTCTGATTCTCAACCCAAATTAGGGCTGTTACTGGAGCCGACTGCAGCCCAATAACCATCAGACGACATCTGAGAGAGAAGAGCTTTAAGAACAAAACACGTCTTCAAAGGTCTTGCCTCCTTTAATACCACAAACTCGCCCATTTGGACTTTTTCAGAGAGCAGCAAACATGAGATCCCACTGGAGATGTTTTCACGGGGGCACCATCATGATCTGGAGCTTTTTCTTTCAATGGTTCAGGTTGGTTAGGGGCGTCAAACAATGCCTGGCTATGAGGAGATGCTGCAGGGGGCCTTCTTCATGACTGAGGGCCCTGGTCCGTGTGGTAATGACTTTTTGATGTAAAGGTGCACCACCAAAAAACAGTGGATGTACTGTGATCAGGGTGCCGAGTGCTGAAAACACTAAGGGGCATTTGTTCTGCACAGAAAGAGCTGATGCCAGGGCAAACACCTGCTGTCAGCTGAAAGAGGCCTAAAAACAGACCAATATTATAAATTAAAAAATTACACCCTCACTCCCAGGCAAACAGGCACAAGAACAATGCTGACATCAAACTTGCTCACCTTACTTGATCTGCTTCACTATTAGTCGTGTTGAAATGATAAAAAAGTTACATTAATGCAGCAACTTTGAAATTTTCCTGTGAATGCAGCCTCACCGGGTGAAGGACTTCTTCTATTGGACTTTTCTTTTTGTTATCTGATATTATGTCTTTAATGTATTTGATAACTGCTGACTTTTCCTTTTGTGTTTACTTTTGGTGCTTTGCTGCCAACAAAGCTTTTTCTGTAATGTGGATGAAAAGAGTCTGAAAAACCTACATGATTAAGTTTTCATTAAAGTTGAGGACTAGCCTCCTTTTTTTCTATAGATCATGATTGTTGGGTACCCTGTTATAAACAGGCTCCAGTTGGAGTCTTCATGATAATATTTTCCCCCAGGATATGATGAGAAAAGACAATGTCAGGTTATCAGGCCCAGAAGGAGCCACTTTACCTGTTTCCCGACGCCATCAGAGCTGCTGCGATCCCTCTGAAAGTCATTAAAGGCTTCCTTCACCAGACCGTCCAGATCGACCTTATCACTGAACTCCAGCTCCGGGTTTCTCTCCAGCACAATGGACACCACCATTAACAACTAAACGCACACAGAGGAGAGAGGAGGAGGCTTTTAGCAACTGAGGAGCTTCATTACATTCTTTAAGTCTAGACCTCCCTAAATGTCAAGCTGAAGAGTTTCAGTCTGGGATAAAGAGAGACAAATGAACCCATGAGCTTTGATTTTCTGGATAAGCCTCTTTGTTTTACCTCGACGATGATTTGTCTGTACTCAGGCAGTATAATGTTTTTCAGCGTGTCCTCCACCAGCAGGGAGAAGTTCATCTCATACATGGTCATGTCAGACAGTGTTGGTTGCTACAGAGGGAAAAACATAGAATGGTGACAGATTTAATTAACTTGTCCTTGTTAAGATGATGGACTGAATAGAAGTGGCATCAGTGGTTTCTGTCACAGCAGGTGTTTGTAAAGCAGAAAACAACACAGCATCACATGTCGGGGGAGACAGGCACCTGTGGCAGGTGATTCCCAGCCACCAGGATCCCGTTTGGGGTCCTCTCCAGGATCTGCCACACACGGTCATAAAAGCCCAGAGGGGTCCTGTTCAAAGAGCCATCGATCTGACGCCTGTTCAGCCAAGACCTGAAGCCAGATAGAAAGAGTTCACAGCCCTGGGTGAGATATCACTGATAGCACTTTGTTAGAGTTTTTTTTTTATGAGTCATTGTGTTTAAATGAGATGAGACTAAAGGAAATTAGATTGCTGCCCGGGCAGATGATCAGATAAAGATGTGGACTCCACAGACGATCAAACGTCAAAAGATTAGACAACAAGAACAAGCAGTGGGATGAATGCATGTTGTCCTCACTGTGAGACTTATTAACTGAGCGAGTCGACAGGTGATGATGATGATGGTTACCTGCCGGTGTGCTGAGGCTGCAGCACATCCAACAGGAGCTGCTTGATGTCGCTGGGGGAGAGCTGGTAGATGTCCTGTGGGGGCATGTCTCCAGCCCGGATCTTCAGCTCATGCTTCATGGCCTGGACAATCCACCTGTAGATCCACACAGACTGTAAACACCCAAACACATCAACCCTCATGGGGTTGATGGTTTTCAAGCAGCAGCAAGTTTATGATGATGCCAAAAGAAGCAGAAGCACAACCTCATAACAAAATCACCCTGGCTGCAAAGGGCTGACACCTTTCCTCTCGATACAAATAAGGCGGCATGTTGGGTGGCAGAATGATTCTGTCTTTCTCCTTTTCTGTGTGTGAGCCAGCATTTCTGTCACTTTTTATGAGACAGCTCATTTCACTTAAGGACTTTTATTGTAATTATAAAAATAAAACCTCTCCATCGTAATGGGACATTTCCCTCCTTTGAATTACTGCCTAATAAATGTGATCTGCCTTAACTCATTCTTTTTTTCTGCCAAATAGCTTTATGAGCTCAAACACAGCTCCCTGTCAGTGCACTGAGGAGCTCACAGAGAGGATCTGTTTTCTGACCACTTTATACAAAGAAGGAGCTCACATATAGATCTAACACATCAGCATGCCAGTGTATGATTAGAGGAGTCGGTGGGTGGGATATGTGAGCAGGAAGAAAACATGATGTGCTAAAAATTGATGAGTAGGAAGTTAGAATTTTATTTCTGATTTCCTGTTTTATTTTGTTAACCCTTGTCTCTTCTCTTTTCCAGTTCCTGTCAAGCTGCCTCCCTCACAGCTGATCACCGGCCCCTCCCTAATGATCCCTAATGTGCTGCACCTGTTTCTTGTTATGCTCACTCCCTTTTCTTTCTTTAGCTCTGGTGCTCCCTCACTTTCCCACCGGATTTATCACTTGTCGCCTCAGTATATGCCCAGACTTGTGTTTCGCCTTAAGGTGGGTACACACTACAGGATGATCAGGCTGGTTCTTGTCCCCATCTCCCCCTTATGATCAGAGCCAGCAGAGGCCTGATTGTCTGATGTCTGCAAATGACATTGTGTGTGATTTTCCTGTGGTGTGGGGTGTGTTGAGAGTGATTTGAGAGATTGTAGATAATGAACTTGTTTAATATTTGCAACTAGATATCCTGTAGTGTGCGGGGTGAGGGGGGCCGAGCAGGTACAGCGTGTAATGTCACGTGTACCAGAGCAAAGCCAATCAAAACACGAGCTGGCTCAGCTCACTGACTGAAGAGGAAGTAAGAAATCTGCCTGTGATACTTGTCACGACTTTACTCAACACGTACTCTCACTGTTATGCATACAGCTCATATCCCTGCAGTCTCCACGACTTTCTCCAAAATCATTTTTCTTCTTTGTATTTTTTCGAAATTTGGAGGCCAAAAACAACCATAATTGCTTTTTCACGTTCATGTAGAAGCTGATACTCTGCTGAAGAATCTGCAATCTGTTTTTTTTCATCAAGTGTGTGCTAACTTATTGTGTGAAGGTTTGAAGAATACTGTAATATGTGCAGCCTTTAGCTCCTGACTTTTTCTGCCTCCTAATGTTTTTTGATTTTTGCCTTGACCTTGTACCCCTGCCACTGATTGATCTCCCATGTACCAAACCGGCTTCTGATTAAAAACTCTCTTTAGAAATCTTCAACTGTCTCTGCTTTTGAATCCTTGCTCTGTGCCTGAAACACAGGGGATGAACCCTCACATCAACATGCAGGTTTCATAATGAGAAGATCAAGCTTCATAGAGTGCATTATTAGTGTGGGCTGAATTTGAGGACTTGCTTTCACTGTGAAAAATCACAAACATTTCAGCTCTTTATTAGTTTTGCAGTAAAACCTGAGGTTCAAAATGTACAGTTCCTCCAGATGCCACCAGAGGGTGGCTGAAAAATAACTCACTCCCCTTTAGTGTTCTTTTTGGCGACCTGTTTAATTTTAGTTTGAGTCTAGTCTTTGTATCAAACTATTATTTTAGTTTTTATTTATTTTTATTTATTATTTATTTTATTTATTTCATTTTTTATTTATTTAGTTTTTTTATATTTTATTTTAGTTTTAGTCACATTTATACTCCTTTTAGTCAAGTCAAGTTTCAGTTGACTAAAAGTCTGAGCATTTTAGTCTTATTGTAGTCAGAATTATCCATGATTATTTTAGTCTAGTTTTAGTCAATGAAAACTGATGACATTTTAGTCTAGTTTTAGTCAATGGAGAAGTTGTCGTTATACTTTACTATCCGTAGCTCCGACTTCCACATAATGCCGCGCGAGTGGGGGTATAGAGGAAGTGACGTCGCCTGCGTCTGCGCGGTACGACCTGATGCACCAGCTGAACTGCGACCCAGGAAATGGAAATAATACAAGATAAAAGTGATACTAAATAACGCAATGACATTACGTCCCATCTCGTTTTGGTTAACGAAAATGAAGACGTATATTAGCAGAGTTTTCATCTTGTAAACCACATTTAGTCCCGTTTTTATTCGTTAACAATATTACATTATATATTCAATTATAGTTTTAGTCACATGACCACCATTCACGTCCCGTCTCCTCCCGTTTCTGTCACGTGATAAAGGTTCATTGACGTTGATATTTAGTCATAATTTTCGTTGACTAAAGCAACACTACTCTCCATGAAGCCCTTTGACACAAAGCCCACCTAGAAAAAATAAAGCTCAGTATGGTGGAAAAATATCCTCCCCAGTCTCCAAAGCAATTGATTAGGGGTGCACTGATCACAATTTTCTGGCCAATCACCGATCTTTAAAAAGCCTGACCTGCCGATACCAATTAAGGCCGATTTTTACTTTTTATTTTTCATAACTGACAGCATTTGCCTTTAATGTTCTAATTTTATTTTATTGAAAATCATTGAACAATACATTTGAAACAATAAAACTTTATATTTTGACTTAAACAACCAATAAAGTGTCCTGACTTTTAGGTCTCAGAGCAAAAAACAACAATGGCTGGCTGTCAGACCTTCATAGAGGTATATAAAATTAGTTTCATATGTAAGGCTGGGCCGATCACTGATCTCTAATCACTGATCCCCTAAAATTAAGGAAATCAGCAATGATTGATCAGCCGGTCGATCGATCGTAGCATATCTACTATTAATCTATTCCCCTGCTGCTGCATGACTATGGGATCATAGTGACTGCAGCTTGTTTGGGTTTTTAAGTTGGCCTTTGTTGAAGTTGTTTTCTTGTTTGGAGTCTCTTTCTCTCCTGCGCCTTCACACCTACACCTCATCACTGCAATCACCACCTACATTTCAGCCTTGCTGGGCCTGAGTATTCCCAATTCAGATGTGGTATTTTGGCCAGCTCTCTTGAGTTTTGTCGTGCATTTGCAGTTATTGAGCCTTCGAGCTTTTTGTGTATTTTACCAGTGACTAATTTTTGACTGTCCTTTTTTCAGTGCCTCCATGAGCCCCCAGTGCTACCGCCCACTCTCTGCCACACTCTCACTGCACTCACTCTCCAGCCTTCACCTCACCTCCGATTCCCCTCTCACGCCTTGGACCCTGGATTCCCCCCAATTCTTCCCCTTTCCCCCCCCATTCTTCCCCCTTTAACTAATTCCCTTCAATGTTTCATCTTCCACCAGCTGTCACTTTTGGGTCCAAACCAAAACACCTGGGCCTGTATTTACAAAGCATCCTAAGGCTAAAAGTAGCTCTTGGTGGCGTCATTCTCTGAAAAATCTTAGAATTCCTCAGATTGTAAGATTTTTCACAGAATTTTCCCTCGGTAAGATAAAAGTTATTCACGAAGCGTTATGGAGCCCCAAAGGTGAAAAACTGTTAGGACATTTAGAGTGGACGCTCATACTTGTGTGGGACTTTCCAAACACGTTTAAAACAGTTTCTGCCACCTGAGACAGCTGTTTAGCTGCTGATCCACCCCCTAAACTGTCCAGTTAATGAGCATATGAAATTCTGTAACATTCTTACAGTTATTATTATCACAGAAACTGATGTCATACCCTAAGTGGTGGCCTACAACAATGCGTGAGAACAACTTCTCTTTGTGCTGTAATCGCCGCCCTTGCTTGAGATTGCAGCTCCTACCAGCGCCTCTCATGCAAAATGTGCGCACAAGGAGAGAGAACGACACACTGATTTGTTGGGCAATGCACTCCTATGTCTGCCTCTGCCCTTGTGGGACCCAGTGTCCCTCTTAACACTATTTGATTCCCCTGTACGAGCTGAGACCAACACAAGGTTTTGTGTAGTTACTTTTTTATCCATGTCGTTTGCTGTTTTGGCCATCCTGCCAAATCATACTGGGTTCTGACAGGGTTCTGCAAAAATCAGCATTCTTACAATTCCAAGCAGCTAGCTACCAACACTTTGTGCTAGTATGGACATTTGTAAGGTATATGTGATGTAGTGACAAACTGTTTTTATGTGTGTCTTGTGTTACTGTAACATTTATTTGTCATGAGAAGAACTGAAGTGTGTTTTATGCAGAGCCAAACAAACCCAAAGCTCCTGTGAGGAACATTTGATCAGTTTTGATTTTGTCATCCTCTGTGGAAAAAACCCTCCATATTTTTAAGCTGCTCTGGCTCTGTATATGTGTTAATGTTTTCTCACAAACTTCTCATCCTGATTTCTTTCAACAGTCAGTTTTATCACTGATGGTAAATCTTAGTTGTAGAAAAAATAACCTAAAAATAATCAAAGTGTCTATTTCAGCAAGCTGTCGATCATCTGTTGTGCCACCAACCCCTTCACCCCTTGGTTTCAGGATTAGAAGATCACAGTTTAGAAGTTTTTAGGCTTGCTGCTGATGGTATGGTTTTATAGGCCATAGAGAGCTTCACTAGCTACATTTAAATGCAGTTGATATTCAGGTTAAGATCAATATTCCAGTTTCTGAAACATTTGGAACAACCCGTTCACATGCATGAGCAAACAGGGTTGTTCCTTTCTACATGGGACATGGTACAAAACAGCAACACATGGACAACATCTCGACGCACGAAGAACGTCATGACACTATCCATGCCACTTTCGCTTCTTCTTCTTCCTGTATCCATAGCAACAGCAGCAACAGCTGCAGCATCATAGACTTCCTTTACTCAAAAGACTAAGATGTTTTGTGGACAGAACATGTGCAGAACACAAATCAATCTTCCTTTGGGTGGGGATATCCCGATGGGCGTATGCATGAACAAATACTTAGGGTTTTTTAAAAACCAGAATATGAGCATATTCCATTTCTTAAAAATGGTTATTTGTGTTAACATGGCCATGCGCAACTTGTTGGTAGTATTCAGAATATGAAAGGGTAATTGACTGCATGTAAACATAGATGATATTAATTTCAGTTTGATCTGAAACCAGTTAACAACTCCCCACATTAGCTTAGGGACAAAAAGCTAAGTCCTCCTTTTTATGGACACAAATGAGAGAGAAGTTAAACACCTGAATTTACTGAAAGTGACCTATATCTGCAGCCTTTAGTGATCCTTTTATTCCACTGTTTTGTTCTTGTCATGCTGAGTGGTCTGAACAGCATTGAATATAAAGGAAAGATTACATTATGCATGAGGCTGACTCATTCCTTGCACCACTCCAACAGCCCTGTGTCTGGATCAGTCTTACCCAACTCTGATCTTGAGCATGCCGCTGAAGAGTTCTGGGTTGTTGGAGATGATCCATCCGATGTGGATGACCAGCTCCTGCTGCAGAACGGCCTCCCGTTCCCCACCGTGAGGAGAGCACTTGCTGTAAATAATGCCTTGGATCACACCTGGTGACAGCGGGTTGGAGATCACTTCCTCTTCTTGCCCGAAGAGACCGAGAGTCACCTGGGATTCACAGGCATTCACACAAACAAAGAGCAAACACCAAACCCACCGTTAGAAAGGACTGTGCAGTGCAATGTTAAAGTCTTGTTGTGTATTATATCTACATTTGTGAGCCTCCACAGGTGCACAGATGAACAAAGTGTGCACACGTGTAGTCTGGCATGTAGTGTACTTTCTCCAAGGTGCATTTTCTACAAGAATCTGTTCCATCACGCTGAAATTGGCCTCTTCTCTCAGAGTCACATGAAAGTGAGTGGGGAAAAAATTACAGCCCCCCCAGATTACTCTTCTGTATTTTCTGTCTTCTGAAAGCCATCTCATAAAAATTACACCTCACCAATCTTCCTGATGCAAGGACACGCTGTTTTTCCTCGCCTTCAGCTGATGAAACCCGGCACTTTGAAGAGGAATCATTCATCTTAACATCTAAACGGAGTCTAACTGAGGGATGAGCCAGCAGGAGCTGGAAATGTTTGGAAACTTTGAATTCAAGCAGAAAGCTTTGTTGAATTTGAACAGCCATGAGAAGTATAACCCTGAGCTGCCGTTTTTTTGTAAGAGGGGAACACAGCCGTTTGAAATCTTAAATCAGCTTTACCAATCATGTCAAGAGCAGCATTCCCTCGGGTGTGCAATCTATATGCAGATTCACACCTCGAGCTACTCCAGTATAATGAAACGGCTAAAACTGTTCAGAAGGGTAAAAATGAGGCAAGATAAGTGACGCTCTCGAGAGGAGGCTAATCTCTGAATAACACTCCACAGGAAATGATGCACCTAAACCCATCCAGCGAGAGGGAGTGGCATCGCACAAATCCTCAGGTCGAATTAAATCAATAAGCACAAGGTGCATCTAGACACGTGGACACGGTGCATATTAGGAAACTCTCACACTGACAGCCTTCCTACATCTACAGCTTAGAGACACACGGAGTGGAGGTGAGCTGTGATGAGAGATGTGAGCATGCAGCTGGCCTGAGTGACTCCCATAGGATGTCAGCAAGAGGAGAAAATATTTCTTGTATAATTTCTTTGAATCAGTGAACATTAAAATTGTTGACCTCATCACGTTCAGTTCCCAAATATAACCCAAAATAATTTGCACAGAGCTGATCGTGATGTAAACCCTGAAGGCCCTGCTGACTGGGTGCTTACTTACCTGCTTGCCATGCACTAAAACACTAGTTATACTGGGGGCAAGGCTGTCCACTAGTTTAGTTAAGAGACTGGCAGCGAGACGGACAACAGACCTGATGGGCAAAAGAAACAAAAACAGTTTTTACAAGATTATAGATAACTACCCACAGATGGGAAGTTACACATTGTGGTTTTTTTTTTGTGTTTTGTTCACAAGTCTGAGGTTTGAGTCCCTCAGTCTCAGCAGAAAAAAATATTGGATGTGATGTTGAACTTTCAGTGTCATCACTGTGAGTTCACATTGTTCTCAAATAAGCACTGAGTTAAGAACTGTGTGCAAACAAGGTCTCAAAGTTTAAAGTGAGTTTTGTACAAACTTTCAACATCTGATGAGAGCAAAACTTTATCTCTTATGCAAAAAATAAGGAATCACTTTGAGCCTCCTTTTTTAAATAATATGTCAGCTTAGGCTTCAGGATTATTATTTCACTGAAGAGTCATGCAGAAAAGTGTACAACTACCAGCCATCCCATCATGACCATCTACCCAATATTATTAAGTCCTCCCTTGTCTCTGATGCTCGTATGCTGGCTGTAGGGGCTTTGGGGTAAATACAGGCAGTGTTGCCAACTCCACAGTAAGAAAAGTAGCTATTGGCTGTCCCAGGAGCCCCTAAAGTTGCTAAATGACATCATCACTTATTTTGCAAATTGGGTCATTTGCATTAAGTAATTTAGTAATTTGCATTAAGTAAATATCAATAGACATTCTTCTGTTGATTCTTGTTTATTTATTTATTTATTTATTTTAATATCAACCCTCCTCCTTCTTCTGGGCCTGGGACAGGCAAAAGTGACCCAAAAGAGACAAGCACATGCACAATTCATTTTCTTGCAGTTGTGTGTTCTGGCTGCAGCTGAGAGGGACTGCTGTGAGAGAGGAGGACTTATCTGCCTGAGTGATTGAGGAGCTCACGTCAGCACCTGCTTCCTGTTGTGAAAAGTAAGATCAATTTTTGCTTTTACATGAGAGTCCTCAAACTCCAGAAAAGTTGCTAGATGCTTTCTTAAATAAGTCACTAAAGGGGTTTGAAAAGTCAATAAATACGGCAACAAAGTAGCTAGGTTGGCAACACTGGGTACAGGGGGGCAGTATGGGCACCCTCATCTGTTGGCAGCTGCAAACTGGAATTTAAGCAGGTGTTTATGTCTGATTTATGGTGAAATATTTTCTTATTAGACTATTAGACTTAATAAAAGCCACATTCACCTGAAGCAGGGTTACTCATTACGCGTCTCGTTAAGCTTTAATTGGTGGCTCGCATGGTACGCCAGCTTATAACAATATAACACAGCCAATACATTTTTTGAAATGTGCTGCATATATATACACTATAAACACACAAACATCTGCATCGTGTTTCTCTTTTCACCTCAATTAGTTATACACAGTTACAGGATTTGTAATTCTGTCTCCATAAGAGAGGTAACTGGCAAACCTGGCAACCAGCACGTTTACAGCATTGTTTGTAACACCTGCTTACTTGACTGCAGTGCAGGGTTTTATGTCATGATCACCCAGGTAGCCTGTACAAATCAATTTCTAATTCAAAAAAGACAGAAAAACAGACGTAACGAATATTGAAAGTAGACAGTCCGTGGAAGCCGCAAACTAAGGTCAACATGATGCCAGAGAGGGGACAAGCAACAAGCTACAGGTGTTCAGAGTAAAAAATGGAAGGTACGAGGCATATAAGATGAGTACAAGAAATTTCAAGGCAAGTGGATGAACAAATTCTTCTTTATTCTACATGGCATGACCCCTCTGTGCCTGATATGCAAACAAACCTGCGCTGTTTCAAACTAAGCAACTTGGAGCGCCATTTCAAAATGGCGCATCCGAAATTCAATGAAAGTTATCCACCTGTGTCAAGAAACTAAACAAGGACATCTTTCTGACCCTACTATAGGGAGATTTTTTCACTCTTTACATGAACTCAGACGTCATTCTTACTCCTGCTCATCTTCCTGCTTCAAACACATCAACCCCAAATTATTGAAACACTGGTAACAGTATCCCACCCACTGATAGGAGCTTCTGTAAATTAATGATCTGTGCTGCCCATTTTCACTTTTTTTGTGGTCACAATGTTATTTGTTAGTTGTAAAATGTGTATGTCGTGTAAATCTGAGACCCCAACCATAAAACAAAACCTTACTGATGATCTCATACCACTTAAGGATAATAAATGAGTTCTAGTTCTGAAATATGAATCTGAAATGATCTGTTTAATAGATAACAGATACAATATTTTAATGTTCACTAATTTCTTTGTTTGCTATTCAGGGGAGTCTGTGGCCTTGAAGCAGCCTCCTCAATATGCAGGAATCCTATGAGGGAAAAGCAGCACACACACACTTAGCTTATCTCCACATGGTAGCCCACAGCCACACACACAACACACACACACACACACACACACACACACACACACACACACACACACACACACACACACACACACACACACACACACACACACACACACACTCACACACACACACACACTCACACACTAATCTATCGCCATCCTCACAGGAGCAGCAAACAAATCAAATAATGTCATTAATGGGGTCATGAATACAGCTCAAACATAACCACCTCTTATTACACGCTGAGAAGAATAACTATCGTGTGTGTGTGTGTGTGTGTGTGTGTGTGTGTAGTTACTCTGTGCTTAAACCTGTGGATATGGGAAGGCACATCTTGAGCACAAAGCTTATTGTTTGGGAGGCATGATGTGGTGTCAGTCCACTGATGCTTTGTTGGGGAACCTATTTCAAGCTTCACTTCCTGGCCCATGTTAGGGAAATGAGAAACTAAATTGAACTCAATATCGATGCTATTTTCCAGTAAGTAGGAATGGAGCCTCCAGGTTTGCTTTTTCTCTCTCTTTTTCTGCTCATTGGCTTGATTTTAACTCCTCTGAGCAAAAACCCTTGTTATGAATAATGCAGCATGTAATAAAGGTGATTATGGCTGTCGGTCAACCCAGAGCAAATTCAAACCAAATCGACAGAAGACATCCTGACGTCTAAAAACAGAAACAAAGGCTCATGTGAGAAGCTGCGTCAACCATCTACAGTATTTGATCAATTCTTTATGAGCTAGGCCGGCTGTACACCATGAAAACATAGAACCAAAGCAGCTCTGGAATAAAAATCAAGGAGAGCTTCTAAAACTGGATCAAAGAGCTGATGGTTTGATGTGTAAAAGCAAGGAAAACTTCCAGTATGCCTTTCAAAGTAAAAGCTCAACCAGAGTTTTCTGTTAAAAGGTTCTTTGTTTTCCAATAATGCTTTTATTTTGATCTTTTTTTTTTTTTTTTTTTTTTGCTGAAAAACAGGTTTTATGTTTGTAAGTCTGGAGCTGTAACAGTGTCTCCGATTTATTTCCTGGATCCCATCATTTGTATGTCAACTTAGCATTGTTAGCTTTTTAAAATGGGAATAAAACATAAAAATCTTAACCTTATCTTCAAGACTGTTCTACTGCACTTTTTGTTTGTTTTACAGGGAGCCCAGTCTCAACAGAATTCATATATTCACAAACAGACAAAAGTTTAAAAACACCCCAATTTTTCCAGTTTGAACTGCCAGAGGTTCAGAAAAAGGTAAATTTACCCAAAACTGAAATAATGAACATTTCCTAATTATCAAAATGCCTTTTTAACAACTCAAAGCTGATCTGCAGCAATGGTGAATGATCAAGCCTTGAAAGCTGGTGTGACCAATTCCGGCTATAGCGGCCATATTAGTCATGGCAAAGGCTTTGTCTACCGCTATAGGGCGCCTGTCAGTCACGTGACCTTCAGCTGTGCCTCTTATTGGGGGAGCTCGCGATCTTAACATCCTCTGAACGGCGGAGTTAGAAAAAAATTCACCCCACGTACAGTGAATGCCGATAGTAAAATGAATGACACAGACAGGAGACGTTTTTTGAACCAGGCTGTAAATAGGTTAATTTCTGGTTTGAAAACAGCTTTTTTTGGCTTGGTGTGTTTGTGACTTCCGCTACTTCCGGAGCCAGCCTTAAGTGAACACTTGAGAAACAGCGGAATTTAGCACTTCTGCATTGTCTCATATTCCTCGACTGGAGGTTGCCGCTTGAGTTTAACCTGCCCCGGGCCTGCTCATTATTTACACCTCCATCATCTAGTCTGTCCTGTGTATCTCCTCTGCCTCCAAACACGGCAGGCACAGACATCAACCCCTCACAACCTGGACACACACTGTCTAATCTCCTCTCTGGACAATGTTTCAGAGCCCTCATTTAGGACATCAGGACATCAAGACACAGGAACAGTTTCTTTCCACAGGCCGTCACTCTGATGAACAAATACAAACTAAACCTGCCACACAACTATAATTTTCACTGACGGTATTCATCACATTCATTCATGTTAGTCCAAAGTTTAGATCACATTTTGGTTTATATATTGATCCCATGATTTATGTTTCATCGTCAGCTGTTTATTTGTTCCATACTTTCATTTCAGAGACATTAAACAGCATTATTTCAATAAAAACTGGAAAAGATAGGGTGCTCTAAAACTTTGGTCCTATAGTGTATTTTTCCACCTAAATTACTTTAGTAATTAATAAGTTATGACTTTTCAGGTTGTTGATTAAAGTTACTGATACAAATCCAAGTTAATACTTTTAATGTACCTGAAAATCAGAAAGCAAACAGCCTTAGAGTAGAGTTTGAGTAAAGACCATTTTTATTGGATAGAACCAATTTTTATGATGTTTGTAAAGCCAAAGAAATGTAATGGTAGCTAGTTATAGATAGTTACGTTACAGCACAGAGTTTAAAGGTCTATAAACACTGTCGCTCTGCACTTGTAGGTGGTGCCTGACAAACTTTACAGCCCCTCTTTGACACACAGCTGCCCTCTGAGAAACAGATCCAGAACCACTTTGTTTCTTCATTATTAAAGCTAAATGATATCTTATCCATGGTGTACAGCCAGAGTTAATGCAGTGGGTGATGCTACGATTGGCAGAGACCAGGCTCCAGTCTCTGTGATGGTTAATGGAGTACAAGCAAACACTGACACAAACAGCTAGACACCTATGACTCAATGAGCTAGCTAGCTGCACTTAGCTAGTTTGGCTAATCCCATGACTGTGTGGGTGTTAAATAAACCTGAGGGTTTGAAAAGTTTATATCAGCATAGAGATAAAACACTGTCCTGGTTCTGGTTAATTAGATATTTTAGAGGAGGACAAAGTGTAAACAGCTTGTTTTCAGCTGACTGCTGTAGTCTCAGGTTTAAAAATCTTGGTTGACAAACCCAGAGATGAGAAATCACAAACTAGCATTAGCTGAACCTCACACAGCTCTCAGTCTAGCCAGCTAGCCCACAGCTAACATGAGACATCATGCAGGTTGTCCTGACCTCAGCCTGAACATTACCTGTTTCCCATGCACCAGAATAGTTGTGATGTGAGGAGCTATAGAGCTGGCAAACTTCTTGATAATAGCAGCTGCATGGCGCACTGCCAGCCTACAGCCCGACCAGATTGAATAAGAGTTATCGTAAACTGTCATCATGGGAAAAAATGTAGTGAGGACCAGAAGCGTGACAAAACAAGTACAAAGACAAGACCTTTGGTTAATGAACAGTAATTAAAAACAACACACCAAAGAGGACAAGTATCTCTTTGAATTCAAAGCCTTTTACAAAACTGAATCATTAATCAAGACAATAATTAATGAGAATTTAGTATCACATTGTATTTACTGCTTCTTAATGTGTTAGAGGACTTCGCTGCTCCTGCATACGTCTCTGATTTACATTTCTCACCTGGAAAAATCCTTCAGAATCTAAATTTTGGCCCAAATAAGTCAAACTATTCAGATCATGTCCAAAAAAATGTTGCAATGCTTTCCTTTTAAGAAACTAACACCAAACAAAGGTGTGCAGCTTGAAAATGTTTGTGTGTTTTATGTGTGTGAGTGAAAATCAGACCAAAGCTTCCTGCTGCCAGCTCTCCTGTAGATTCTCTCCAGTTCATCCATCAGGTTCTCTGCAACAGACATTGAAAAACAACGTAAACACATATCCAAAGTCAGCACAAGAAAAAATCTCTGTGACTCATTTTTTTTTTTACTTGCTGCAGTGCCATCAATATCTTGTTTTTGGAGGTTGCTGTCTTGCCTAAAGGTGCAGTGTGTTGAAGTTGGCAGTATTTGGCCAAACAGAGGCGGTAGAAATGGAATACATTGCTTAAATTAAAGGGAACACTAAAATAACACATCCTAGATCTGAATAAATGAAATATTCTTATGAAATACTTTGTTTTTTACATAGTTGAATGTGCTGACAACAAAATCAAACAATAATCAAATCAATAATGGTAACCCACGGAGGTCTGGATTTGGAGTCACACTCAAAATTAAAGTGGAAAAACACACAAAAGGCTGATCCAACTTTGATGTAATGTCCTTAGAACTAGTCATAATGAGGCTCAGTCCACGTGCCTGTATGACCTCCCTACAACACGTGGGCGTGCTCCTGATGAGGTGGGGAATGGTCTCCTGAGGGATCTCCTCCCAGACCTGTACTACAGCATCCTCCAACTCCTGGACAGTCTGTGGTGCAACGTGGTGTTGGTGGATGGAGAAAGACCCAGATGCGCTCAGTTGGATTCAGGTCTGGGGAACAGGCGACCCAGTCCATAGCATCAATGCCTTCGCCTTACAGGAATTGCTGAAACACTCCAGCCACTTCAACTCTAGCATTGAATTGCATTAAGAGGAACCTAGAGCCAACCGCACCAGAATATGGTCTCACAAGGGATCTGAGAATCTCATCTTGGTACCTAATAGCAGTCAGGCTACCTCTGGAGAGCACATGGAGGGCTGTGTGCCCCCCAAAGAAATGCCACCCCACACCATTACTGACCCACTGTCAAACCGGTCATGCTGGAGGATGTTGCAGGCAGCAGAACGTTCTTTACACCATGTCCAGATTCTGTAACATCTGTCACATGTGCTCAGTGTGAACCTGCTTTCATCTGTGAAGAGCACAGGGCACCAGTGGAGAATTTGCTAATCTTGGTGTTCTCTGGCAAATGCCAAACGTTCTGCACGATGCTGGACTGTAAACACAACCCCCACCTGTGAGCTCTCATACCACCCTCATGGAGTCTGTTTCTGACCCTTTGAGCAGACTCATGCACATTTGTGGTCTGCTGGAGGTCACTTTGCAGGACTCTGGCAGTGCTCCTCCTGTTCCTCCTTGCACAAAGGAAGAGGTAGTGGTCCTGCTGCTGGGTCGTTGCCCTCCTACAGCCTCCTCTACGTCTCCTGATGCTCTGGCCTGTCTCCTGGTAGTGCCTCTATGCTCTGGACACTACGCTGACAGACACAGCAAACCTCCACAGCTCACATTGATGAGCCATCCTGGATGAGCTGCTCTACCTGAGCCACTTGTGTGGGTTGTAGACTCCGTCTCATGCTAACACTAGAGTGAAAGCACCGCCACCATTCAAAAGTGACCAAAACATCATCCAGAAAGCTCAGGAACTGAGAAGTGGTCTGTGGTCACCACCGAAGAACCACCCCTTTATTGGGGGTGTCTTGCTAATTGCCAATAATTTCTACCTGTTGTTTATTTCATTTGACACATGTGAAATTGATTGTCAATCAGTGTTGCTTCCTAAGTGGACAGTTTGATGTCACAGAAGTGTGACTGACTTGGAGTTACACTGTGTTGTTTAAGTGTTCCCTTTATTGTTTTGAGCAGTGTATAATGTTTATATCTTTGTGAAGTATCTTAAAAACAGGTGAACGCTAAAACTTTTGTTTTCTTTTTATTAAGTTAGAAAAAAGCTTTTTTTTTTATTTAAACTACCCCGGGTCTCACTTATGAAGGCAGACAAAACAAATGGTCATGTTTCTTTACGGCAGATTTTGGAGGACAGAAAGAGTGAAATGCAATTTTCAATACAACCCTGGCCACTAGTGGTGAAATCTACCTGGAAGTCAGATAGAGACGAAAAGAGGGGAGAGTTGTTGTTGTTGTTACAGCAGTAGAAAAAGAAGACAATGGTGGTTGTTGTTGTTGAAGAAGAAGAAGAAGAAGAAGAAGAAGAAGAAGAAGAAGAAGAAGAAGAAGAAGAAGAAGAAGAAGAAGAAGAAGAGAGAGTAGATTTTCATGGTTTTGCATGATATAATTCATATTAAGAGTGTTTTATGATGGAGGGTCACAAACATGCATTACCATCACAACATGGTTAAAAAAGATCACAAAGAAATGAAGTGAAATTGGAACAGACTATGGCTAGTTGTCTGTAGACCAGAGTAAACATTGGGATACAGTTTCCAAGCTGGGAGTCATCAGTGAAAAAGTTGGGTCTGAAGGACGAAGCTGAAGTTGGCTGTTTTCTGCTCCACAGGTAAAGGTGAAACCTACCGTTGGAGAATATTTCCACATCAAACAGAACATGAGCTATCAGAGGGTTAAATGGTTTTTTAATGGAGCTTTCTGCCTGTTGTTTCTCCAGCTATGAGACATGTCCCGCAGCATCAGCACCCACCGACATGATGATCAAAATAAATGATGCCATCTCCAGGATCACGTTTGATCTGCAAAGGCTTCCTTCACTCAGTGATGTGATGTTTTACTAACAGATGTGCTCATTCTAAAATCTGAATGCTCCATATTGTTAAAAATCTTCTTTCCACACACAGCACATTTAGAGTGTGTTCTTACCATCTCTGGAGAGGAAGTCTGGACCTTCTCTCCTGAGGAGGATGCTTGCAAGCTGAGCCTGACTGGCCAGGCACTCTGAGTCCTGTCAGCACACAGACAAAAACATGTGAACAGATACAAAACACAGTTTTTACAGCCAGATCTGGTGAGTCTTTCTGAAACTCCTCTGCTTTGATTTGATAATATCTTTCTAGAAAACACTGAGGCAAACTTCCTAACTCTTTGAGGAAGAGGCAGGCGGACTGGTTTGAAGTAGATTTGTGAGTCAGAGGAAAAGAAGAACAGGTAGTTGTTTGATTCATGTGTCATGTGATGTTTCTTCATGTTATTTTACCATCTGTGAACTTTAAATTTTACTTCTACATTCTGTGAAGCCAGCTAAAGATCAGAGATTTTCTGATGGTTTTGAAGGACTGATTCATGTTTGGCTGTGAGCGTCTTTCCTTCGCTGACTCCCACTGTGTCTCCTTTTGATGGCTGCAGACAGTTACGTGTCTCCTTTAGTTTGCAGTTTACGCTTTGGTTCACCTGTGACTTAGACTTATGCACTGAGTCATGACGAGCTTACCCACGCAAACACTACAATTTATGTATTCATTATAATGTATTAGAATGACATAACCAACCACATGGAGCTCTGTCCAAGGTTAAACTGTGTCTCTGTCATACAGAGATTCAACCCAGCTCAGGAGAATCCTTGAGACTGATTCTACAGGAGGTTGTTGACACAGCAGCCAACAGAGGGAGCTACATCAACTTTTCATCAAGACTTATATGGTTATCTTTTAAGTAAGGTCAATATTTAGATCTTACTCACGATTGATTCAGTAAAACACAAGTCAAGATTATTAATAAATGAATAAACAAAGATCATCGATGAACGTTTGCTCAAAGTCATATTTTTAAAATCAAATCAAATTATTCATCAAAATAATCATCAACAAGTTGTTTCTGTTGTTATCTGCAGTCCAAGCAGCCTTTGTTTTGGTGTATGAATCAGTGTTCATTTTGTTGAGGAAGACTGTGATGAAAAATATTTATCAACAAACATTTTACATGGACAAAGAAAACAGAGAAAGATTGTGAGTAAATATATATATATATATATATATATATATATATATATATATATATATATATATATATATATATATATATATATATATATATATATATATATATATATATATATATATATGTGTGTGTGTGTACCTGTTCAAAATCTATGCAAAAGCAAGAAGGGGGAGTGTGACAAAAAATTAAAAACAAAATCAAAATAAATTGTTTATCACCTGATCAGAAGTTCAAGACCACAGGCAACCACAGCCAAAATCTGCTCAAAATTTCACTGTCTGTCAGGCATTCACCCATTCATGTCCTCCTGATGGCTAAAGCTACGACTCTGTCTCTTCTTGAGACTTGGTCGGATCGTCAAGCTGCATAAGCAAGGCCTCTCACAGTCATTGCTGCTGATGTTGGACGCAGTAAGAAAGTCATTCTACATTTTTTGAAAGATCCTGAGCATCATGGAACAAAAAAGTCAAATTACACCTGCCCTGAGCCAGAGGATCTGATTGACCGACTGTCAAGACACAGGGCGGTCCTTGACCCAAATTAAGGCCCCTACTGGTGCAGACTGCAGCGCTATAACCATCAGACGGCTCTCAGTACTGAGCTGCAGCACTCTGTGCATCAGAAGGGTTTCAAAAACAAAGAACAAATTCAAAAACCTCGTCTCCTTCAGCGCCACAAAACTGCCAGTTTAGACTTTGTCAGGGAGCATCAAACGTGGGACACTGAAAGGTGGAAAAAAGTTTTATTCTCTGATGAGAAAAAATTAACCTTGACGGTCCAGATGGCTCCAATGTTACTGGCATGACAAGGAGATCCCACCTGAGATGTTTTCTCCCCGGCACAGTGGAGGGGGGTCCATCATGATCTGGGGCTTTTTCATTCAGTGAACACTGGAGCTTCAGGTGGTGCAGGGTGGTCAAACAGCGGCTGGTTACGTGCAGATGTTGCAGCGAGCATCCCTCGCGGGGAGTTTATAAAAATGGCTGTCAGTTCCAGACAGTTTATACTCTTCTTGAAGCCATCTTCACCACTTGGAGCAATGTTCCCAAAAGCTTCCTGGAAACGCTCGCATCAAGCATGCCCAAACAAATTTTTGAAGTGATTAACAAGAACTGTGGAGCTACTCGTTAATGAGTCCTACTGAGAAAAACTTTTCTTCTGGTTGGACGAGTTTTTTTGTAATTTTTTTAGCTTTGGTCTTAAACTTTTGATCCGCTGATAAACAGCCTATTTCAGTTTACTTGTTGTTTTCAATAAATTACTTTTTCAAAGTGTTTTTTAGTCAAACTCAAGCCAATCATCTTTTTCCATTACTTCTTGAACCTCATTAGGTAAAAGAAGGTGTAGCTGTGTTATAATTCAACAAACTTAGGAACAGAAAAACTCCCACATACATATTTAGGGATACTGATCCATGGAAGAAGAAAAAATGCAGCAGCCTGTGAACTTTTACCAGAACTGGACGACTTCCTGTTCATCATTCAGGTTGAGAATTCTTATCCTAAACTTCTGCTGAGTATCAAAAGTCATGTTTGCTCCGAGTATTACACTTTCATCAGCACAAACACTGCCTGTCAGATTTATCAGCTGGTTAAATCTAAATACATTTCTGCCAACACAGTAATTTAACATGTTTTATTGGTTGCTGCTCCTTTTAAATGAAATAACTCACATGGAACTTCTGGATGATCTCATGGGTGGGTTTGTGCAGCCACTCCTCCACGCTGATCTCAGGCTGCTGCTCCAGGTCCGAGGCGTTAGGAGTACTCGTCTGTCTCTTCACCTTCGAGTGCTTTGGCAGCTCCAGCTCCTCAAAACTCTTAAACTCTGGGATCCTACACACACAAATGAACTTTTAATTCCTCTTTGTAAGTTGTTTCCACTTAAGCATTAAAAAAAACTAATACACAGGAATGAAACATTCTGCAATTTTCTATTTTTACCTGAAACTTATTTCTGTGTCTTGAAAACACGAACATTAATAATCAATACTCTGTCAGTTTAACTGCAGAGGCATTAATAAAAGTAATCATGCATGTGAAATATGAAGCTGTCGACTGTAAATTGTAAATTTTTCTTGAGTTTTTGGAAATGTTCTGCCAAGAGTCAGAGCAACTGGAGCACAGGCCTCTTCCAAACCAAGCATAGAGTATAGGACACTCTTACTCGGCCTCGTTGACACGCAGGAAGTCCAGCTGCTCCACCACCGCTCCAGATATCAGGGTCTAACAGGTAGAGGAGAAAAACAATACACAGTGAATGTTTTATGAAATAAGTTTTGATCAAGGCTGTAATACACCTGAGATTCAACATTAGGATAGGTGTAAAGAGGGAATCTTGTTGTTCATGAAAGAACCAGCTCCAGAGGAGAAGAGGAGAAGAGGAAGCAGAGCTGAATAATCCTCATGAGGAGTTGTTTTTAGGATGACTGAGTTTACAAAATAAGCATTTGAATTGTGCACTGCATAACAAAAAACTCCTGGAGCAGACAGAGGTGAAACAAGTTCACCATTCTACATTTTACAAAATGTGTACAGGAGAGGTAACAAGTGAGTTTCCAACAGAGTAAAAACAAAAGTTTGAGTCTGTTAAGAGCGTAACAGTGTAGGAGGAAAGAGCGCAGTTCAATACCACTTGCTCCTGTGGTCTAAATGTGATATTAGCCATTCTAACTGAAGTCAGCTGCAAAACAAAAATATGAGACGTAGGAGAGGAGCGATCCTGCTCCCCATAACAATGAGATGATGAAGAGGAGAAGTGTTTCAAAGCTGGAGGAGTCAGCTGTGAAGTGAATAGCAAACAGGGCAAAGGGAAGGAGGATCTTTAAGAGGAGAAGGGTTGGTATGAAGAAGTCTCTGGTGAAAACCACAAACACTGAGAGAGAAGTTCGGCTTGGAAGAGCTGTCATAAGTTTGACAAAGCAGTTAGTTAAAGTTACCAAAGCAGGAATACTTGGAGTTCCTGCCAGAGTTTATTTCTCTGCTTTTTACCGCAGTGAGGAGAGGCTGTTGTAAGAATTATGACACTTTAACCAAAAGACCTGCTGCGCTGAGAAAGGCTGTGTGTAAGAAACTGTTTGTGGTTAATTGTACTCTGAAATTACAAAGAAGCCCAGCACTTAAAAGGATAACTGGGCCTAGTTACAACTAACTAAAGACATTTTTTCACTTGTTAAGAGGGCATCTCTATTCACATGTCGAAGTTAAATTCAGTGCTGACCTGCCTTTTTGCTCTGTTTTGGTCTCCACCTGCTCCAAAGGAAACCCAAAGTAAACCCCTCAGAGAACTATTGTTATTTGGAAAGTTAATTAATGTGTTCTACCCATAGCCTGTAAACTATGTGGACATCATCCTTGTGACTTCAACCACATCTTTCTCATACAGAGTTTTGAAGCCAGTTGTCGTTGGAGCCATATTGGAAATGCTGAACTCAGAGTAGCTTCTTTAAAGTTCAGATGAAGTGAAGAGGTGGGACTTTATCCCTATTTTTTCTGGGCTTTGTATTTTAAGACCATGGGTTATGACTTTATTTAACTCTCTCTTTAACAGCTGTCATCTTATGTTTAATTTTTCCATTTGAAAACTATCACTGATTTGAATCAGCCTGCCTTTTTTACCAACACTATGGGCCGGATCCTCTATGGTCCCAAATAAAGAACTGTAAAATTGCATGTGCAACCAAAAAATTGATTTAAAAAGTAGTGGGCCTATTGGGTGATCTACTATGATTGCATGCACAATTGATAACTGAAAGATTCTCTTTCGTGTCCTTTTTATATAAATGCATCTCTGCCTCTTTTCCACCACAATGACCACAGGTGTTGGTGTGAAACACTGTGCCAGTTTGTACCTGCCTTTGAAACATGCTAAATATAAATGCAAAACACCCACCACAAACACTTTCAGGTTTGATGAATCACTTTGCTGGTGTTGAATGATTACATTTGCATCTTGTCCTTCCAGAATTTTACTTGTTTGATCAGCATATATTCTGCATATTCATGGAGGCAAACACGCTAAATGGACTGCACATGCTATTTGCTCATTTGACAGACGCAATCTGAAGTGTACCTGGTTAGTACATCAGCTTTGGGCATGCTGTATCAAGTTTGCATGTATTTTTATACACACAAACCTTTAGTAGATCAGTCCTATTGTATTTTTATGTCGTTCAAGCTTTACAGGCTGTCAGTACCCATCTCAAAATCTTAATCGAAATATAATATAAACGGTAATTTCCTTCTTTTAGCTGAAGCATGAATGCTGAAATCTAAAATGTTCACAATTTAAACAATATTTACACATGTGCTTCAATGTGGCTTTATCAGAGTTAGCCCTCAAAAACATTCGGGCTAATAGTTGACACTACCTGTCATCACATGTAGACGCTCTGTATATTCTCATCTCTTTTTAGTTTTACACTATTTGGTTGATTTTCTTGGTACTATGTAACAGAGCAGTACAATAATACTCCTGAAAATAATGCTGACTTAAGTAGTCTGGTTTCATAATATCCAGAATATTTACTCTGCTTGTTTCTTTCACGCCCTCATGCCACAAATACAGAATTATCCTGAATCATAACTGGATTAACTTCTGTGTGCAAACATCCACTGTCTAATAAGTTTCACTTCAATCTTCTCAGCAGGCTGAAGGATACATTAGAGGGCCTGACCTCCAGTCTATTAATTCTTCACTGAATTTATCATGTTCCCACAAAGTCATTTCAATTTAAATTTAACAAGCCAAATGAAACTTTGAGCAACAGTTTCCAGCTCTTTTACAGACCATCTGCATTCACTGCAGTTCAGGCTGGTCCAGGCAAACAAAAATAGCGCTCCTTACAGATTAAACCAAGCTCTGCAACGTCAAAACACATTAAACAAGGGTGCTGACATCAAAACAAGAGGCACCTCAAATCACAGACAGAGGTTTTTCCCCAAAGAGAAAGATAGATGTGTTTTTCTTAAATACCAGAAAAGTAAATCATTTATAACATCACAAAAAATACCTCTATCCCTAGTACTCATCCTTTGTAAAAACAAAACAAAAACAACAATAGCAAAAACATCTTATCTAAATAAAAAAAAAAAAAACAATTTTTACAATTTTAGTCATGAGAATCAGTGTTAGCACAATATTAAGACTGACACAGTTTAATGCTTCTTCACAGTAAAATGTGAGACTGAGCCCTTTTACACAGCAATACAAGTTAAAACAACAACAACAAAGAACATAGTCAACAGACGACAGTCTGATTTTAATTTTGCACGCCATAAAATCATTCATTAGGTTTTTATATGTATTTATTTATTTTTTACCGGCTTGATCAAATACTTTATTTTAAGTAATCAAAACACCACAACATAAAACTGTAATTTTGGATTTTCAAATTTATGTATTTGTTTAAAGAGGGGGTATTTTGCCTTTTCCCATGCTTTAAACATTAACATAAAGTAAGGATGCAGGATGTTCATACTAAATGTCTGCTGGTTTTCAAATTGCTACAAAGTCACATGTTAAAGCAATCCCTGCCCATAAACTGTAAAATGGTTGAGAGAGTGTGCTGGATAAAATGCGCTCCCATTCAAAGTATTCACCTAACGTAACGGTAACTCTATCACCTCAGGACAAAAAAATTTCCCACAGAATTTGCCTCATTGAATGAATCTATTAATGTCCAATCAGGTTTGAGAGCAAACAACGGGGGTGTGGATTTTGTTTCTGTGAGTGCTAGACTGCTCAAGATTGGCAGTTACCCACACCGGTATACTATCAAGGATAAATCTATTCACATTCTCAAATGAAGAGGTTGTAAACAAATGTGTGAATTCCTGTGTGCAAAACCTGCAACACAAAAATAACTGATGTAGAAGTGACAACTTCAAACTTTGTTCTGCACCTAAGGTTGCACAAGCAGCTGTAATTATACCAAAGGATACCTGTTGTGTATTTATTGGACATTGTTTTTGTGGGTTTGCGGCCTGGGAGGGTTGGGGGGTGGAAATGGGCAAGGGCTGCTTTTTTAATCATGTAAAGCACTTTGTGCTACATTTGTAATGTATGAAAAGTGCGTTATAAATAAAATTTGATTTGATTTGATTTGTTGTGATGCTTTGGCTAGCTTTAGCTTAGCACCCATTTTATGCAACAGTACATATTACTGTCAAGTCATTACAGTTGTAGCAGCGTGTGTCTCTCTGAGTCTTAACTATGATGGTTTTATTTGAAAAATAAAAGAATTCAAAATGCATTAATTTTATCTGTTAAATTGAATCAATTGTTACATTATTAAAATGGCATTGTATTTGGTAAAAGTACTCGTGAATTTTAAGGACTGAAAAATTCCAGGCCTGTGACTTGGACTTGACTCGACCTCTCCTGTCTTTACTTGAGACTTGACTTGAGACTTGCAAAGCAATGAGTTGCTCCCACCTCTAAAAGTTACATAGAATCTTTAAGAAACCTCAGTGGCTAACGTACGTCTCAACACCAGTTGTCCAGCTGTCAGGTTTTCAAAACAACATTTCCACCTGCTCACCATGGATTACCCTCCACATAACAAGTAGTTATTAAACACCATATCTTTCAGGGCTGTTATATAGATGTGTTAATAAAATATTGAAGGGTATTTTCTTCTGGTTCAGTGAGCAGTTTATTATTCCAGCCATCTCAGCACATCTGTCTCACCTGATTACAGGTGATGCTTTCAGCTGCCGGGGGAAATTTAAAGGTAACAAAATGCTCGAGTCACTGCACCATGTTGTGAAATGTAAACAAATTCTGTATTATTTAAAGGTCTTTGAGGTACCTTGTGTTTTTCTTTGTTGGTGTCTTTGTTATTTTTTGACTCCAGAATCCCCAAAGATCTCAAACATTTTTAATCTCTCTTTAATAAATTTACGTAAGTAAAGTGAACCAGGGATGGGTGTTTGTTTTTGATTATCAGCATCAAGACAGGAAAGGAAACATCCTTTTCAGTTGGCGCCACAAACCTGAAGCCTGTCCACGTGAACTTTGACCCCTCCGATGTTGCCTTTCTTGAAGGAGGCCAACATGTCCAGGACTGGGTTGAAGCGGCTCCCCCTGACAAACAGAGGAGCACATGCTTCAGTTTCCATTTCTCCAACAGCACAGAGCACAGAGGAGGGAGAGTCAACATTTTGTGCTCAGTATTTTTAATAACATTTGATCAGACTCATTATCCGGGAGAAATCCCAGTGTTCTGAATGATTCAGCACATTTCAAACACACCAATGCTGCTTTAACCAGCCTGCTGTCGCCTTTTATTTAGGTCTTCATCCCAATCGATGGAAAACTAATGACTATTGAGCTGCATTATGTGAGTCCATTGACTCATATCCAACGTGCAGCCTGGTTATTTAGGTGCTGTAGCATATTTCACATACGACTTGCTGAATAATGGTTAATACTGCTGTAATCAGCCCACCAGTCAGGCTATAGTGATACAGATGAGAAACATTATCAGCCAATCAGAGAGCAAATACAGTCACACCTTCAGGGACAAAGATGAACGATACAGGGAGAGGAGAGGAGATGGAGAGGGAGGTGTGGAGAAATGTGGGATTAGAAAAATGACCTAAACTGCATTGTGACTGTCAGGACGTTTTATTCATGCTTCAGTCTGTATCTGACGGGAAAATAGAGATAGAGGATGATGCATGAAGAGATAGGCAGAGGAGAAAGCTATCAGAGGACAGAAATATATAAATAAAACATATAAAAGAGCTATTATGGAGAGTGTGAATTACTTGATGTTATCCTCGCGTATGAGGACCAGGAAGAGAGGACGTCCCTGCATCTTCCAGCACTGTTTGATGAACTGCAGGGCATTCTGCAAACACACACACACACACAGGGACACACACAGAGAGAAGCACGACACAGCACGTCAGTGTAGCACGATGTGGCACGATGCTGGTTTAATCATCCTTTCAGCTTGGAGAGTTTGTTTTGGCAGAAACCACATCAGAGCTCCTCAGCTGTCACAGCCGTCAGTCTGAATAAAGTTTGAACAAAGAGGATCTGTTTGTTTTCTGAGTACAGCTGAAACGTTTCTTTGACTGTGAATACTACAGTTACTGTATATTTGTTTTACACCGAGTGATTGCTTTCAAAATCTATTATTTCTCTAGTTTGACTGTGCTCAGCTGAAGCTTTGCTATTTTTTTCTCAAATTGGCATCTGGATCAAAAAGAGTCCAACTTCATCAAAGAGGGTCATCAAAGAGGAAGAGCTGGCCTCTGTTTCCCTGTTTATCACTGATGCTACCACCAACACTTCTTCATTATTTTGTGGGACAGCATTAAATTCCCCATAAAGCTGGTCTTACTTTTGTTTTGTTCCTTCTTTTAACTTTGGTAAAATTCGACCAAACTTTAGACCTAACAAAAAAAAATCTTCTGTGTGTAGCTTAATACCTGTTGTAAAGAAATGAAGTTTTATTCAAAATCTTTATTGAACATTGAATAAGTGTAAGTGTATTCAAGGGACAGGACATGACTTGACTACAGATTAAACTGTAGTCACAGGACACAGTGTGACTTCATAGCAGAATAGATAAGCCCAGAGGTTATTAATTCCTGGGTTTTGACAAAGTGAAAGCTCTTCCTTCCTTGAGAAAAAAAAATCCTCTCCTTAGACGGCAGATAGAATATGACTCTGTTCTGTCATTTTTCTGTGAAATGAACCCATTCACACCAACCAGGTAGCTCCTGTTTCTTCACAAATGTCAGACTGCTCTGCAGCAGACCAGATAAGCTGTATGTGTTAGAGATTAAAGCTGATGAGAAAGGATATTAGGTTGTTTCCTTTGAGTTTATTCGTTTACTGACAACAGATAATAATGGGTATTATCTATTTTATTCAATGAAAAAAAGAAAAATATATATATTTAACTGAGAAAACAAACGTTTTCCAACCAGTAATTACTCTGATTTTCATTTGTCACCTGAAGGTTTGGCTAATGCTTGAAAGTATCAGTCACATCTCTCCTCCGCTGCCTGGAGACCCTAGTAAACAGAACTGAGGTACAACTGGATAAAAAGGGATATTTAAATCACTCTGTCCATTTCTACAGCACCAATTCATAGAAAACATGATCTAAAGATACTTTCCAAAGGAGCAGCTGCACTGTTATTTTTTCTTTGGGTTATATAAGAGATCCAACATTGACCCATTATGAGCAGATAATTCGGCTGGCGATACACGTTTTGGTCATAGACCTTTTTCAAGCAAATGTTTGAAGGTCTATGATTGAAATGTCTCAATAATGAAAAAAAAAAATTCTGGAAATTGGCCAGTGTGCTGGAACTTTCTCCTGATAAATTTGGACTTTATTGTCTTTATCCATTGCAACTGCCTGAGGAGTAGATATGTGTAGATCTTTGCACTTTTTGATGGTTCTAAATACTACTTTTCCAGATTTTCTTAGGTGAGTTATGAGGGTAATTTAACTTTAAAATGACTATGAGGAGGATCTGTTTGACTGCAGGGATTCTAATTGTCCCTTGGGCCCCATTTCCACTATGCGATTCAGTTCGGTTTGTCTCTGTCGCACTGTGTCACGCTTAGGGATGGGTACCGAAGTAGGTACTTTGATAAATACCGACCAAATTCTGTCAAAAGTACCAGGTATCAATTCACTTAGAATCAAAAGGTAACATGTTTTGGTACCTAAATGCATCCTTGTGACTGTGAGGGAGTGGAAGAGTAGGTGATTTTCCATGTCGGACATGAACACAGCATTGCAAGTTTATATATTGAAGGATAAATATGTTTCATTAAAAAAACATTTTATTATTGAAAAAAAATGATATTTTTTACCACATAAACATAAAACAAGCAAAGAAAAAATGAGAAAGCTTCAGGTGGCGTATAATGATGCCTTTTGCATTTTCTTAAACATCCTAGATGGACTAGTACAAGTGAGATGTTTGTAACAAATAATGTGCCCACCTTTCATGCTGTGTTAAGGAACTTCATGTATAAATTCATGTGTAGACTGATGAAGTTGGACAATGCGCTGGTTATGGCTGTAACTGATATCACTCAGAGTGACACTATACCTCCTGCTTATGGGCACACTGGAGGAAATGTCTATATGTTTTTTAACTGTTTTTACCTTCTGATTTCTTTGTTGTCTGTCACTACTATGGACCTATCAGAGTCTGAAATAAAGTCTATTGATTGATTGATTGATTGATTGATAAAAAAGTACTGAAAATTGGTACCGTTGAGGACCGGTACTGATTGGCAGGTACTGGGTATTGGTATCGTATCATTTCAAATGTGAAAGGTACCTATCCCCAGTCACGCTACTATGGCATCACGGTATTATTTAACTGATGCAACTGTCAGCATCAGGCTTACACGCCACCTACCACGAGGGGGCACAGCTGGCTGTGGAAACACAAACAGGACCAGGCTTAACCGATCCAACCCGTACTAAACCATACTGATCAAAACTGAACTGCTTGGTGGAAACAGGGCTTTATTGACACTCGCATTGTCATGAAGACACGATTCTCACCAAGGCGTATGTTTGTTTTGGAAATGAATGGAGATCAGATCCTCTTTTTAAGACTACTGTAACAGATTGTTCTATCAGTCTATGTGCATCACCTATGCCATTTGCTTTTTGAGTGAAGTGTTCCTTATGAGTTGACATAGCAGCCGTAAAGCGTTTGTTGTTGTTGTAAACCTGTTCTTTTTGTGTACAACAATTTTTGCTGGATACAACAAGACAAGGTAAGGTATTTATCAACAGTTATGTAGCGCTACGGTTTGAAATGTGACAACAAGCAAACTTTGTACTGTAGTTTAGCCTGCTATATGTAGCGCCACTGGCAGCCTGGTGCTCTGTGACATGTTCATACATCCAGGTATTTTATTGACTTCATTGCTTACAATAGGAAAAAATGAAGGTATGTTGTTCAGCATAAAGTTCGAGAAGCTTCAGCTGTTAGCTTGCTGCTTTGGTACCATTGTAGTTAAAGGGGACTGTTAAACTGGAGCAATAAAGTCTGTCATCTTGAATTAGAGAGCACAATCAGAATCAAGTTTTCACCCAGGCCACAGTATAAATCTCAGTAATTAAAGCTACGCTTAGCGCCATCAGCGTGACCCTGACTTACCTTTATGTCATCAATCAGCAGCATAACATCCTGGGACAGGTAGAAGTCACTCAGATCAAACACTATTGGGTAGCACACCACTGTCTTGCCCAGGATGCGATAAATCTGGAGGGACACACACACACACACAGATTGCATTAGAAGACGGATGGCTCACAAGAAACCACGTATACATATTTTGCAGTGTCTAAAACAAGTCATCAATCCTGAGAAAGAGAATACACAGAGGCTACACCACCACTGCTGATAACACACATATACACAGGAAGCACACACAAGAGGTCCAAATACCTCTTTCACACAGAGGAGTAGTCAAAGGGGCAAACACACACACTCTAGCAGACACACTTATGACTATAATGTCCTCTGGCAGTCTGCCATCTTTTCCATAAACGCTCCATTATAATATTGTCTTTGCAATGCGTCGGGAGCCCTGATTCATTTGTTTGGCAACGTCTTTGTTTGAGGAAGCGGCTACAGCTTAACTTATTCTGTCGTGCTATGACCTTCATTTGAGAGACACTGCAAACATCAGAAAGATACTCTCTCTCACACACACACACACATACACACAGAGGGAACTTTAGAAACACACACTTCCTCAGCCACAGAGTGCGCACCCACGCGGACACACACAGATTGCCTGGAAGCAGCTTAGCATATTAAAATGCAATAAGTCCTGCGAATAAGCAAAATCTATTCAGCATTCACTGATGCACACTGTGTGTCTGAAAGAGGGAAAGTCTTGGAAGTGAGTATTTTCAGTTTCAGTGCTAACTTTCTGAGCTGCTGTCTTCATCTCACAGCTCAGAGAATTTATGCAGATCAATATGTGTGTGTGTGTGTGTGTGCGTGTATGTGCGTTGGGGGGGTGTTCGTGATCAGGCATGATATATGTAGCAGGTCACATGGGGCACAAACACAGCTTACGAGCCAGCGTCATGCAGCAGACTTACATGTGTGTAGGTGTATTTTGAATGTGTTTACCTTGCAGGTCCCAATGCAGCCCACTGGTCTCTCTGGACGCCCACTCAGCCCCAGCTTCTCATTGATCGCCAGGAAACGGTACGCCTGCAGAGAGGTCACAGCATTACATTGTTATTCTTTCTGTTCCCAGAGAAAACTGCAATCTACATCTTTATCAGAGCACTTCCTGTGATGGTATCAGCACTGCTTTGAGATTAAAAACAGCGCATTTGATTTGAAATGTCACGCCTCACAGCGCCACTCCAAATCCTAATGAAAGTGTGACTCCATCATCCGTCGGTCACACTGAGACATTTGTGTTCCTGCAATTCATAAGCTGAAATTGCCTCCATATGGCAACACCTCCTACTGATATTAGCTGTGTGTAAAGTTACGAGACGTGTTGATAATAATGAAAGGTCCCTGTGCTGCCATCAGCGAACGTGCTTAGTGGACCAAAGCACACCCAAGGGCCCTGGAGCTGATAACACTGCTGTACTGTCACACAGAGACCCATAAAGAGAGACACTGATACCTAGCTGAGCTCTCATTAGGATGAATAAACAACAGCATGCTGTTTGGTGTTTTCTATGACAGACACTTAGCATAAACGTTAAAAACCCTTGTTTTTATTGCTACCTGTTGTGCTCCCTGTGCTGGCATGCCTGATATGGAGTGAACCAGAGTGAAAGTGGAAGATTTACTGACATATGATGAATGATTTCAGACAAGATTTTCCTGTGGGAAAAAATACAGTTTCAACTTGCTGACCGTGTTGGTTAAAATGTAAAACTGTTGCTCACAGATTTGTTAAGGTGAAGCTCGCTCTGTGTTTATCACTGTTGTTGGTTTTCTCTTTAAGAGGTCACACTTGGAGCAGAAGAGAAGAAACAGTTGGCATTGAACTAGCCTGCTTTCCTCAGAGAGCATGACTGAGATTTTAAAATTGATCTTTAGTTTGTATCAGGGGGAAACCTGGTGTTGACATCCAAGACCTGGTTTCAAATTGGTTTAAGCTGCCAAAACTGTCAGTATCTGTCAAGTTTATTTAGATTACTCCATATTTTCTGTTTTTATTTTGCTAATCCTTTTTTCTCATCTTTTTCAGTTCCTGTCTACCTGCTTTCCCTCACTGGTGATCACCTGGCCCCTCCCTGATGTGTTGCACCTGTGTCTTGTTAAGCTCACTCCTTTCCTTCTTAAACTCTGGGGTTCCCTCACTTCTCTGCCAGATTATCACTACTCACCTCAGACACATCCAGCCTGTTTCTTCTAGTTGCTCCTGGTGTTTTGACCCTTTTTGCCCGATCCTTTTTACCTGATTTTTTGCCTGCTGGATTTGTACCTTTGCCTTTGCTGTTTGCTTTCCTGTGTACCGAACCAATTCCTTGATTAAAATATTTTTGAACATTCTGACTTTCCCTGCTTTGGAATCCTTCCTCTGTGCCTGACAAAAACAGAGTTATAGGATTCGCCATGAGCGTTGTTAGACCCCTTTTTAGGGGTGCTGAAGCAACCTCAAAACTTCTCCCAGAACCCTTAAAAAAAGTTGTGAGACCAACCAATTTTTTTTTTTAATTCACCAGATATTTTGTTACCATACCAATTTAAAGCAAAGTAAATGAACAAAAGTTTAAATTAGACATTTGTCTTAGTTCATGAGGGAAAAAAAGGTATCTGGGTAAGGTTGATCACAGTATTACAATAACTAGTACATTCATCTTTAATCTTTAAGAATGTATTCTCCTAAACTTCCTCTTAACAGGAAAAATAAATCATACCCATAATGATAAAAGTACATGTATAAACCCAAAGTATAGCTTCTTCCATTGTCTTCAGTACTGTATAGTGTAGAACAAAAATTATTGAGTAAGTTGTTCTATTGTAAATAGAAATTTCATTTTTTTTGTGTTTAATTATATATTTGTTATTTTTCCAACAGCTTTAGCAATATAAACACAACATAAATGGTGATACATCCCAACCATTAACCCACCCACCCCAGATGGCAGTGTACAGGGAGCAAAAGTACAAGCAGACAAGGGCACCTAGTCCCTTAAATTAGTTAAATAAATAACAAACCAAGTAGAAGAAACAAAAAATATGTTTATAAATAAAAATATAAATAAAAAATGAATAAATGCATAACTCATAACAAAAATCTATAAAAAATAATGATAACAAAAATAAAATAATAATAATGAAAATAGCAAAATATCATATAGAATAGAATAGAATAGAATAGAAAATACTTTATTTATCCCCGAGGGGAAATTCAGGAGTCACCGCAGCATTTAAGAAAACAAAAGTAAGAAAGAGTATAGAAAGTGCAAAAAAAAGTCCATGAGAAATTAGATGACGACATCCCGTCCACCACTCGTCCACCACTCTCCAGCCCAGCCAGTCTCCACCTCCACAGGGTCCAGGACTGAGCCTCCCCAGCAGTCTGTTCAGTCTCTGTCTCCTGGATCCTGTCTGCTCACAGCAGGTGAAGCTCCTCTAATGTGGGGCCTGCGTCCGATGTCAGCTCCGTCAGCCACGTCCATGAACAGCACGATGCCGCTGGGTTAGCACAGCTAGCTTGTCCATCCCCCGGAGCAAGATCCCACGTTCCCAACAACGATGAATGGAAGGACAGGTCCACGTTGTCACCTCCCAGCTCACATCCGAGAACCGGCACGTCATCCTCACCTCCTCCTCCTCAGCTCGAGGGAAATCATCAAGCCCTACACTAGTTAGCATTGACATGCTACAGGCTGCTAACAGCTAATTTTGCATGTAAACAATGCAGCCATGGTTACATGTAGGATCTCCAGACAAGCACAGGAGAAAAGTAGTAAAAAATACCGCCGAAGCCACAAAAAGTTTGGTGTCCGTGACCGACAATGAACCATACAAAGTGATGATCCACTCCAAATACAAAGATGACGAAAAAGAGACAAAAAAATTACAAGAAACGGACAAAGACGAGAGAGCTGCTGCAACAGGCAGCTACTTGGGTAGCGCCTAGCAACGCTATATATAGAGTATTCTATATTTTGCGAGCTGTTGTCCCATGCTGCCGTATGGTGAAGAGGTGAGTTTATTACTACTGTCTACTACTCTGACATAGTTTCTCTTTTGGTGCCAGTTACAAACTTTGTGAGCATGAAATGTACTGACCAATTATTGGAGTGCTTCTTTTTTAACTTTCATGCAAACTTTTCTGAAGTTGAACAGCTCATTATTCATTAAACTTAATGTCAGATTGATATTGCGTCTAATATTTGGGTAAATCACCACACTCTTTACCTAAAAACCGCCTCTAATCTCATTTTCACAACAAGAATTGCTTCCGATTAGAGGTTGAAGGAGGCTCATTCATCAAATTCCTCTACTTGGTCGTTTCTTAATCTGTTCACACTCTGTTGACCAGCCTCTGAGCACATCCACAACAGAAATACTGTAGTTTAATCACGTCAGAAGTCTCAGGACTCCGCCTGGCCTGGTACTCTCAAGGTGAAAACCCTGAGTCAAGTCTGATCTGGAGTATAAAGCAACTTTATGAGCTGAGAAATGTTAACATCAGCAGTGCAGGATGTCCAGAGTACACAGGAAAAGATGGGGTTTGATATTAATGCTCAGCTCACTCAAAGTTGGCTGAGAAAGATGTGCTTGGACTAGCTGAGGTCAAGTTTCTCACTTAATTGGCAGACTGTGATGCGGTGGTGTCAGAGATGCCAGAGAAAGTATCACTTATACAGGTTCGGTTTAGCTTTTTGCTGCTTAATCAGCTCAAACATGAAGACAAGATCTCACCAAAGTTATTAGCTGTAATACCACCAAGAAGACTGTGAGGACTCTTGGCCCAGAAACTTTTCAAGTATGAAAAGGTTACTGAGTTTCAACATGGTCTAAATCCTCATGAAGAGCTGACAAATTACTGAGGTGAGTTAACTATCAGATGGGCCTGTTTTTCTTTGAAATATGTGACAAAAGAGGGATCGACTTCTACTTTGGGCTTAATTCATTATACTTTGTGGCTGCATTTATCCACAACAGTAAACTGTGCCTTGATCAAAGAACTGAATTATCTAATTTACCAGAGTTGTCATCCACCTGAAAGACTGCAGGTCAGAAACCTCTTTCTAACCTTATTCTTCCCATTCATGGGTAGGATTTTTAAAGTAATGTAGGAGGTGGAGTGTTGAGCTGGGAGGGGCTGTTACCTGAGTGAGGCGTGGCCATCAGGTGGCATGAAAGAAAGGCCTTTCTGGTGGCAGCAGCTCTATCTCAGCAGGGCCTGGTGGGCCTCCACAGCAACCCTCTCTCTGGGTTTGCTTTTCTTTTATCATCCACCACATAGACATTCGCTTATTCACATTTTAGACAATATTGAATTTAACTTATATACATTTCATATACATATGGTCATTTTTGGCTTTCCATTCAAATAAAATATTTGCAAATGGCTTTTGTTGTGTGCTGCTTCCTTTTTTGTTGTCTGCCCCTGGCTGGCAGTAACAACAGGCAATACAATAACTTAAAATAAATAATCCATTATCCCACCCTTGGTTGTGTTTGCTTTTTGTAGATCATTTGTTGAGGCCAGATGTTAAGAGGATGTCTAAATAGCTATTATTGTAGCAAAACTATTAGAAAATGCGCTCACAAATGCACATATGGATCCACAAATATGTGAACAGATCTGAAAATGTGTAAAAGATTTATAAGTAAAAAGTGGAAAAAAAGTGGAAAGTGGAAAAATTTGCAGATTTGTAAATGTTTCTGTGAATATGTCCATACATTGAGGATCAAATCAGATTTTATCTGTTAAAGATTGTTTTGTTACATTAACAGTGAAAAGATGTCATCATTTTGGTGCAAGTCAAATATATATATGATTTGAAAGTACTGACCTTTTTTTGCCTACTCCTGATCCTGAAACATGCAAATGTTTGCTCTGAGCTCAACAAATATCACAAATATCAGATGAGCTGAGTCCTGTTTTCTCTACTTTAACTTTGATAATGGTTTGTCCACCTTGCAGAAGTTACAGCTAGGGATGGGTACCAATTTAGGTACTTTTAGAGGTACCGACTGGATTCTGTCAAAAGTACCAGGTACCGATTCATGTAGAATCATAAGGTACCATGTTTAGGTGCCTAAATGCATCCTTGATACTGTGAGAGGGTGGAACAGTAGGCAGGACATGAACACAGCATTGCAAGATTACACATTGAAGAATCAATATGTTAAGTTGAAAAAATATCTGTAATATTCTAAAACAAATTGATATTTTTTTACTGTATAAACACAAAAAAGTACAGAAAATTGGTACCACTGAGTACTGACACCGATTGCTAAGTACCTGGCATCAGTACCGTATCGTGTCAAATGTGAAAGGTACCCATCCCTAGTTACAGCAGCTACGGTCTCTTGCACAGTGTCAATATATTTCTTTAGAACTTCAACACTAATGTTATCCCATGACTTCTGCAACTTAAGGCAAAGTTTTTCCCTTGAATGTAAAAGATGTCTGTCACCTTTATTTTTTAACTTGAACAAATTTGCTGGATGGGATTTGAGGTCCAGGCTTTGAGGGGCCCAGTCTTTAATTTGTACGGTACCTTTATATAAGGAAAATTCCCTAATCTCTTCATGATGACTTTGTAGGTATTTCTTTTGTGTTATGATAAGGTCAGGGCACCATTGTATTATTTTTATTTAGAAGCTGCTCCAAAAAAAAACTACCACATTTGTGTATTTGTTTTATAATAATTTTGTCCACAAAATAAAAAAAAAAGGTTCCCACACACTGTATCACTCTCAATTAAGTTTTTATTCATGTATTGGTCAGTGTGACCTCCATCAGACTGACCGACTGTTACATATATAAAATATAACTGATACAGTATGCGGGAACCTTTTTTTGATTTTGTGGACATGTTTTGGGTCACACCCTCTTCCTACGCACATGTGCCTTCAGGTGTGCTGAGATTCCACATTCATATTTTATAATTATTTTAAAATAGCATATAAAAAAGTGGGAACATGCTTTTTTTTAGCAGAAACACAGGAGGGTGAAATAGAGTCTCAGACTGTTTAAAGGCTCTCATCCTTAAGATAGAGATGCAACAGGAACTCCCTGAAGTTCTCAATGCCCATAAAAAAGCTCCTGCTGCAGAGATGCAGATCAAGCTATTAGTGGCACTTAGAATACCGAAACACCCACGTATAAAGAGCAAAGACTATGAACAGGATTCCTGATTATGTCACAGGCGCTGCGGCGATAATGCATCAAAGGACTCTTCAGTTGGACAAATCAAAGCCGAGGTAAAGGTCACGGCCTTCTCCTGTAGTTGTCTGTGAACTCATTTAAAGACAGCAGCACAGCAGCTCCAGCCGATCAGTTTCCAGAACATTTCTGTGCTGCTTCAGATAAAGGCTTCTTGCTGCTGTGCTGCCTGCTGTCAGAACGCAGTGACACAGAGATGGAGAAAGAAAGACGATGGACATTGATTTCTCAGCTCTGCTTGCTCAGAGCCCTGCGGTGCTGCACCACCAGAAGCATTTGCACTATTGTGTACCTGTGTGAATTGCATCTCTGATGTGTCTGAAATGGGAACAGAGAGCTAATTCCTTCAGTCACAGCCTGTGAATTCTAAATTTAAACACCTCCTGATCTGTCCTATCATAAAAC
Source organism: Halichoeres trimaculatus (assembly GCF_033239565.1). Classification (NCBI taxonomy): domain Eukaryota; kingdom Metazoa; phylum Chordata; class Actinopteri; order Labriformes; family Labridae; genus Halichoeres; species Halichoeres trimaculatus. The sequence continues at coordinate 36,482,997 of NW_027437181.1, forward strand.
AGCATCAGCACACCCACACTCTCACTGCAGGAAATCTGTCGATCAAGCCCTCCATGCCGCATTCTTCCATTTCAGACAAAGTGCAGTGCTTAGAGTTAGCCAAAAGGTGGTGCTCTGCTACTCCTGTCCACCTCACGCTGCTTGGAAAAGGCTGAGCTGAACAGAGCAGGGTTGGGCCAATTAAAATAAAAAACACTTAAAGAGGAAAAGCAGAGTGTTTATGTAAAAAGGAGAAATGTTAATTGAGAGTAAGTGGCACAGCAAATCACTGCCCTGACAGCCAGAGATGAGACCTGGAGGAGAAAAGCCGATGCAGGTTGGGGGAACCTCTGCACCCAACTGTTCCTCCGTGCAGAATACCAATGAAGAAGGACAACACGCAGGCAGCCTATCAAAGCCTCCTTTCATTCCCTCATCTTCCCACCAACCGCAGCAAAAACAGCAAGCCTGTCAGATGGGGGAGATGATAAAATCTGTATTTAAAAGCTCTATTTTACACCTCTGCTGTGGCTCCAGAATTTACGACTATTTACAGTGTGACTGCAAAACTTTTAATTCACCGTGAGGACGGTCCACAAATTTGATAGGAGCCCCGACGGGAGCAGACTCCTGCACAATTTCACAGCCTCTGTCCTGTATAATGTAAACAAAAGTGTTGGTGTCACATAAACCTGCAGCACAGATTTAGTTTCACAGCAGTCTGTCATATAAAGGGACTCAGGGAAGCAGGTGTACAGGTGGAAGCTCAGCATCTCCTCAAACAAAATCATCTTCTGTGAGAGCCCCACGCTGCCACCAGCCTTTCATTCTGGGATTAAACCCTCAGGTTCTGAAAGTGTTTGCATAACCATCAGGTAAATATCTCTGCAGAAGAGCGGGGTTTGTACGTGTTTATCTCTGAACAATACTTTCATAAACTGTGATACAAGCAGTCAATCTTCCTGTGAAGAAACACCACTGATCCACTTTGAAATAAGACGCAGGAGGCAGAGTCCTCGTCCCTGCATCCCTAACTTTTGGTGAGTCTTCTGTGGTTACAGTCTGTCAAATTAAGAGGGTATCCTTCAAAGTCACTGCGATTCAAGCTCAAAATTCCCTACAAGGCATTTTCTTGTTAGGCTGTGGGGGAGATTTGATGATTCAAAGAGGAATTTTGAACTCAAAGAAAGAATTTGTTCTTTAAAGAGGGATCTTGGATGACAGCCGGCTGATTTGCTGTACTCCATCTGCCCAAAGAAACCAAAAGTTACATTTTATTTAGTTTTTAAAATCATTTTAATATGAACATTTTGAGCTCTATATTTTTTTGTGACTTTGGAAAGGTCTTCTCTTCTCCCATCCAGATCCACTGACTCCTCTGACCGTCTTTCACAAATTTTGTCCACAAACTCCCAGATCCCCCAGTAATGAGACAGTCGATCATGCTACCCTCTATATTCTGACTCCTCGCTTTCCAACCTCATCGTTCTGTCTCTGCTGACAAATCTACATATCTAATTTTTTTTCCTTTTGATTTCCTAAACTTTCCTCTGACTGACTGGTGTCAAGTACAAACAATTTCCTGTGCTTCTACAACTTTACCACCAACGTCTATCTGCATCTCCCAGTCATCACTACCCTTTAGCTGTTCTGACCAGGTCCTATGTGAAAACCCGCCCCCATATATTTGTCTTCCAAATGGACAAACTGAATGGCTGCACTCTCTCTCTAGTTACACCCTTAACTCACTTGTCTCCTGCCAAACCTTTTTAGGTTTGCAGTCTTTGAACACACTGAGTCTGATGGATCCCTATTTACCCAACATGTCAGGGTACAGAGGTGATCGTAGCACATCATAAGTTGCCCCTATTGTAGGTTTCTATTTGGTTATACTCTGTTCTCCACTAATCCTTCTGGCTAAACTTCCTCTTTTCTACACTCTCTACTGGTGCTGTCACACCGGCCATTCAGACCGTGCTGTACTCAAGCACAACAGCCACCCCTGCTGGGTCTTTCCCTGCTGCAGAGTGCGTCCAGCGGTCACCCTACTCCACTATGAACCAGATTTAAGGCACACACATGGCCCGCCTACGTCATCGTGAAGCGTCTGTTTACATAAAGCGTGATGCACACAGACGGGGCCATATTTTACTTGACCAAAAACACAAATAAACGGACTCCCACCTAAACAATCTGATATCAGTTTGCATTCACGCTTTATTTAGAGAATTTTCAGTGCGTTACTTTCACGCCCGGCATGCCAGATATAACCAAACGCAGGTAGTCTGCCAGGACAAAGAGACACGATGAGAACTAGAGCATTATTTAGCGGTGTTTTTGTGTGAAAGTAACGCGCTGAAAATTCTCTAAATAAAGCATGAATGCAGACAGATATCAGACTTTTTGGGTGGGAGTCCGTTTATTAGTGTTTTTGGTCAAGTAAAATATGGCCCCGTCTGAGTGCAGAGGAAACCGGCAGAGGAGCAGGGAGGGGGTGTTTGGTGCGTGCACTCTGGGCTTCTGCTGCACAAAATCACTGCTGTAGGGGTAATTTCTGCCCTAAACCTTGTGATAGGACCCATCTTGTTCCATCCCAGAGTATCACTTTAAGGATGGTATGGTTTGTCAGTGTGACTGCACTTTTTAATTTAACCCCTGCCTTTGTACACCTAACAACTTCCTCTTGCTGACATATCTGTTCCACACCTAGCTCCCTTCTTTCTTTAGGATCTACTAGGACTAAGCCCAAAGCCCCCACGGCCTTGCTGCATGTTCCCTATAATCTCACTTGATTCCCGTACGGCATCTCCTGGATTCATTTCCTACCTCGAGGTGGATTTGGATTCAACCCACCAACCACAGAGTCTTTCCTCCCAGCTCCCAACATCTCTGTCCTGACCTTTGTGGACTTGGACTCCTCCAAGCTTGTTGTTGGTAGCTGCAGTGTACCTATTCCATAAAAAACACACTGCTCAGACCCAAAGAAACTTCTAAACATTTTTAATACAAGACTCAACCATCTTCTATATCTTTGTCTGTAGGAGAAGTTCTCTTTCTGTAAACCACATGTTCTTAGTTGCGTTGTCAAAGTTTGTTCCACTCACCTGCTGTAAACAACATCAGCCCCTCTGATGACTTCCCCAATTACAATCCCTCGGCTCTGCTGCTGCCCTACAAATCTACAAACGATGTGACTACCTTCTCTGCTTATTCAGAGTCAAGACAACTTCTACAGCTTGATTCTGTTCAAGTGTTTGGGAGGCGTGCGTTTAACTTGTGCAGCTCCAAACTTCTCATATATTTGACTTTTTAGGTAAAAGTTATCAAGACTGTAGTCACAGTTCACAAAAGCAGAATATGAATCAGAAAATCTCTTCAAAGCCTTCAAGACCTGAAGCCTTCTTTTCAAACTTGTCTCCATGCTCTCTTTCAGATGACTCCAGGTGTGGCTCTCAGAGGCAACGTGAGGAAAATGAGATACTCAAAAACAATATGCCGCATACATCAACTCTGATGGGAAAGCGAGACACAGGCGTTAAAAGGGAGGCTATTTCTGGGCAGAGCTGTGATTTGCGAGGGGATAAGCTCCAGGGTGTGCGGGTGGGAGTAACACATTGCAAAATGTAATTGCCACTCTCCCATCATCAGGCAGCTGTTGTCAACACAATCAAACGGCTGCGAGGGGCGAGGTGAGGTGAGCAAATGCAGCAGCAGCAGCAGCAGAGATGGTGGTGACTCCCAGATAAACCGAATCTGTCGAGGAAGAAACGTCTGTCTGAGCTTTCAGATTTAATATTCAGCACAGCGCACGCTCTGACTCACAACCGCACATCCATCTGAGAGGCTGAGCACTGCTCTGCACAGAGAGGTGAGGGAGAGGAGAGGAGGGAAAAGTTGCAGGTATGACAGTTCAAAGGCAGATGATGGACCTGGAGGGGAAAGTTGTTTGGACATAATGGGGGCGGGACAGGAGAGAGGCCCAGGGGGGAGAGCAGGGTTAGAGAGGCGGATGAGACGGATCAGGAAGAGGATGGACAAAAGGTAAAAAGGCCTTCCAAGATCTCTGTGTGATGACAAGATGGGAAAAAATGTTTGTTTGTAGAAGGTGGCACGGAGAATAGACGCTGCGTCGCAGACATGACAGATGAGGAACACAGGCTAGTGCAGGGACCAGGGTTTGATTGACAGCGATGACAAAGGAGAGAGAAAAGACTTCAAACAGTACACATGCAGATGAGGGACAGCATCTAGAGGAGAGAGCAGGCTTTGAGTGACAGACACGAAGGGAGTGAGACAGGAGATGGAGGAAGGAGGGTGCTTGGTGTCACGGGTATGACAGGATGGTGTAATCTGATGAAGATGAAAGAAACGGAGGAGGCGGGATGGAAGTTGCAGCCGAGGCTGGATTAACAGACTTTACTACATCCCTTTTTTAGGTATCAGCACAAATATAACAAGACTCTGATTATGGAATGACATGCAAACACCCTATCTTTAAGAAAACAGACTTTGTGACGACCAAATCTTCTCTAACAAAAAAATAAAATACAATTTTGGTTGTCAACAATGATCAGACAAACACAGAATAAGACAAGGTGGGTCACTGGTTTTCATTCCTTCGAATGAAACCATGTTTTTAACACCTTATTAAATGAATCTGTCACATTTGACAGTTTTATGTTGAAATGAAATAAAGCGCGTCTGGGAGCAGAAACATTCATATCAAAACAACCTGCAGCCAATCAGGTGGGTGACAGCTCTGTTAACAGGTTTACATTTACCCTGTCTTCAGTAACTCACACACTCTCCTGTTAATGCTTTGGATATTGTTGCTTTGAAGATAACAACAGGACTATAACAGAAGCAGTGACAGACAGGTTTAAGAAAAAAATTGGTTTAATAAAAAAAAAAAAAAAAAGACTACATAAGTTACTTCAATATGTCATCGTCCTTTCAAACAATGTTACACATACTTCCATGAGTCATCTATGTTTGCATTGCTGTTAACCAATCCATCCACTAGAGGGGGCACCCCAGAGTCAAAAGTTTATGACAACAACAAACTTAAAAACAAACATAGTGGAGGTATGGAGGAGGTATTGCTAATGTACCTCTTGCATAAAAGACAAAGCAGAGGCAGCGTTGTTTGGGGCAGTGATCAGTGAGGCAGTTAAATACATTGCAAAATCTGCAAAATCTGCAAAATCGTTATTTCTTCTTCATATTAGTAAATAGTAAGAGTGACACATTGGAGCTAAGTATCAAGGTAAAACAGCAACACTGCTTCCATGGCAGGTTTCTGGTGGTACAGCTCTGTTTGGCCAGTATCAGTAAGTTTCATTAGAACGTTCCAAAATTTTGACAAAATCAATGCAGAGCATTATTTTAGTAATTGCATTTACTCTGTTGATTATATTTACAATTGATCAATGAATCGGGAAAAAAAAGGATGAGAATGCATAAAAGTAAAGTTTGCAAAACCAAACATATGTGTTGTTTCAGTTGATGGCTATTGTTTTCATAAAGATATGTACAAAGAAACAACACATTTGAACATAAATAAACTGACCAGATGCTACATTTATAAAGTATAAAAAGAGATATGAATGTATCGTCACTTAAAGAATCAACAGAAAGGGCAAAATAATAGAAAACATATTATTATATCATTAGATGAAAAACTGAGTGGACCAAAAAGGCAAATAAACAAGAAATGTGTCCTCAATCTTTTTGCCTGCAAGTCGAACACTGTACACCCCCTTTGCCCTACTACTATCTGTAGCAGCTAATGCTAAAGGTGGTTTAGTAAACTCTTTGTGGTTTTCAAACAGGGTGACAATTTGAAATAAAGAATGAACGAGTCCTAAAAGACGTATGCATTTCATGACATATGAAAGAAGTGTATGTGGAATTTTGTAGCTACTCCCCACACTGTCAAGCTCTGCTGCTGGTCATCGCAGAGCCCAAAACATTTAAGTGTTGGATCACTACAGTCATGTTGCCATGCCATCCAAGGTTATTTTTGTCAATTAACACCATAGACTGTATAAAACATGGATGTAGCCTCCAGGACGTCACCGTCTGTTCCTGACACTTCAAATCAAGACAATCAGCAGAGGCAGCCACATTTGTCATGATGCCGGCTGTTTCATTTCAAACGGTTACAGGGCACTCGTCAGTTGCGTGACCTGAGCTGTGTCTCTGATGGGACAATCAAACGATCCTAATAACTTCTTAACCCCCAAATTAGGAAAAAAAATCACTAACCATACAGTGCGGGCTGATAGTGATTTCAGCGTTTTAGACCCAAGCCTTTTTTTGAAACAGGCTGTAAATATGATTTTTAATGCCGTAAAAGTCTGTTTTTATGGCTGGGTGTGTACGTGACTTCCTGTCTCTCAGCAGCCAGCCTCAAGCAGATTCTCAATGAACAGCAACAATTAGCACCTCCTCATAGGCTTCATTTTTACTAACCGGATGTTGCTCCCTGATTAACACTCTATGTGCTTTTACTCAGAGTGAAATTCTCCCAAACTCTGGAAGTTTTTGGATGAACGGCTTTCTCCGGCTCTGCCATTATTCGCATGTTTATTTGCTTCCCTCACCTCACCGGCTCTGCTTCTACTCCACCACGCTGGTCTGTTTACATGTCATGCATACAGCCCCGCAGCCCAGATAATCTACACTCCAGTCAAGTAGGTAGCGGTAATGCACCTTGAGCTTGGTGCCAACCGCTAAATAATCCGACAGAAAGGAAGAAGACAAATTAATTGAAGAGAAACTAATACAGTAATGACGCAGCACAGTGCATCAATATGGAAAAACGTTGTTTACACTTTTAATAATCAATTTTTATTGATTTGTTGTTGCAGCCCTAGTAACATTGAGCATAAATTGGCCTAATACTGTTTTTGTATGAACAGTTTTAAACCAATGGAGCCCTGTCTGAATCTAAATTTCGTGTTAAATTGAGTAAGTACTGGTTTCTTCAGAGCTACAGCAGAAGAACCTCTTGAGGCTAAAACAGAAACCCCTGAAGGGGAGAAGGAGGGCCACTCAAAGGGGATTTTAGTCTGCTTGACATTCATCATGCTGTATTACCTTCTTCTAAAACACTGTCCCCCTTCAACACCTCAGCTGTTCATGACTCTAAACAGATCTGATCCCCATCTATAGCCTGACTTTGTTTTGTTTCTTAAGGTTGAACCTGCCTGGATGAAAAGCTGAAAGAGTATCATTTTAACTTCAGTTAATCTCAGCTTTCTGTGCAAAAACCCATTTCTTCGGTTTCGTATGTCTTTAACAAGGATTTTTTTTAAACAATTTTCTCTTTAACAACTGACCTTGTAAAAAGCTTTAAATTAGAATAACATTAAAACAGAATAGAAATATCCTCTTTTTATCATTTCTTAGAATCAGAAAAATCGTGAGTGTATTTTTTTTTTTTTACAATATATCAATGTAGATCCTTCACAACCATAACAGCCTACATCAGTGACTTAAATAACAGGGTAAAGCTCAAGCAACTGTAATGCAACACCAATAGAAAAACGGGATCATTGGTGCCTGTAGAAAAAAAAATAAGATTTTAATAAACGGAGTCACAGCATTACAAACCTATAAACCCCCAAAGAGGGAAAAATCCTAGTCCCAATATGAAACAAGGCACTTAAATTTAAACAAGATATACATGAATGTTTAGTGTAATAGAGAATAAAATGTATTTACCAACTAAATGTTGCTGGTCTGTCGCAGCATTTGCACAGTTGGATTTGTTTCCTTACAGAGAAGAGCTCACAGCACAGCTACAAGTTGGGTTGGGTTAATCCACACTCATTTAATGCTTTCATCGATTGGCATAAATCTACACTTTCTCGAAACAACTGTCAAAGTCTCCAAAACCCTCAGCTTTTACATTCTTCCTGCTGATATCTCACGGACTGTCTCCACCTGTGCTGCCCTAAACTCTGGTTCAGCTGGACGTTTTCACACAAGCTAAATCTATGCAAATGGCTCAAAATGACACATCAGATTCAGAGAGTGTACACAAAGTGCTGAAAGCTCCCTTGACTGCGCTGCAAACTGCATCTCAGTGCAGCTGTGATAATTGTATTTAAATGTGTCTCCAATTGGCTGTTTTCTATGCATATGACTCTCATTGTAAAACACTGGCACTAACAGCCTCACACGGCTGGACTGAAATCTTTACCATCTGCTCAGATGTGGTGGTAACTGTGCTGCCATATCAAAAGTGATGAAACTCTCAAACTTTCCACTTATCGTAAAGCAATTACACCTATGATTGTCACCATCAGGAGTTTTATCAGCCTCAAGCTTTTCCTTCACACATTGAAACTTTTTTCACTTCTGTTTTTTTATTTTCCTTTCAGTGTATTTTTCATCTGGACACGACACTTTTGCTTGCTCTGATAAGGAAGCTTTATATGGAGTGTTATTTCCTACTGTCAACAGTAACAATGCCCTGTAAAAGGAGACAAAACAGAAAGCAGGTTCTGATGTTTTGATCTTTTAGTTTTTAAGATATTCTAAATATATAAATAAACTAATATTTACACCCACACAGCAGGGTTTTTTTTTTTTTTTGAGGTTTCTATCTTTCTTAGACAGGATCAGCTGAAATGCTCTGTGAGCCACATTTGACACATAGAACATACAATAAATGGAAGTAGTCAGTCACCTGTGTGTTTCTAAAATAGAATTTTGAAGCAATTCGGCTGGCGCTGCCACATTGGTAACAAGGCGGGATTTGAGGCTTTTTACTAACAGCTATAGGCTGCCCACCTGTCAATAAGCTGAGCTTTGCCTCTGATTGGGCAAACTCTCGCTCCTAATATCTTCTTAACTGCCGAGTTAGAAAAAATCTCATTCCCCTTACAGTGAGCACTAGAAATTAGCAATTCAGATGGGACACGTTTTTTGTACCAGGCTGTAAACATGTTTATCTCTCCCATGAAATGACCTTTTTTTTGTGTGCTGTGTATGTAGTTTCTGGTACTTCCAGAGCCAGCCTTAAGGGGACACTCCAAGAACTTCAGATTTTAGCACTTCCACTTTGTCTTATATTTTTAGACTGGAGGTTGCCGCTTGGCTTAACATGGATTATACTGACACCTATGGCAGGAATGAGTTGTGTTATCCAGGGACTCTGTTTCCCATGAGTATCATCACTCACTGTCACTCAGAGCAGATCTTAATTCTAACACTACATTTTGTTTTGGTTTCAGACGACTTTTCCCAGGATGCAAAGCTATGACGTGACAATAAGCAAACTTTGTAAACTAATTTCACAGTTGATAGCTTTTATTGTACACAAAGTACTACATATAATCACTGCAAACAGCTTCTCTAACTTTTGAAATAAATCAATAAAGAAAAAGTGGCTGACAGCTTATGATACTCATAGCAATTATTACAGGTGATCTATTTCTATCTAATGTTGCTACATTCTATGTGTCGTATCAAATTTAGGTATCTAAATATGAATCAGTGAACCTCTGTTTGAAAATGCACTGCACTCCTATCCTCTCCAATAGTTTTCCACCCCAGAGTTACTGCATCATGCTCCCCTCTGACTTAAAAATTGCGTACACAGACCTGGCGTGGAACTGAGCATGCACCCATTTTCTGTCTCATGCCACTTGATAAATGAGGGCCTTCAGAGACACCTTTCTGCTACACTAAAATCACACAGAAAACTCATGTTAATCCCAAACAATAAATACTACATGTTAAAATAAGGTTTGAATCGGTTTTAGCTTTTTTCTCTTTACTGTAAGAGGAGCATGTACCATACTGCTCACACCTCAGTTCAGTCAAAAGCAGTCGCATATTTTCTGATACAGGCTCTTTCTGACTTTGAACTCTGTTCGCCACATTTTCACATTTCACATGTTACTCCACCTGCAGCTTGCAGATATTATATATTTGGGCAGTCTATCGGCTTATTATCATTTCAGAGAATTCAAACACAGCTGAGAAACAGTTTTGAACGTGGCAGTAAAAGTGACTCCAGAAGAACCTTTCTGAACATCACATGAACATCGCGGATATCCGTCACTTATGTCATTGTCTGACAACAAAACTAGAGCTCGCTCAGCTCCATGGATCTCCAATTTGCTAAACTAACACCATGACCATTCCACCATTACCTGGATCAATCAACATGAACAATCACTGTTCAGCCGATCAATCACTTCGACGCCCTGTAATTGATGGGACAATCAGGAGGAAAATCTTAAGAGCAGGAAACCTGAAATGAGGGACGGACTGCCTGGGACCAGTTCTGCTGGGGTATTGATAGCAACAGTAAAATGCAATCAGCGAGGTTCAATTGAGCGTTGGTGAAAGCCCTCCCCAGACCAGTAATTGACCAATCATAGTTTAAACCGTTGCAGGTCTGCACTGCTCTGTGTCTCTCCACATGGTGTGCATGGAGCTTTAGTAAGACGGATTTACAGCATGACAAAAGCAAGAGTGAGACTGGATCAGAAGGTGGGTTTGTCTGCTTTACTGGTGTTACTTGCCTGATCCGTTCCTTAGAGTAGGAGAAAATCCTCACACCTAGAGTATATATATATCATTTAATGCACACTGTAAACACAGTCACTGGGTACTGTATCTCTCAGAGGCTCCTCTGAAGACTGACACTGCTGGTTTTATAGTTAGACAAGCTTTAAGCCGTGTCTTACTCCTCTTTGGAAGCAAGGAAGAAAAAAAACAAGCAGGAATGTGCAAATGTTATTGACTTCAGTGTTGCTTTCTCTATATTTTTGTTCACTGTTATTTAATAATACTTTTAAAAAAACCATCACAGTAAATGACTAATCTTGTCTTGTTTATCAGAACTCTGTATACTCCCATCTTGAGTCCAGAGTCAACTTATTCTTTGCTTAAAAACAAGTAAAATATCAAACTTATTTTCATTCCAAGAAATGCACCTCAGTGTGCTTGGTAAAGAAAAAAAGACATTGATTTATACTTTTATATTTAAAAAGCTTTAGTTTTCTAATACTTGTGTAAGTTAGGAAAAGTAGATCTACTTACCTGTGAAATATTTCTGTCCTTTATTTTCATGTGGCCAATAAATTGACCACAACAACAACACCAAGTGCTACTATGCTGTTTATATTTAACAACATAGCTTCACTCTTTTAAAGGTGCCAAGGAAACTCATCCCCTGAGACAAAGCCAGTGAAGCTAAGTTTGAATGTGTATCATTTTCAAGGTTGATTTAGTTTCACAAAAGCTCCAGGAAAACAGCTGCTTTTATTGACTGACACACAAAGAGAGAGCCAGAAGGCCCACTAACTGTGTTAAAGTCTGCCTGGGGGGGATGATGTCGATGTCGCTGTGTCTGGTCAGTTATGTTAAGACTACACTTTGTATTTCAGCCTTGTCTTTTTCATGATGTCATGTCCCCTTTTATGTTGTAGTCACTTCTCTCCTTTCCTTTCAGGCAACTCCACATCCTGCCCCCCTTGTAATAATGAACCCAGTCCCTGATTGGTTCCACCTGGGCCCCACTGTAAAAGTCTGTCTCGTCTTTGTACCAGTCTTACCAATGACCCATGTGTCCTGATTTCATTGAGTTTTTTTTTCCTGTTTGTCTTTAGACTCCAGTAGAAACTGCCTTTTCTCGAGTTAATCCACTTTAATAAAGCCTTGAGTTGAGCTTTTGGGTTCTTAGTGTCGATCACTGTCAGATATATCAGACAACTGGTCTTTAACCAGTCCAAAACAGCTTGTCACCCCACTGTTACTCTCTCCAGTATCAGTTCAAATCAAATTCAAAGCTCTTCTTCTGGCTTACAAAACATTGACAAGAATGGCTCCTGCCTACCTGGGGTCCCTCTTCCAGATCTACACTCTTTAGCCGTGTTTCCACCAAGCAGACCGGTTCGATCCGTCTTGGTATGGCATGCATTTTGCGGCGTTTCCACTGACTTACCTCAGGACAGATCTCCAAACAACCGTGACGAGCTGCCCCACTTTTTGGGACCCTTTTGTATGGGTGCCAGACTGAACCAATCTGCTCACGGAAGGTGGAGCTACAACACTGCAGACCGTTGATTGGTCAAAAGCTGCTTATAAAAGCGGCTCTAAATCTCTAGCCAGACTCTTCTCCTCTGCTGTGCCCAAATGGTGGAATGAATTACGTAACTACACGATCCACAGGATCCTGTTCTACTTTTAAGAGATGCCTAAAGACTCATCTCAACATGGAACACTTAAGGACTTAATCTGAGCCTTCTCCTCTTTGTCCTCAAGGGTAGAATGAATCAGAAGGTCTCAGACCTAGCACTTAGTGAATTTTTAGCACTAACTACTGAATGTTGATGAAGGTTGAGGTATATTGTTGCAGCAATTAATTGTGGTTTGTTGGCTAGATTATTCTACACTACTTACAAAATAAATAAATAAATAAATAAATAATGCACTTTAAGGCAGCACCTGCAGAGCCGAATAACTTGTAGCACTGTTGTCGCACTAAGTTTTCCTTCTGTCGCTTTTGTCGCTTTGGACAAAAGCATCTGCTAAATGAAACTGCAGAACTGTAGATATCTTTATTTTAGAGGAGGTTAAGAGAGCCCGATATAAAGGCTCTGCTTCTGTCTCCTTGTGTTTTTAATAACTACACATCATGGGTAACTGCATGAGGACAGCATACAAAGAGAAAGCTAAGAGTAGCAACAGTTCCTTACAAGTCCAGGGTCCTGTGGACCCAACAAGTTCATCTCTAGTTTCAATCCAGGTAGTGTTCAGGTTTTTATTTGCTGTATCCCTGTTTTAGAAGTACTGATTAATCTCAAATCAGCAAGTTTACACTCCATGTGGAGAACAAAAACAAGCAGGATAAAAGCCACAGAAATGATATTCCAGCTCCCACCATCAGGAGTTATCTGTTAGTTATGTGCAGCCAAAGACATGTTCAAGGTTAAACATTTTAGTTTGAGCAACAAATCTGCCAGGTGCTGGGTTACAAAAGCTGACCAGTGTATACGTTTCCTGATATCTTTGACAGGGTGGATTCATTGGCTCATTTCTGCTCACAAATACGACACTCTAAAAGTTTTTTATTCTTATCTTAAAGACTGACTGACAAATCTTGCACTTTTAATTTCCAAAAATCTCCTGCTGTTGTTCGGAAAATCTGACCTTAATTTGTCAACAAGTCTCAAGATTTTCAGTTTCTTTGTCAGGCTACACAAATGGACACAGGCTCCTCTCCAGTAACAACCCCCAAAGTTACAGTTTAGTTTTCAGACATATCTTAGGGAGGCACTTTTTGCTTGGCTCTGAGATGAGCACAAGCTGCTTCTCAAAATGCTAACTGGACTGTAAACAAATCAACATTAAAGCCAGAAATCCATCCATCACTAACTGCTGGTTATAAGAGCCAGAGTGTGCATGTGTTACCTTGACTAGTTCCTTCTGGGGCCAGATCTGGATAGGCTCCACCTGCTGGGGCGTCTGGGTCTGGATGCCATAAGTGTTCAAAAACACCTGCAGCCTGCACACAAACACATTAAAAAGTCACACACATAACTTTAGACGTTCAGGATTTAACTGTTTACCTGCAGCGCTGCCCTTTAGAAGCTGACTAACGCTTTTTCTAACGCCTGCTGTGACATGCACTTTTATTTATTTGTGACATTTCTTTGACGAAAAAGTAGATTACCTTTTATCCGCTTATAAATCTGCTGTGTAGCTTTTGACCTTTGAACAAATCAGCCTAAATTTACCTCATAAATCTGCAGCTTTAACAGTCTTTTTAATAGAGCCTTTATAAATCCAGCCACTTTGTGTTCATCAATTATTAAAGTCATATAAATCAGGACTATCTTTATCTGTTATGAAGCTGGAGCTGTTGTTAATCTATGGTGTGAGCTGAATACTGTGGGTGTCGCAGAGACAAAAGTGATCCATAGTCCTGTCAGGAAACTTGCCAGCAGCAATGATTGAAGCTACAGGTTAACAAGCATCACAAAGCAGTTTGACCCCGTTTGACACACATGGACACACACGCTTACAGAGATGTCTATGCAAACACACGTACTGAGGCAAGGCCGCACAAACAATGAGAGGAGCGACAGACGGTGGCAAAGGTCAGGCTGAGCTCCGCTTTATGAGCTCTCCACAATTTAAAGAATGAGGGGGCAGAGGGACAGGAAATAACAGCTTTTATGACCTGAAACACATTAAGAGACCCACACACACACACACACACACACACACACACACACACACACACACACACACACACACACACACACACACACACACACACACACACACACACACATTACCTCTGGCTCTCTGCTATCAGGGCCACATGAATCACAACATCATTCTCAATGGGACCCTGTGAGAAAGAGACAGAGAACAGAGACATTAATAATACAGCTCACACATATGGTGTCATTACATGTGTTTATGTCTTTGCTCACATAAAATATACTGTAAGACTGCACTGAGCATTACTGTACACTAAAACCTCTCTCTGACTCACTGAACTGTACGTCTTTATGTTTTATTTCATCATGCACGCAGTGTTTTCTGTTGTATCCAGTTGGATGCGTTTCACAGACACTGGATAGACTTTAATTAATTTTAAAACATAAAAACACATTTAAAATGTATTCCAGGTGAATTGTGGTGTGGTTGATGCCCTAAAGAAAGAAAGTTCCTAGTTTGATACCCAGTTGAGCATGACCAAGTAGAACCCATGGCTGTTAAAAACTTGAAGCTACTTCCGATGTGCAGAAAAAAACTGCAGTTCCTCAATTGTCCACTTGAGGCTGGCTGCAAAAGTCGAAGAAAGCCCACTTTCAACCAAGCAGCAACAGTAAGTCTTAAAACAAAAAGACTGAGGAAATATTAAAAACTGCTGCTCGTGGGGTAATGTCACAACAGTTTTTATGATTACAACCCTCACTCATACAAAATGATTGACTACAAAGTTTCACTGAAGATGAGGGAGCAATGGGCTGTGAAGAGAGTTAACTAAAGAAAAAGGAAGGGAGTATGTAAGGTAAGGCAAAGATGAAGTGGGAGCAAACGAGAAGCCAATACACCAATGTTTGTTTTTTACTCATAGGGAGTAGAGGGTGCTTCACATGTAGTCAAATAAAGCCAAGAGAGGTCGAGAAGAATTATTTATTCATTTACTTTGGCTGTTATTGACAGGGCCTCTTAGAGAGACAGGAGATGTTAGGAAGACAGAGTTGGGGTAAGTAGCTGCAGCAAAGAGTCGCTGGCAGAAGTCAAACCAGCAAATGTTGCAGGTGGGGTGCGGACTTGGGCCTCTGATACACCAGATACCTCTGCAGTCCGGCTCTGCTTCACTGCGTGTTAACTGCAGTGGAGAAGTTCCCGTGCTTCCCAATCCAATGATAAGCCTCTCTTCATTCATGTTGGGCTGTATAACCTCAAACTGGTCGACTCCTAGTCTGGCTCTGCTCATTAAGTCCGTTTGTTGTGGTCAAGCTAAATATGCATTGGTTTTGACACCGTTTGTTTTATTTTGATAGTCACTGGGTGTTTAGGTAGTTTCCTGTTACAACTATCTGTCCTGCTCGATCTTGACTACACTAAATTTATGCGCCACAGCTCCGGCATCCAGCAAAAAGTAGGATGGCTGTGTATTATCTCTGACCTTCTGGACCAGCCATTCGGACCGCAACAGAGTAGATCCAGTGTAAGTTGAGAGATTGGCTTGAATGGGAACCTATCTGATCCAGTGCTGAGAGACTGGAGTATTTCAGCTGTTAGACCACCAACTGGAACCCCATTACATTTGGTATTTTAATAATAAATGTATGAACAAAAGTCAGGAGAAGATGTTGTTTTCTGATCACTTGTGAGAAGATTGTACATAAAATGGATAGATTTGCAGCGTTATTAGTTTTCAATTTATCCAAATACCCTTAGGACAAGTGGTTGGCTAATGGGTGGGAAGAGTTTGATAGTAATGCAGGAAATGAATTTATTGTCAGTCCTGACATAAAGAAAACAAACAAGCAAATATATACATAAAAATAACTTTTTATTATGGTCATTCTGTTCATGCAGCGTGCCAGTGGAAGTTTTCTGTTGTTGGACATCGTCTTAGCAGTTAAAAATTGCATTATGTCCATATGTTGCTAGGCCCCACCTTGTTGGCTAAATGGCTGCCTTTTGCAGCAGCTCTCTCTTCTTTGTCTGTTTCTTGTAATTTTTTTCGTCTCTTTTTCGTCATCTTAGTATTTGGAGTGGATCATCACTTTGTGTGGTTCATTGTTGGTCATGGACACCAAACTTTTTGTGGCTTCATTGATATTTTTACTACTTTACTCCTGTGTTTTTCTGGAGATCCTACATGTAACCATGACTGCATTGTTTACATGTGAACTCAGCTGTTAGCAGCTTGTAGCATGTCAATGCTAACTGGTGCATGGCCTGATGTTTCCCACAAGGTGAAGAGAAGGAGGTGAGGATGACGTGCTGGTTCTCAGGTGTGAGCTAAGAAGTGACAACATGGACCTGTCCTTCCATCCATCGTTATTGGGAACGTAAGATCTATCTCCATTAAGATGGAGGAGCTAGCTAGCGGTGCTAACATCAGACACCAACGCCACATTGGAAGAGCTTCACCTGCTGTGAGCAGACAGGATCCAGGAGACAGAGATGGAGCATGACTGAAGAAGCTCAGTCCTGGACCCTGTGGAGGTGGAGGCTGGCTGAACTGGACAATGATGGACAAGCTGTCGTCATCTATTTTCTCATGGACCTTTTTGCACTTTCTATACACTTTCTTAATTTTGTTTTCTTGATTGCTGCTGTGACTTCAATTTCGTTATACTTGTTACAATGACAATTAAGATATATTTTTTTCTAAAGAAGAAGAAAACTGCTAAAAAAAAGAAAGAATCAGTCATCCATGCAACCAACCAGCTTTCCCCCCTCAGTATGCCTCTTCTTTACTATCACATGAATGTGCTGTTTCAGAAGGAGCTCATTGTGGCAGGGCTTAAACAAGCCCGTCTCCATCCTGACAGACACAACTGACCAGAGCAGAGAAACAAATCACTCACACAGAGTGAGAGACAACATAAAAGACAAGAAGGAAACAAGGAGGAAAAGGGAGAGGAGAGGGTTTCTCTGCAGTAATCCCAGGCTTTGTGGGCTGGTGGACGTACAGGGAGGATACATCACAGCTGCTCTGCTCACAGCAGAGCACCTGAACACATCACACAGAGGAAATCAAACACATATAAAGCCAAGGTGTTCAAATATAACGTTTGCTCTACGAGAAGCTGGTTTATAATCCTTTTTACTGTGAGAAGAGATGGACACTTTTATCTGTGTCTTTATCTGTTCCTTCAGTTTTAAAGGGCTGTGAATGTAGCTAACAGGATCATTTATCTGTCCGTCAGTTTCAGTGTGTTTGGCCGAGGACTCTCGAAGCCATTAAAAACTGGCCGTGTTTGGAGAAAGTACGTCGATTTAATTACGTAAGCTGCACAGAGATGATGAAGAGATGCAGCCAAAGACCAGCTCATCGTGCAGCAGTTAACAAAAATACAGAGCAGAGACAAGCTGATAAATGCAGATACTGATGCACATTCATCAAACCTGATCATGTGAAACAGGAAGAGTCCATTAAAGCTAAGTTTACACACTTTACTGATAAAATGAGTCACAATTTACACCCAACTGGAAATGTTTGGTTTTGTTTATAGTCCTATCAGTGTCTTGTACTAAAATTTCATCTGTAAACAGGACAACTGTCCATGTGGAGAGCAACAGAGACATTGTTTCATAATCAATCCAGTTAGCCATCTGCAGTCAACTCACAAGGATTTATAGCAGGGGTGGCCAGCCTGTGGCTCGTGAGCTGCATGTGCTTCTTTGCCTTTCAGTGTGTGGCTCTTCAACCCATTCCTAAAAAAATTATACAGATTTCTATACAGTTGTAGTGGCGTGCTGATCAATCTAAAATATTGATATATTGATGCCTATGTTGAGATCAGTATTGATCAATACTTGGGTGATGGAATTGATACTTAAGTTTCGGTTTCTCTTCTCTACATGTGCTCCTCTCAATCACTCATGTGCTCGCAGCTATCCATCTTTCTACATAGATAGATATTGATAGATAGATGGAAATGTATTGATTTTCTGTTTATGTCATTTTGTTTATGTGTGAGAGGAAGTGTGTTTGTAAGACCACATGGGTGATGTGGCTCTTTGTAGTACCATCATCATTTTATGGCTCTGGGTCTCTGACTGGTTGGCCACCCCTGATTTATAGCTTTAATCAACAACCTAAAATATACAGCAAAGAGTCTGAACTGATAGATAATTAGTGTCACTTTTAAAATGGTGCCTTTTCATGGTAAAATTATCAGAGATCAAGAGTGCCTGTGTTCTGATCAGATTTCTACAAAAAAACATGACAAGGTCCAGAGGCTGTCCCGCACTCGCAGTGTCATAGTTCAGCGCTCTCCTGCCAAAGTTTGACACAACCTCAAACAGTGAAATGTCTCTAAAACAGATTTCTTCACTGCTGTTATGTGGCAAAAAAAGTGAAAGTATGGGCAGATTCGACTTTTGATCATTGTGTTTGTTATGGTCTTTCTTGCCTACACTTTTGTGCTTATCATTCATTCTCATTCTGAAAACCCAATAAGAGGAGATAATGCCTCTTGGAGATACTGCGAAATATCCAAAGATATTCAAAGGCCACAAAATAAATCTGTAAAACTATAAATTTATTTACAGTATTCCTTTCTGTTTTAAGTGAAAATTTCCTATAACATAAAGACAAATAATGCCTCACAACATACTTGAAATCATTTTCCTCAGTTCTCTTTCTCTTCTTCTGCTGCTGTGGTTGATTCTTCTACTCCTCCTTCTTCTACTGTTTTGACTACTACTGCTCGCATCACTACAGTGTCAGCCACAGTTGTAAGTCAGTTGTGCCGGTTGCTGGGGTGTTTGTGTTCTCAGTGTAAAGCAGGGGTCACCAACCTTTTTGAGACCGAAGGCTACCTCCCGGGAAATGAGTGGCACGAATGGCTACTTGACTGCTAAAAACTCTCTGAACAAAACTGCACAGATCACTTTTTAATAACATTAATCATAGTAGAAGTGGTAATGCAATGTGAAGAGACTGCTCACATGTCAATGTTAATTATTTCAGATGATTTTTAATGATTTACAGGTAGTAAAGAGCTCCATTGTAACCAGAGCTTTTTTTGGGAGCATGCTTCGCTGGCACCTTAAGTGGTTCTTGCTGGCACCCACAGGCACCATGTTGGTGACCCCTGCTGTAAAGGAACCACTACAGGGCTCCAATGGAAGCAAGCTGAGGCAACATGTCTTTGGCGATCTCAACACGCTTGTTTTGTCCCGCATCTGAGAGCGATTACTGTTTTCACATATGCCCAAACGAACCAGGGTTTCAGGGGGAGGCGGCTCACTGTTTCAGAACAACTGCCCCAAACAATCCAGGTGTGAATACACCCCTGGTCATCATTCCCAAAAGTTTCCTATCAATTAGCAAATAAACATGAAAGTCTCTGCATCCTGTGAGAGCAGCACAGGCAACCAGACCATGTTTCCTGTTTTAATCTGAGAAAAACAGTGACCTGGGTCTTTCACATCATGACGCATGTGGTGTGCATGCTCAACATCATGACAGGTAGGTACATCAGAACACCAGACTTCAAGTGTAGTGTGTTATTGTAAATACTAATGGTCTGCAGAACAAGCTGAGCAAAACTCAGACGTTTTAGATCTTTCGTTAACATGTACGTTGAAGCATCTTATCCAGCGTTTGAAGGTGAACCATTGGTTTAAACTCTTCAACAGCGATTCTTCTGGTCATGTTTGACGTCAGGGGAGCTGCAGCTTCTTTAACATCACTACTTTTCATGTCTATTTGTGTTGTTGTCATTCTTCTTCTTTGGTTAATATAAATTTTCCTTTCTGTATGCATGCTATGTTTTCCAGCTGTATTGAGCAGAGACGATCATCTTCACCGCGCTCTGCGGCGCTCTATTCAGGGCCATTTAAGACGCAGGCAGCAGCGCGTGACTCACAGAAGCAGTGGCCTTTCATCTCAGTCTTATTGTGAGAAGGCACACACACACACACACACAAACACACACACACACACACACACTTAATGATACACACCTGCATATACCGAACACACATTTACTCTTTCACATGAAGGGTTGGCACATCAACAGGGATTCAGGCGTGCAAACAGCTCAGGTTTAGTAAGAGATGGAGTCAGGGAACAATACACACAAATGAGCGTGACTGTGAAGCACACACACACACACACACACACACACACACACACGCATGGGAAGCTGGGAGCCATTTTGTTTGGTCGATAAGAGCAGGTTTTAGCCAACAACCTCGTTATCATCAATCAGAGAGGGAGAGAGGAGGAAGAGGGGAGTGGGGAGAAGAGGGTGGCTCTGGAGGAAAAAACAGACGGCTGAGCACAAATCTCTCCTGATGAATGGAGAGGAGATGACTTCTAAAATGCTGCAATGCAACTCTCTCATTAGCGCTGGTCTCTGAGCAGACAAAGACTCATTTGGGGAAGGAGACGATATGAAAATGCATAAAGGAGACACTGGAGAAATGAACTCCTTCACACTGCATCTGAACCTCAGTGGTGACTGTGAAAGTGCAAAGAGGACAATGAGCCTAGTCTTCAAATGTCTCTTTAAGCGCTCTTTTCAGAGGCACACGACAAACATTGCTGTAGTGTGACTGACATTTTGTTGAGTCTGAGAGAGAAGCAGAGACGTGTCTCTTCAACAAATGAGCTCTGCTGCAGACTGCTAAAAGGTGGTTAACAAATTATTTTGGACTCTGGTTGTGCCAGACTGTGCAGCCAACAGCTCTGGCCAAATCTAACAGATTAAAGATCTCTGTAGCACTCTGTGGAATTGGATTTCAGACTAATTAATGAAAGAATCAAACTTGTAGAACAAATGGTTTGCACTTGTGCAGGTGATTAAAATTCTGAACATTTAACTGAACATTGTGATGCAAAGCACATCAGAAAACTGAGTGAAATGTTCAGAAAGAGAGGAGCAGACTGAATGAAATCAAATGTGCTCTTTTAACTTCATCTTAAAGATGTAGATCTGTTCATGACTGTAAAAGCTCACTCCATCCTCCCTCCACACTGACCTGTGAGCTCTCTGACTGCTATCAGCTCTTCTTGCAGAGGAAATCTCTAACTGTGGAGGAAGAAGACAAAGATGGCAGGAGGATAGGGAAGATGGGTACACACTGAATGCATCACTCCAACATGAAATAAGTCCTGGAATGCACTCAGCACCACAGATTGATGTCTAACAGTCTGTAACCAGGAGGGAGCTTTTCTGTCGGGGGACATGAGGGATTCAGCGGGAGATAAAGCTCCAGGGCGGCAGGTTATTGATCGAACCGAGGATCCAAGTTTACTGTGATGTGGCTGAGCAGAAAACATTAAGTTTTTAAGTCCATAAAAGTACTTCACTGCTGGAGCCAAAAAATACTTGTTTGAAAAATTTGGTATTAAGTAAGAAGTCACAGAGTATATCACAAATCAAATTATAAAATATGTTGATGGTAGAAAATAACACTTTAGTACTTTTGAGACTGAGAGCAAACAAGACTGTCACAGTGAAGATAATCATTAATTTTTATAATCATGATGCCAGAAACCTGCTGCTGCAGGATTGACATCAGACAATCATGCTGCTGGAAAGTGTTTTTTTTAAATTTTTCATTTTCTTTCTTGTTTCTTGTTTCCTCAGAGAAAACTGAGATGAATCTCAGAACCCCCTCATTTTCCCCACTACAGATGCTATCTATACTTTTAACACATCTTGTTCTCAGTGTGTGTCAAGGATGCACAGAGAGGATTGATCTAGACAGGAAGTCAGGCACAAGATTGGCAAGTATTATTCCCTTAACTTCAAAATAAAGCACCATGTACGCACTCTCCACGGTTTATCTGATTGTGTTCACAAGAAACACTGACTGAGGATGGAAATAATTAGTTACAGCTTAACACACACATCTGTGATCCATTTCCAACACAACAGGACTTAAAGCTGATAACTTTGTCTGTGATTGTGTAGAAGTCAAAGGCTGGAGTCTATCCTAGCTGTCTCAGGACGAGAGGCGGGGTATACCCTGGACTGGTTGCCGGTCAATCTCAGGCCTGACACAGAAGCCCTGTTTACATGGGTCCAAAATCCTATTTACAATCAGATTGAAAGATCAATCGGACTCAAAATGTGTCATGTAAACACCTAAGCTAATCTGATTCACCCAAATCTGATTGTATTTCGGGTCTGATTTTAAAATGTAGTCTAAGCCAACTGATAATCCGCTCCATGCTTCATGTAAACGGCTGAGTGTAGCAGATTGGTTTGATAGAGAGGATTGTTCCGTCTGCACATGCGTCCCCTAGTACATACGAGGCACGTAAGTGAAGTATGTAAGCATGTAAGTGACATACGCAGAGCAACACGAGGCCAAACAGAAACAAACATGGTGAACAAACAGAAAAACTGGATACAATAAGTGTCCCCAAAAACATGACGTAGATCTATCTTTCCATCCAGAGGTACACAGTAAACAGGAAGTGCACCTCTTCTTCTTTTACACATTTACAGGTAGTGGCAGTGTGACGTAACGCACATGTCAAAAAAAAAACAATACAAGGGGATTCAGCTAGGGCCTTGTACACGTGGATTGAACTTGGATCTCTTTACTTAAACTTCATGTGTACAGATCAAATCAGATTCACCTAATCTGATCAATTTCAATCAGATTGAGGAAAACTACCCATGTAAACGGGCTATTGAGACAGACAACTTTACATGCACACACTTGAGTAGAACTCGATTTTTTTAATCAGAATGAACTTGAAAAGTCATCTGGAGGACATGTCTCCTGTTAATCTAAAAAGGCAGTTATTCACCACAGAAAGGCGTTGTGATGTGTTGTTTGTTTTTCTCCCCTATATGTTTCCCAGCTACACTTCTTGTGTGGTAGGGCCCGAGCTGTCAAACTGAGCTAAGTTCAAGGCGTTGACAGAACTCAGCTCACAGAAATTAAGAATGAAAGAGCCCAGAATGAAATCTGCTGTAGAGGCACAGCTACCACTTTTGTCAACAGGGGTCGCCAAAATCGACACAAAAACAGTTTCTCACTAACAACTGTAATGAAAAAAAGATGCTATTTCTACAACCACATCCAAACACACAAAAAAATAAATCAAAGTTTAACATGTTCATACATAAATGTATTGTACTAAATACTGTACATTTTTTGGAAATGTTTTCCCGTAAACAACTGGACAGAACACTAAAATCACTTAGGTGTGTGCCGGCCTCAGCTTGCACCCTCACAGCTTTGACGCCTGTTAAGAGCTGGCTGAGTGACTCACTTCTTTCAGCCCGGCCTTCTCTCTTAATTTTATCCAAATGAGGCCACAACCATCATGAAAATCTCCTTTCTTTCTTAAGGGCATAGATGAGTGTACAGAAAAGGAAGAAGTGATATACAGAAAATTAAAGTGGTTTCACTCTTCACTCATTGGGCCACGTGCTGGACCCAGACACAGTTAGTAACAGGGTTCAAGTTTGTGGGAAGCAAACTGATTTACATTAAAAAACAATTCAATTTGCAGCCAGGTGCAAGAACAACTGTGTGCAAACAAAAAGAGTATGACAAAAGAGAGACACTAGGGACAAGGTTTATCATAAAAACATTGTATAAATATATATGTAATGGGTGTATAATTAACACAGAGATGCCAAAACAACTGTAGGACCAGAGGGGGAGAGAGGGAGGCAAAGGCTGAGAGATTGGCAAGAACAATTATCAGCTGTAGCCTGATCCTGTAATTTGTTGACAGGCTGACATGGAAATCAAGCCGTCCCGGAGCCGCCAAACAACCAACAAGTGCCCAGTGGAAAAAAAGGTTTGCAAGCAGCATTTTTGCAATTTAATGACATATCTAACACCTTAAACGTAGACGCTGCACGATTTTCCTAAAAAAATTGAACATCAGCTTTTACAGAAATAATCCTCTTCTTTATACGGCCTCGATACGTGTGTCAGTGCCTCTGTCTGCCTCAAACCTCTCCTCAGCCTGTATGTTGATGTTTTGGTTGTTTTGAGATATTTTTGGGCTGAGAGTGGACATGGCTATGCCAGCCATTCACGGCACACCCAGTAAGCAAGTGACTCTGCGTGTTGATAATAGCGAGTGGAATAGGCTATCCTGAGCTTCCTATCCTGAACTTGTTGGCTTTCTGCCAACCAGGTATATGTCAAATAACCCTGTGATTAGCTTGTGCTAATATGCTGAGTCAGGTGCACAGATCTAGAGTCTCTCTCACATAGAAACGTGATGCTACAGGTGGTTGATGGGCTAGTGAGCGTGTTCACATAGCTTTGGTCAGAGGCAATGGGTGTGGGCTGCCGCTGACACTGATCCAAGGAGGGGGATGCATTGAACCAATAACAAACACAACCCCCTCTGCATTTTTATATTTTTTTACGCTAAATAATCGCACATCGTGAACATCTTGACATGAAATACAACTGTGTAAGTTATTTTCCCACTGGTTGGTGGCTGCATTATTTTAGGTGCTTCTGGCACTAGATGGCAGTGTCTACTTGAAGCACTTTGTCACACTAACTAAGGTTTTTCCCTCCAGACTAAATTTTTACTTGTGCTGTACGTTGCTTTGGACAAAAGCATCTGCTTAATGAAATTGTAGAACTGTAGAAGCTATTTCACGTCAGATATAATAAATTCAAACTAAATCTGACAGTGTTCATAAGTTGTAAGTTAACTACAGACAGCAGGTCAGTGGGTGGTAAGGATTTTCATGGTGGTTCAGTAGATCATGTTGCTAGTCTCAGAGTAGAGACCAACAACATTCTGGTTATAAACTTTATGTGCCTGTCCTTTGATTTTTTAACTCTTTCTCCCCATACAGTATGCAAAATATGAAAGATGGCTGACAGAAAGCCTGCTAAAGAACTCTGAATACATTAGCACCATACACAGGAGGTCACGTGCAGGAGCAGAAGCCTCAGAGCTGCTGTGGAGCTGATCTGCTGCTCTGTTAGCCTGAGGTTTGACGCTGAAGCAGAGAAAGATCAGATCATTAATGCAAGCATCCAGCTACCAACGAGAGCAACCACTCCAATCATTAATTAAATCATTGAACACCACTGAGTTTTGCCTCAAAGTTTAAATTGATATGGAAATATGATTCATTTATTCATGAACTGAGCACAACACAGCTGAAACAATGAAGTATTTAATATTAACTTCAGACCCTTGTAGGAGGAGAGTTTGAAAACAGATTCAGTGGAGGGAAGCGGTGAACTGTGGTTGAAACAGGAACGAACAGGTGGGGAGAGCTGTGGCTGGGTGAAGATTACACTTACTCAAGTGTGGACCAAGACATAAATATGGAAATTCAAACAACAGTACATCTGCAAGACCTGATTCAAAGAAGCTTCTCTGGTCACTTCTGGTGACTTCCCCCGTGTGGGGCATCCTACAGAGTTCAGAACTGCTCAACCAAATCAACTTTCATATTCATTTTATTACCCTGATGTGCTAAATATTTCATACCGATGGAAACAGTGTCTCATTTCCTGACAACCTGATCCCACTAAAGCAAATCAATCAGCAGGAGGCAGTCCAACACATTTCCCCTCTGCACGTCCACACTGCTGCAAAAACATCAGCTTCTGAGACAGATAAGCTGTAACCCATGGAAGTGGTTCCAACCCTGGAATCAGAGTAATTATTACTATGTAATTATTAAAATGTAAATGCTTTAAAGGGATAGTTCACTTTTTTTTGAAGTGGGGTTGTATGAGCTCTATGTGACCACTAAGATATAGATACAGTAGAAAGTTGTCTCCTCTCCCTCAGTAAGACACAAACTTTAATCGATGGTGACAAGGAAATAGGCGCTAACAGGGACAGACGGTACCAAATTCAAAGGCTATTTTCTCTGCCTACAAGAACTAAAATCAAAAAGTAATACCACAGTTTAAGAGTAATCTACATAAAAATTTTTTTAAGTGCATTATGTCTTCGGAAATATAAACATTTATCCGGACCTAACTAACTGGTCATGTGTCCTTCCGCGCAGCGCTAGTGCGCTCCGTCCTCCCTCCTCCTTTCAGCTGTAGGGAATGTAAACAAGCTATGCTTCGGGCGCTGGTTGTAGCCTCATGTAAGTTTGATCAAGTATCGTAATTCTTTTGTTTGTCTTCATTTATATCTGCATACCATGGTTCTTTTACATTTGTCCTATTACATCACTGCCTGGGGCCAGACCATGGACTCAGCTACTAGACCTCTATTTTCACTTTATAAACAAGCTTTGAAAATTTTAGACCAGAAGCCACAAAAATGGCACCACTGCAAAATCATTGAAAAATATAATTTGTTGACTTTTTCCAATTTTATAAAATTTTCCATCCTGAAAGTTGCTTTGAAGTGCCTTAATGGAGTGGCCTCAAAAGGGATGTCTCAGATCTTTAAAAGACAGACAGCTGTAAGACAATGACAATGAGCATTACAAAGCAAAACTGTAAAATCTGAAGGTGCAGGACAACATTTGGACAATCGTCCTTCTCAGTTCAAGGTACGCAGCAATGGAATTCCTTACCATCAGAAATTAAATCCCAAACAGAACTAAAGAAGTGTGAAAGTTAAACACTGTGTTAGATTTAACTGTGTGTGTAGTGTTTTAACCAGTAATTTACTGCAACTGTGTTTATTTATTTATGGTACTTATTCATTGTATGCACTGTACTACCCGCTGTATTTTTATTATTGCATTTCTATGGTATTCTGTAGATTTTACTATTCTAAAGCCTGACCAGGGACAACGACTGCAAATTAGCTGAAGGTAGACGTCTTATATGCATTGCATTTTCCCATTTCCTGTGGCAATGTTGTATGCATCATCCCTGTTAAATAAACATTAAATGAATAAATACATTTCTGAACTTGGTTACAGGATAATCGGGGAATGATAAGTACAATGAGTGAGTTGGCATCAACATCCTATTCACTAGAAATGATTCCTGACCTATCTGCCTGTATTTCAAGAGTAAAAGGAGCCTCATTAGTAGTCAATCACAAGCAAAGCTCAACAAGTTTTTACTTTTTAACAAGCAAAAAAAGGTCAGAAAAAATGGTGCCAACATAAACTGAAAGGGAAATTTATGCAGCCAACAATAAAAGGCTGCAGCAGCACAAGGTCATTTATCTACACCTGGCCAACGACGACTCAGCACTCGTGAAGCTCGAGGCTGAGATAGACGATGGGTTCCAGCTTACAGAAGCTTTGTCTTAGATAAAGCCACTGTTTGTTTTTTCAGTCATGTCACAAAACAAAAAGAAGAATAAATTACAGAAACTTTGAGAAATTTTCTGTAGAGACAGATCCTCATCTTTTAAAGAGGTGGTATCGTATTTTTGTTTAAGCTTTATTCTGTCCCTTACTAAAGGCCTGTTAGGGGCAGAGCTTTGGGCAGACCTCAGTGTTTAAAAACATTTCACAGGGGGGAACATCAAAAAAGTTTGAGAACCACTTAGCTCGGAGATTTTTAAGTGACAGCGTCATCATTTCAGCAAGTTTCAAGAAGACCTTGTGCTATTTGTAGGACTGTTTTGATCACTTTACAGACAGATTCAGGGATTTCTACAACATACAAATATGTGGAGGTTTGAAAATCTGCCGCTCAGTTTTCAGTTTTCTTTTTTCTTTTTTTTCCCACAAAGACTCTTGCTGGCTGTTGTGCATATCTTAATTATTTAAGTTGATAGGTCGCTGCTTCCAGACAGTTTATTTAGTTGAGCATTAAAACAGAGGAAGGACAGAAGCAGAAGTTAACCAGGTGAAAGAGATAAAAAAAAAAACAGCTGGCCTCTCAGCTGTGAGCTCTGACTTCTTGACATTTGGTTTTCACTGTCAGGACTAGGCCAAGGTAAAGCCTCCATAAAACGGATATACAAGGATATGTCTTGTGTCTGTCAGAGCTTTACAGGCACCTGAAAGTGGGTTTTTACAGATTTACTGAGCCAGGCAGGGTCTTCCGGTCTTAACGCTAAGTCAAACCAACCTGCAGGGCTCATGTTTAATACTCATGGCCATGTCAGAGAAGGATCAAATCAGTCAGAAAGTACAAAGTTATTGGTGAACATCATGATTGTTTTAAGTGTAATATCAACAAAACATTAGCAAAAAATGTCTGCACGCACAATACAGCTCAGACTTTTAATGTCAGAAATTGAAAGCAGCTTATTTTTGGCATTGGCCTTGCACTCCATTTCACACCTTCTGTCATCACAATTTAACCACAAAGGTTTGAGTTTCAGCCAAGAGGCTGGTATCATCAGCAGTTAAAGGGAGGACCTCCATCATTAAAGAAATATTTTAACCAATTTGGGTGGAATCTTTAAAGAATATGACAATTATCTGCCATCAATCACTCTTAATAAAAAAAAACAAAAACAAAAAACATCTGTCTAGTGAGAAATCCAATGGCCATTGGTTGAGTTTGTGTTGTGTTTTTGTCCAGCTCAGGAACCAAACAGGCATAAGTGTGTTTCAAGTGTGTTTTCAGGCAGTTTATATGACAATGTTTCATCTGAAAACGCTGGAACGCAGTGAAAAAAATCTGTGTTAACACAGAAACCCTGAGGGACTGAAAACGCTGTAGTCAGCATGCCAGGCCTGTAGGTGGTGCTGTAACTGTGTTGTCTAGAAGCAGCTTTTGGTAGATCTCCACTGAAGTAGAGTTAAACCAATCATCTGGTGTATTGGGGAATACTAAGAGCAAAAGTGGAGCAACAGATGCTCATTTTGTATAAAGACAGTCAGCCCATTCAGCAGATTGAGCAGCACAAGCACAACATGGTAGTTTGCAACAATCATAACAACAGTACTGTTGTCCTGTTGTATGTGCTCACGTGAAGGGGAGTGTGACGTCAGTGTTTCCACTGAAAACACCTACTCACTGTTTACACAGCAACGGTGTTGGCAGGGTTTCAGTAAAAATCCCACTCTGAAGGCCGATATAAAAGTTTGCGTTTTAGGTCGACTAAAACGCTGTTTCCGTGTGAATGTGAGGCTGAAACGCAACAAAACTTTTGCGTTTCATCCTAAAACAGTTGCTGTGTAAACGGCCCCTCCGACAAATCTCATCTCTGCTTGTTGAGAAAACATGCCATATCTCAGCAGGGCTGCTCCAGGAGTTACACCCTATTTGAATGGTCTTAAATTAGATGTAGCTGAGTGTACAGTGTCATTATAATAGACGGTGAGGATAACTGTGTTCGCATGTATCAGACTCAGTATCTATATTTGACAAGCTTGTGCTTCTGACTGCGATACAGGTTTCACTCTTCATGAATACTTTCAGTTTTTTTATGGTATCTGACTTTCTCACTGCACCTGAACTCGTCCATTACAAATGAGGGACGTTCTAGCCCACTGGGTAATTTTCACTCGCTGATTAAAAAGCTAGTTCCAAAGTGTGAATGGGTTTGAGTGTGTGTGTGATATGAGCGGGGTGCAGCAGTAGAGGGTAGAGGGCTGTGTGTTATTCAGTCTCAGTCTAATAAAACTGTCTGCCACTCTCATTGACATGAGAAGCTGGAGTGCTGAGTGAGTTTCAGAACCCTCAAAAAATCAGACAGAATAAAATCTCACAGCTCACAAAGTTGTCTCAGTCTGAGTTTTTGTGTTTTCTCACAGGGAGGTTAGACTACACTATACACTATTTACTATGACTTATTTTTTTTTACCCTCTATAGCTGCAAAACAGTTTCTAGAGAAGTGATGTCTGGAGTCAAAGCAGGTGAAGCATTTCCTCAGCTCACAAAACACAAATAAAAGCATCATCACTCTTTAATCTGACACTGTAAGAAACAGATCAAATGCTGTATCAGGCATGGCAAGGAATACTTTGGGTTCATTGACAAGTGTCACATCACTAATGTTGGTGTGAGTTTAGATTGCATTTATAGACTTTTCTGTTTGACTTCAGGGAATTAAAGAAAGTAAAGCTGACAGCCCTTAAAGATCCTGAAAGACTGTTAAAAGTTGAACTTCTAAAAGCAGGAGGCTTCCTCAGGTAGTGGGCACGAGCTCTGAGATTACACACCAGCAGCATCAGGTGACTTGGGGTCTCTCCTGCTCTACATTAGCCGTGTTTCCACTAAGCAGTCCGGGTCGGTTCAGTGTGTTTCAACAGCAAAACTGTGCCCTCTCCTGGTAGGCAGCGTGTAAGCCGGATGCCGAAAGCCGCAGCTGTAAAATAATAGCGTGACGCCAACAAAGAAGAAAATTATGACACAGTAAACAAAGAGCACAGATAGAAGACATGCAGAATTTTGTCCACTCTGTGATTGGCATGTAGCTCTTTGATACAAAGTGGAATCAAAGCTTTGTTACAGAGAAGTCTGTGTGCCGCCAGGAGAAATGCAGCCACTGTCGCACGGTTAGTGATGATTCTTTGACCAATCAACAGTCTGCAGTGTTGTAACTCCACCTCCCCAGAGCGGATCGGTTCAGCACCCATACGAAAGGGTCCCAAAAAGTGGGACAGCTCGACTCGGTTATTTGGGGATCAGTCAGTGGAAACGCCACAAAATGCGCACTGCACCGAGACAAACCAAACCAGTCTGCTTGGTGGAAACCCGGCTCTGTTCTTCTCATCTCAGTTTCAGGTGGGTGATGTTTTGTGTCCACACAGTAAACAGTATGTTGTCTCTCAAAAAAAAAAAAGATTTTCTACTTTGGTTGTATTTTTTTAATTTTTTTCAAAGACCATAGACAAGAGTGGTAAATTTGAAGCAGTCTTAGACATTGATCTTTTATATTGAGGCATACGAAATGTTATACATGCTGAATATTAACAAGGTGAACAGGCTCATAAATTTGATCTCCATGGACACAAAGTCACACAGAGGCTCAAACAACCAAATGCAGATTTTCTGCTTTGATAAAACTTAGCATGCAAAACTTGAGACCCACATTGACCAGTTTCCTGCCTACTCATCCTTATTGAGAAAGATAAGCATGTCCATGTGGTCTGGATCAGGAGGGAGCACAATCAGTGTGGTGGCAAAAAGCACACTGAGACCCTGTTTACATGACGTTTCATCCAAAAATGCTAAAATGCACTGAAAAGGCAGTAAAAAGAAAAAAACAAAAATCTGTGGTTACACTGAAATGCTGAGGGACTGAAAATGCTGTAGTAAGCATGCCAGGCCTGTAGGTGGTGCTATAACTGTCTTGTCTAAAAGCCGCCTTTGGTAGATCTCCACTGAAGTAGAGTTGAGCCGATCATCTGGTGTATTGGTGAATACTAAGAGCAGAAGCGGAGTGAGACATCAGCGTTTCCACTAAAAACACTGACTCAGTTGACACAGCAACCGTGTGGGCAGGATTTCAGGAAAAATCAACTCTGGACGCTGTTTTCAATAATTTGTGTTTTAGGTCGACTAAAACGCAGTTACCGTGGAAACCCGAGGCTGAAAGGCAACAATACTTTTGTGTTTTACCCTAAAACCTTTGTTTTGTAAATGGCCCCTGAGATGAAGCTAATGTTTCTGGTCTGCAGACATACTAGCACACCAGCTAGTGGCCCAAAAAAATGTGTCCGGCTCTGTCACAACAACCGTGCCAAAATGTCAACTCACACTAGATCTGTTCCATTGCAGTCTGGTTGCGTACCAGCAGAGTGCAGCAGATAAGCAAGCCTCCTAATTTTGCCAGATGCAAAAGCTGTGATGCATAAATTTACCAAAAACAGAAGGACCGGGACAGGAAGTTGCGCATGAAAACCACCTAAAACCACCAGGTGAGTTCAAAATAAAACAAACCCTGTCAAAACCAGATTGTAATTAGCTCGCGTCATCAGGTTTGAGGTTTTACTGCCCAGCGTGAAAGAGGAGATCATCGTTAGGGTGGGATGAGCAGGGACTTCAAGGTCTCTCCACTGTCTGGTGTCCTGCAAAGTGCCTGGACCAAACATACTGGTGTGGGATGATGAATGAGAGAGCACAGAGTCAACATGCATTAAAGCGGAGTCCAACCAGAGATGCATTTAGTGTCTTCCTGCTGTAAATCACAAGATCTAACCATCATGTTACCTGTGTTGTTGTTGAAAGAAGTCATATAATTTTCTCCACAAAAAGAGCTTAAGGAGTCTCCAGCAGAGCATCTCCACTGAGCATATCTCTAACCAGCTGATTTATTGAGTCATGCAAAACCAAAACAGATGATAGATGTGCTACAGGAAGGTGATCATTTAGGAGTCGAGTCTGTGAATTATCAAGTCTGAACTCTGAACATTTCCACATGTACCGTACACTTACTTTGACAGACTTTTTCAAAGTACGCTAAAAAATAACCCTGTCTACAGCCTGTCATTGCTGAGCTATCGAGGTGGTACTGAAACATTAAGAGCATCAGGTAAAACATTGTCGTCCTGACCAAGAGTCTCTAAACTCCTGGTTTCTGTTGGGAGCGTGTACAAGGGCACACCTCAGGCCCTGCTCTGCGACAGGAAGAACAAACACCACTGTTTACCTTTGGTGTATAAACAAACAGACAGAATGGTTAATGAGAGAGGATTATTAATACATAGATGACACACATCTGTCATGAACACTTAAATAAATAACTCCTCAACTCTTGATGTCTGCATGTTGAGATGAAGAGACACAAGAAAAAAAAGAAAACACATCAGTAATTCATGAAAGCTGTTACCTTAAAACTGTAAAAACTTTCAGGAAGTGTTTTGTAGAGTTTCAGGCTCTTGATGTGTTTCGAATGAGTTCTTTATGGCTCAGTTACTTCTCTGCCACAGGGATTACAGGATTATTAAAGACAGACCCCATAAAGCCCTTCAAATCAGATTCTCCAAAAATGAACAATGTGGCCTCTGCTGTGTCAAAAATAGAAACAAACTGAATCCACACAGACCGAGATAGAAAGATGAAAGAAGTGCTGAGACGGGACAAATTGAGACATGCTGTGAGTTCTGTAGATTTCCTGCAGTAGAATGGGCTGGCAGTGGTCTGCAGTGGACTGGCTGCTGTGTCTGGCCCCTCAGAGACCCGACAGAACTAAATTTGACAAAGTGAAAAGCCATTTGCTGGAGAACGGCGCTGTGAGTCCCTGCAGAACAGAAATGAATTTCAGCTCCGCTTCATTTGACTTTTCCCCCCAAAATTAAAAGCACTGAGTTGTGACACAAGAAGAGACCCGGCTGAGATCTTCCTCTGCCTCTTTTTCTCTTTAAGGTTCTTCCTCTCACTTCCTGCTTTCTTTCCTACTACCTTGCCCTTTCCCCCCTAAGTCACTTCTTCTTCTGTCCTTTCCTGTTTCTTTGTCTTTCACTCTGTACACCTCCGTCTTTTTTAACCCCCTTTACTCTATCTTTATGCCCTTTCTTATAGCCCTTTTTTGTCTTTCTCTTCATCGTTCTGACTGCCTGTGACTCTTTCTTGTGAAAGGTCATTCTGAGTTGTCTGGTTAACTGTGATAAAATCAATGCAGCACCATATGTGAGCCCCAGCCTCTTATGGTATGGACAGATTGCATGTGACTACTCCACTAAGGATGAGTTTCCCACCTCCACTCATCAACATTCGACCCAAACTTTGGGAGGCGTGGCCTGCAAGCTCAAGGTTTATGATTGGTGGAGCACACAGAGTCTCTATCTACAATAACATGACAAACAGCTGTGATGGACTTGGTGTAGTACATCCTAAACAATGGTCTTCTTTGAGCCTGATAGTGTGAATGAGTCCATGGTCAGAAAGTGGAGAAAACAAGAAAGCGGACTGCGCCAAGTGAGAAAGAAAGGACAGAAATTGCCACCTACGGTGATATTCAAGAGGAAGACGTTGCCAAAAGAAGCGTCTCCTGCCGGAGTTGTGGTCAAGGCAAATCAAAAGGGCTGGATGGATGAAGAAAAAATGAAAGAGTTACTGAGAGAGGTGTGTGTGTGTGAGGAAACAGGGTGGCTTTTTTCACATTTCACCATCCTGGTATGTGATTCTATGCTTGCCTGCCTCGCAGACAGCGTCAAACTGCACATGAAGCAAGTGAATTCGGAGCTCGCCATCATCCTGGGGGACTAACAAAAGAGGTTCAGCTGCTGGTCATTTGTAAGAGGGCTTTTAAAGTCAAGTTTCGTGTGGCATTTCTTGAATAAAATCAGAGAAAGGAACAAAACACTGCAGAACAACAGGCCTGGTATGACCAATGATCTAAAAATAGTTGATATAAATCCTGATACGGTGTGCCCTTTGGTGCTGAAAATACGGTACACACTTTAAAAACACACCACCCAGTCCGGCATCATTGTCAACCAGGCACACAGCTACAAGGCCATGGAGCAACTCTGCTCTGCAACCAAATAGGACACTCATGCCTCCTTTCTGTGCAGGTACACACTTACACATACACACCCATATGTGCACATATGAGCCCAGCCAACGGACATAAGACAAAATGCATATTTTTTTCCATATGAAGCACAGTTGGTCTATATATATATATATATATATATATATATATATATATATATGTATATATATATATATATATATATATATATATATATATATATATATATATATATATATATATATATATATATATATATATATATATATATATATTCACGTACAACCATCTCTAGGGTTTACAGAGAATGGTCCGAAAAAGAGAAAATATCCAGTGAGTGGCTAACCTTGCAGAGCAGATGGACCTGCCTGATTCAGCTTCTGAACTCCTGCAGGTCCATCTTGTCAGGCTCCAATGACCAACGATTTAACTCGGCTAAATTCTGACCGGCCCAATCAGGGAAGAGAGGCGGGAGCTGTGGGAGCAGACGTGACGTCAGCAGACTCTTGTACTTGTCAGTGTTCCTTTGATTCTTAAGTTTAATTCATAAAAACGGAAGCTGTCGTCTAACGCCTTTTTCACAGCTGTTTCTCGTGATTCAGTAGTTGTTCATCTATTGTTTCTCAGAAGCATCGGCTCACATAAGCTACGTCATACCGTGGCTTGATGTGGATTGGTCCGTGGTGAGTGTGTTAATCAGAACGGTCGTCCAATCACCAGCTGCAGATTTTTTTTTAAGTCCCGCCTCTGAAAACAAATCGAAAGAGCTGCTACCAAGATGGACTAGTGAAATAATTCCGTGGTGGATATATGAAACTGTTTGTCTGGAGTGTCAGATTAGTAAGTGACTGGTCTGTGGTAAAAAATGTATTGTTGATGTCAGAGGAAAATGGACAGACCTGTTGGAGCTGATAGAAAGACAACAGTAGCTCAAATAACCACTGGTTACAACCGAGGTCTGCAGAAGAACATCTCTGAACACACAACACGTCCAACCTTGACACAGATGGGCTACAGCAGCAGAAGACCACACCGGGTGACCCTCCTGTCAGCTAAGAACAGGAAACTGAGGCTACAATTCACACAGCAACACCAAAACTGGACCATAGAAGATTGGAAAAACGTTGCTTGGTCTGATGAGTCTCAATTTCAGATGGTAGGGTCAGAATTTGGCGTCAACAACATGAAGACATGGATCCATCCTGCCTTGTATAAACGGTTCAGGCTGCCGGTAGTGGTGTAATGGTGTGGGGGATATTTTCTTGGCTCACTTTGGGCCCCTTAGTACCAACTGAGCATCATTTAACGTCCACAGCCTACCTGAGTATTGTTGCTGACCATGTCCATCCCTTTATGAGCACAGTGTACCCATCTTCTGATGGAGACTTCCAGCAGGATAATGTGCCATCTACGTCATATATATGTATATACAGATGACATTCATAGTGACAACAGCAGATGAAAATCTTTGCAGTTGAGGCTTTCAGGGGGTGTCTTGTGTCAATTAAGGGGTCTCAGACCCCCTTAGACTCTCTGCATTACACACAGTGGTTTTGGACCCACAGTGGAGGCACAGACAAACAATGTGCCACAGGAACCAAGTAGTTCCTAGAAATAATTTACCAGGGACTAAGAGTTTCTGAACCATTTTTTGAGCACCTAATGTGAGGCCATCTGTGGGGCAGTGATGGACTGAGTCGTCACTCTATCCACAGGTTGGTTGTTTGGTCACCGGCTTCTGCCGTCCACATGTCAAAGTGTTCTGGGAAATGACACTGAAGCATGAACTGCTCCTGAGTAACAGAGCCAGCTGCAGGTACATGTGTGGATAAATGTGACATGTAATGTGCTTTGGTAATTCTCAAGACTGGAAAAGCATCAAATCATGTAGGTGCAGCCTGTTTCATCATTAGCTCAGACACAGGATGGAAATAATTTGAACCAGCAGCAGATAAATGAGCACAGAGGAGCATCTGTTGCTAATGATTGATCACTGTCTCTGACTGAGCTGAGACTTAACACATGTTTCCTTCTTAAAATAACAAACTCTCCTCTATTAGACTGGTATCAATTATCCAGAGAAAGTCTCTTAACAGTTAGAGGAGTTAAGGTAAGGGCTGACCCTGAAATGTCAGAGATCTGAGTCATCAGTCAAGTTAGCGGCTTAGGTCATTACTCAGCTAACTGAATAATTCACAAGCAACAGACAGTCAGGATTTCAACTTCTAGAACAAGTCTCACCAAGTTCAAACTAACATGGCCTTCAGAGAGAAATATATAATCAGCAGGGCGATCCTTCTCTCCATATCAGGCCAGATGACTCAAAGCAGGAACAATAAATGGAAAAACCATTTTTCAAATCGGTGACTCACACCACAGGTTTGTTTGAGGATGGGAGGGGAGCTCCGAATCTTTGTGCTTCACAGTGAAAACTTATGGTTTGCAGTTAATGCAGCAGTCAGATAAAGCTCACACACACATACACACACACACAAGAGCACCAGGCACTACAGTATAAGACAAAAACTCCAATGCTGCAACCACTTTTTTCTAGAATCAAGGCCTTCGAGTTGTTTTCAGACTTTAACAGCAATCAGTGAGAGTAATTTTTTCTTCAAATTAGCCCTGACCCCTCTTTTAGTTTGTATTCCACATAATATGCTTCCCCTTTATTGAAATTAAATGTGCTGAAAGATGTGAATGTGGCACAAAAGAGCAATTTTTTATTCTAGCCTGTGAAAAGTTTGAGGTTGCCGAATTTTACCACCTCAATGGATGAGTCAAAAGTTCATTTATACTAGGGCTGCAACTGATGATTGTTTTAGTAATCTATTACTCCGACAATTGTATTTACATTTAATCACTGAATTGGAAAAAAGATGATAATGCATAATAGTAAAATTTGCAAAACCAAACATGCATTCTTATTTAAGTTGATGACTATTGTTTGCTTAATGATATATACAAAGAACAACATATCTGAACATAATTAAACTGACCAAATGCTACATTTATAAAGTATAAAAAGTGATATAAATGTATTGTCACTTAAAGAATCAACAGTATAGGCAAAATTACAGAAAATCTATTGTTAAATCATCAGATGAAAAACTTAGTGGGTCAAAAAGGCAAATAAATACAATTTTGTCCTCAATCTTTTCACCTGCAGGCCAAACAGTAAACCCACCACCAGTATCTGTAGGAGCTAATGCTAACATTAGTGTAATGAACTCCTTTTGGTTTTTAAACAGGGTGACGATTTAATACTAAGACTAAACGGGTCCTAAAAGACATACCATACATTTTACAACATATGAGAGGAGTGTAAGTGGGATTCTGTAGCCACGCTGTTGAGCTCCCGGGCTTGTCGTCGATGAGCCCAACATGTTTGGGTTTTAAGCGCCGGATCATTGCGATCATACTGCCATGCCATCCAAGGTCATTTTTCTCACTTAACATGCTGTGTGCTTTTACTCAGCGTGAAATACTCCCAAACTCTGGGATTTTTTTGGACCAACGGCTTTTCCAGCTTTGCCATTATTCAGGTGTTTACTTCTCCTCTGTTTACATGTGACGCATACAGCCCCGCAGCCCAGGTAACCTACACTCCAGTCCAGTAGGTGGTGGTAATGCAGCTCCAGCTAGTTGCTTACTGCCAAATAATCCAACAAAAAGGAAGACGAAGAATAAACCGAAGACAAACTAAAACAGTTATGACGCAGTACAGTGCATTAATTATAGAAAAACATTATCAACACTCTTGCTAATCAATTTTTGATTTTACCGATTCGTCGTTGCAGCCCTAATTAATAATCCATAATTAGTTTGAAAAAAGTTTAAAAAAGGGAGTTAAATGATCATTTTCAGGGGATGGATATCAGATCAGTGATGTTAACACGGCCGCACACACAGTTTAAGTCACAAGGAGTCAGATCTTCTTCCTTCTGGATCATTTTCTCCTTTTTCTAAAACCACTCGACAGTCATTGTCAAACTGCAGACTGATTTACTGGCTGAAACTACCTTTATGAACAGCAGTAGAAAAGTATTTCCCTCAAACCAGTTTAACCGATTAAAGAAACTCAGAGAGAACAAAAACTTTATCTCACCTCAACGTGACACCATGACATTCTTTCAAGGTCAGGTCCGTCCCAGTGTGACGGCAAGCAAAGCACAGCATGAGGGAGTCAGCCTCCAGCGAGCATCACATCACAAAGGAATAAAACATTCAAAGACTTTCATAAAGTTAAAAAGCAAGCACAGGGAATTTATCCGCCACCCAAAAAAGAAAAAAAGTATTTGAATGAAATATAATCCCTTCTTTTCATGCCCCTGCACAGACGAATGACTCCAGGCTCTGTATCGTCCTCGGGAAGTCGGTCTCTGTGCAGCTCAGAGATTCATATTTTGATGAGGGTATTTCAAAGTGTCAGGGGTTCAGCACAAATCGACGAAAGGGTGAAAAAGAACATGAAAGAAATGCTAAGCCATTTTCAATCTGAGATATAAAGAGGAGAATGTCTGGTGTTGGTTTTATTCTTAAAGTTGGATCTTTTCAAAAAGGTCATCTGGTGGTAATAACAACAGGACCAGCCCCGGCTTTTACGCAGCACAGTTGGAGGGACTGAGAGTGATGAGGCAAGAGTCTGATTTAAGGAAATGCTTTTGCTCTGACAACATGTTGGAGAAAGAAACTGGCAGAGCTGGAAATGGAAAGAGCAGCGAGGAGGAAGGGAAAGAAAGGGCGGGATCGTCTGAGCAGAGAAGAACCAAGTGAGGGATTGGACTGCATGCTGCTGGCCGGTGTAATTGTGGAGATGCACTGACTGAGAAAGTGATGCATTGCTCCCTGGTCTCAGTTCAGAAACATTATCCTCTTCCAGGGAATCTTTATGAGTGAAGCAGCACAACAACAAAAACCAATTGATATCAGAGGCCAGGTTGTGTGTGAGCTACAGGAGGCGGGGTGTGTCCTGTTTGTTATCACTCCTGCAGAGCAAACAGAGGCTGGGGGAGGAAAGTGGCCTGATTACAACCCCAAGTGTGTGTATGTGTGTGTATGTGTGTGTGTGCGTGTGTGTGCATAAAGATCAGAGTGCCAATCTTAAAAAGTTAAAGCCCAATAAAGCCTAATGTTAAGATCAACAATGGAGCAAGAGATTGACAGATGGATCAGGGCAGCGTCGGCAGGGATGCAGGTGCAATACTGGTTCATTGTGAAGAGAGAGTTGAGCCAGAAGGCAGGGCTCTCATTTTACTGATCCATCTATCTTCCGACCCTCACCTATGGTCATGAGCTGTGGGTAGTGACCACAAGAACAAGATCCCAAATCCAGGCAGCTGAAATGAGCTTTGTCCGTTTGATATCTGGGCTCAGCCTTATGCCACGGCCACACCAGACACAAATTTGCAAAGATATGCGTCAAGATTACATACAAGTCAATGCAAAGACGCATTTGGATGCAGATTCGCCCTAGATGGCGCGTTGGGCGCAGCGCGTATGGAGCGTTCGGTGCATTCGGGGCGTCAAACACCTCTACGCTCGAGTTGAAAATTATGTTTAACTTTCGAATCAGTGCTGACACCCCCCCCCCCACGCCATTGATTTGATGACTTGTGACACTCCGGGACCTGCTCCGGCTCCAACCCAGCTGAAAGATGGAGGAGAAGTTGATTTGTGCGGTGTGTCATCATCTAAGGGTTAAGATATGACGTGTGTCGCACAGAGACCGGACAAAAAAGGAGCAGGCTTGGGTGAAAGTCGCTGAGGAGACAGGTTTTGAAGATAAGTTCTGTAAATATTTGTTTCACTAAGTCCGACTGTGTTTTTCTAAGTGGAGTTTTGTCGTAAAAGATGGAAGAGCCTCAGGGACACCTTCCTGATAGAGAGGAGAAAGGAACATGGGTCGAGGGGGTTGAGGATGAGGTCGCAGGGGACAGCCAGGCAGGGCCAGTGGAGGTGGATTACCAGGGAGAGGCAGCAGGCCCCTCAGGGATTGAGTGTAGAGGTTTGTTGAGAGATGAATATGCACACACATAAAGTATTGCCAACTTATTTTAGATATATCTGTATCAATGGATTTCTTTGCAGTGACGTGCGTCGAAATAGTCCAGCATCCAGCCTTGGGTGTGACACGCATTTTAGGTTGTCGATTCCCATCCGGTGTGGCCGCAGCATAAAAGATAGGGTTCGGACCTCAGACATCTGGGCTCAGAGTAGACCTGCTGCTCTTTGCATTGAGAAGGAGGTGAAATCCCAAGGTAGACCCAGGACAGGATGGTGAAGTTATATCTCTTGGCTGGCTTGCAAACACTTTGGTTTCCCCCCAAAGCAGGAGGTGGAGGAATTGGCCTGGGACAGAGGCTTCACTGATGACATTTTTCCCCCTACCCCAGATAAGCAATGGAAGATGAATAAATGGATAGTTAGAACAACACCTCGTGGGGACAGGCAGACAGAGGAAAAAATATTTTTTTGTTATGTGTGGGGAATTTGGCACTCAGTAGACTGTAAAAGAAAAATGGATGTCGTCTTGCTCGGCTAGAAGTGAGCCCCCCTCAAAAACTGCTCCCTCTGGTGGCTGGCTGCAGTATAGGCAAAAAAAAAAATCAGGCTCTCCGGCCATTCCAGATGAGCTGTGGTCAAACTTTCAAAAGTAAATACCCTTCGTACTAATGTTTCTCACATCAGTATGCTGTGATTACATGAAGATATTATTGGGCTGCATTCTGTTCAAGTCCTCTTGTTTTGAAAGTTTTGTTCTCATTAGTTATGAGACGTTAGAAACAGGGAGTCACATCAAGTTTAACAATGACTGACAGCTGCTAGTGAAGATTTTTAAGTATCAGTGAAAATCGTTGAGAGAGCCACCAGCAGTATGCAATGATTTGGACAAAATGTAGTGTGTAGTGTGTTTATAACAATCTGTACTTTAAGCAGCGGTGCTGAAAGCTTGTTTGCTGCAGTGACTCAGCTGTCTGTGCTCCTGGAGTCAGAAGCTCTTTTCATACTGCCAGCTGAAGATGTTTCACCATCAATATGGATGCCACAGAGGCACGATGGTGGGACTGAGAGGTCCCACCACTGTGCTGGTATCAGTATCAGTAACAGAGGTGTTAGTGAGGTGAGATGTGAGCTGCTCTGTTTGTGTGAGTGTGTCTGAATGTGTGTGTGAAGCCCCTCACTCTGAACCCCTCACGTAAATGTTTCCACGGGTGTCTGACACATGATCTGCAGGCAACACAGGAGATAGAGATGTCCTCTGACACGATGAAAACAAAAGTTACTTTTTACTTCGAGAGTCCGCAACAGCACCAAACTCTGTCAACATCACACCTTTGCACTTTCATATCGATCCCTCTATGGTGTCACGCTGCTGTACCAGTGTGAGTCTTTTACGGTGCCTTACGGCTTCGTGGGAGCACAAGGGCGCTAGGTGCAAACTCACAGCAGGCAATACATACACACACTCAGGAATGAACACACACACACACTCACACAAACACACAAACACACACACACAAACACACACACACAGGCATTAGTGCTGCCTGTTCTGGTGCCGGCAACCGCCTCTGGTGGCGGCACAGGAGGACGACTTAGTCCCACAACCACGCTTCTGTGACTTTAACACTAAGGGCGAGAAAGTACAGGGGTGTGAACCATGTCCCTCAAACTATCAACATAAAGAGAGCCTTCACACACACAGAACAAGCAACTGTGTTCAACTTTTGGATTTGGTTTTTTGGGGCTGCCAGGTTTAACCATCTGAAAAAATCTCATCCTGCTGTCTTTGAAGAGTCTGATGTGTTACTTTGAGCCATGTTGTTGTTGAAAATGTAAAGAAAGACTCTCTTTAGTGTGCTGTCGATCATCTAGTCTAACACCTATCCTCTTGCAGTAGTATCTATGTAACTCAAATTACCACCTTGAATTGTTGCCCTTGGTGATGATCCTGTAAGCTTTTTGTTAGTCAGACAGAAGCATCACTGTTGATGTTAATTGCTTTGACAACCACTTAAGAAATCCTCAAAGAGGCTTTAAATACAACCCGCTTCACTCTATTTTTCTGTAATGTGCAGCTGTTCTCTGGCAGCATCATTACTTATACATCGGCTCTATGTTATAAACCATCAGCCTCCGCCTGTTGATGATTCTGAGTGAGTTTTTAAAACAGTGACTGCTTTTTGAAGGAAAATGTATAAAATGTGCTGAAAATGTGTCAGAGGCAACAAAAAGAAAGACGATGAGATGAAGAGAATGAAAGGAAAGTGAGCACAAAAGTTAAAAACTGCAGTTCACTGAGTGTCCACTAGGGCTCAGCACTGGTTAGCATCAACATGCAATGAGCTGCTGACAGATGATCTTGTGGTGATTGCTCTCTTGGTTCCTGTTTTAACCTCTGGAGGCTGTTTTTGTGGAGTTTTCTGTCTCCCTCACAGAGTGGTGGGCAGGTCCCTGCTGCACTGGCTCTCTCCTGCACTCACACCTGTTCCTGATCACCACAATCACCACACTGCACTTAAGCTCTGCTGTGAGAGGGAGCCAGTGCCAGATTATTCCAGCTCCTGTGTTAGTATACGGGCTGTGTCCCAATTCAGGGGCTGCAGCCTACGAAAGCTGAATTTGAAGACCGATTATGTCACAGCGGTGCGTCGAAGGCTGTCCCATTTCAAAGGCTCCTCCAAATGCAGCAGAGGAATCCAGCCTCTCAGGTATGCTGAAGATGATGGACATGGCCGAACTCAAGAAGGAGTCCTGATTTATCCAGATGTGAAGGATTTCTAGCAACAACTAAGTGA
Source organism: Halichoeres trimaculatus (assembly GCF_033239565.1). NCBI lineage: Eukaryota > Metazoa > Chordata > Actinopteri > Labriformes > Labridae > Halichoeres > Halichoeres trimaculatus. Next base: position 36,526,282 of record NW_027437181.1, read on the forward strand.
TTGTAATTCTTAAACATTAAAGATTTAGTAATGCTATAGAAAAAAGTTTGGTTTGGGCTTTTTTCAAGTAATATACTGAGGAAAAACAGTTCTTTATAAATCTTCTCATTATTAAATAAAAATATGTTCATAAATGTAAATTCTCTGGGGGAAAAAAAAAAACTTAATTGGTGTTTTTTTTTTTTATTTATGAATTTTTTACAGGGATTAAAAAAAGACATTAAATTATTGAAGCTGCTTATAGTTTATACTTTTTTTTTCTTTTTTTTTTACTTATCATCCCCCAGCACTTGTTCATATGTTGAAAATGTACGTGGTTGCCTTACTCTCATGTAAATGGTGGTTCCATACTCTATCAATAAAGAAAATACCACTACTACTATAATGCATTTTATTTTATTAAGAAAAATAAAAAATACTACTACTACTACTACTACTACTACTACTACTACTAATGATAATAATAATAATAATAATAATAATGAAGCTTTTTTTTTTTTTTTTTTAAAAAAGGAAAAATCATCCTGTTTTAAATGTAAGGTTTTGGTTTACGTGTGTTTGAAAAGTAAAGTAAGCCTGAAAGGTGAGGGCGGTGCTGTGTAATGTTGAGGGTGACAAACAGGAAATTTTTCGTAGACCAGACTGTCTCAATTCAGTTCGGCCTTTGCGGTCTACGTAGGCTACGGAGGCCAGGTCCTCTGAAGGCTGTAGCCCCTGAATTGAGACACATCCATAGAGCTCTTCTGAGATTTTGCAAGTTTCTAGTTTTTGATCACCTAAGACTCATTCTCTTCTGTTTTCCCTTTTCCAGTGCCTCAATATGCCTCCTTAAAACGGCCCACCCTCTCTTGATGGACATTCACCTCAAGCCACACAGTTCAAGCCAGTGGATCAACTCTCATGGGCCTCATCCCCTGCCCAACAGTAAAATTCACTTAAACGGCTTCTCTGTCGTTAAGTTGCTTTTGGGTCCAAACTTCAAAAACTGGTTATAAACCTTAACAGATCTGGTGTGTAAACAACTCTACTATGATCACATGTAGGACCCCTGAACAAACAGGAAAAAATAAATAAAAACACTACTGCAGACATAACCAGTTTGGAGTCAGTGGCCAACAAATGAGCTGTGAAAAGTACTTACAGACTCTAAATGCAAGGATGATGAAAAATAGAAGTAAAAGGTGGATAAAAAGAGAACAAGGTAGAGCCACTTGAGCGAGGCTGAGCAAAACTCTGTTTATAGCCTGGTTGAAATGACTCTATCAGCACACACTTTACAGGAGTATATCATTTTTAGATAACTCAGTATTTTTAGTAACATAGCTGGCAGCAGGTGAGGGACATTTAGTTTTCTGCAAAGAGGCGAACAACCCACCTCTCTACTTCATCCTAACTCTAAAGAAGTTTGGCTGAGACTAGTATTTCCAGTTTGGCTTCCACTGACTATAGGCTTCATAATTCTGAATCAGACACAAATGGGTGATGGCATGAATACTATGGCCATATGTTATACAGTCTATGGTTCATACACACGCTAAAATGTTTTAAAAAATGAAGAAAAGTAACATTACTCATAACCTTAACAATTTTAGTCAAGTAGATTCTGAGGATGATGATTACCTTGTTAACTGCCACTCAGATTGCCAGTAAGGATTAACAAATCTGTTGGTTTACTTTGATGGAAAAGACCCACGGATTCTCTTAATTCTCACTGTCCACTTTCCAAAATAATATAATTGTAAGATTTTATACATTCACATCTGAAACCAGTGTATCACCTGTCCAGGATGACTGTGGAATGAGGGGAAACGGTCGCCGTGTGGGTACAAGCAGTTGAAGAGCCAAAAACACTGTCGACAAATGGTCACACTTTCATTAAATCTTCAATCTGTCAGTGTGTGTACACGTGTGTGTGTGTGTGTGTGTGTGTGTGTGTGTGTGTGTGTGTGTGTGTGTGTGTGTGTGTGTGTGTGTGTGTGTGTGTGTGTTTCATTTAGTTTTCTAATGCACACTCACACAAACTAAACAATGACCCTGTAACTTAAATGTGTCCTCAGTCAGTGTGCCATTCTACACTCACACAACACACACAAACACGCAGGGAAACACACAACATCCATAAACACATCATTATAAACTTTGGGAACAGATGGGCATTTAAACATCTAATGTCTCCCTCTTTTACTACCATTCACGTAAACACACAAACACACACACACACACACACACACACACACACACACACACACACACACACACACACACACACACACACACACACACACACACACACACACACACACACACACACACACACACACACACAATGAAGCTCTAAAACTGCTCAACAAATAAACAGTCTGCTGTGTAATGCGTGCTGCCAGAGAGCAGTTAGAAACCAGTCCCAGCAGATCTATTCAGACACACATTAGGAGGCGAGGTGTAGTCAGATGTATGCCTACTAGACACAGCACACACAGCGCACAGCTGTTCTGACGCAAGGGACGTGTCAGCCATTTGTCAACAGCAAGGAGAAAGTGCCAGGATCATTACAGGAGGAGCAATCTGTGGTCTGCACCCTCCAAAGGCTCACAAAAAGAAATATGGAAAGAAGCTTCTCATTGCATACTCCCAGTCACTTTATGTAGAGATTTGATTGGTTCAGAGGCATGTCGGGTACTTTACACAATGTACAGGTTTAATTTAACTGCTGAGAAGGCAGGGCGCTTAAAGCTTCTTCCGTGTTTTCTCTTCATTTGGCATTTAGATATGAGTTCTCATCGAACAATCAAGTTTGGCATTATGGATGATTAAAGAAACCCTTTTTTCAACTAATCAAACTCAACACCATAATGGAAAAACAGATTGTTCAAACTGCTTTGGTTGAATGCAATTAAGTAAAAACGAGCTCCAACTTCTATATTTATATGTTGCAGAAATCCCTGAATCTGTCTGCTAACTGATCAAAACACTCCATCCTTAAATATGGCACAAAGATCTTAACAAAGTTTGCTGGAATGATGAGGTCGTCAGATCTAATGACTAAACACCAAGGTCTGCCCGTAGCTCTCACCCCCAGCAGGCATCCAGAGAAAAAAAGGGGTTTGTGGAGTGGGGAGCCTTAAAGAAACAGCAGCTAAAAAGTAACGCTTCATACACAGGTTTTCAAAAACACCATGGTGCATATTTTTTTAACTGTAAATCACGTACAGCAGGGATATATTTTTGGTGGACACTGGGATGGCCAGAAGTTCTCGTGAAATTAAGAAAATTAGTATTGCATCCTTTATAATATATTATTCTTTAATATATTAATTTTTATTCAAAATGAATGTTGTATTTTGGTATTCTCCTGTATTAACATAATCATAATACCTGTACCACAGCAAACCACCAAGGGGCGATTGAAAATTTTAGGTTTCATGTTTGTGAGGCTGTAAAGCTGTCCATATCAGATGTAGTGTGGAAGGTTGTGGAGAACACCAGCAAGAGGAAGGCCTTCTCAGTATATTCAAAGCTTAGAAAATGTCTCTTAAAGATGATATGAGGAGGATCTGTTTTAACTGGACTGCATCGCCACCTTCTGGCTCAGCACTCACACACACTGTTGTAAATTACTTAAAATGAGGTGTGTGTTTGTCATGGAATTAAATGGAGATCAGATTGAAAGAAAGACAACTTTTTACTGGATACAACACGCTGAGGTAAGGTTTTTGTCGTTTTTGTGGTACAGTTATGTAGCGCTATGATTGGATATGTGACATTAAGCAAAGGTAGTAGTTGGCTATATGTAGAGCTATCGTCAGCCTAATGCACTGATGTACATTTAAGCTAATGTGACAACAAGCTAACACTGTCAGTTTGTATGTAGTTTAGTAGCTTCTTTATTCAGCGCAACTGACAGCCTGGTGCTCTAAGACATGTCTGTAATGTGTTACCTTAGTAAATCTTGGTTAGCTATGTCCTGCCAGTCATCTACCAATCAGAGCTAATGTAACCTCACTCTTCATTTTACTGATAGACTCTCAAGTTTGAACAGATCACTGCAGAATAACTGATGTATGTGGGTTGGAATAGCTATTGTCACAAACAGTTTAACTCCTGTGTTAGCCTTTAGCTCGGGCTGTATAACTATCCTATTTAGCTTTCTTCTGCTCTTCTGTCCTTTTTCTGTCTGACAGGCAGGCTCCAGTGTCCACCATCACTATAAAATCAATCAATTCATTAACTCAATCATAAATTATTTTCAGAAGAGCTTATCACAGATCTCTTTTCTCACTATTAAACTTTGTCAGCCGGCATGGTGTTGTCGTAGAGACTTAGACGTGCTCGACCTGATTGGGAAGCTAGGAAATAGCATTTTTAAATAATCTGCAACCTGTAATATTGGTGCTGATAACCTCATTTTAAAGTGTGGATTATGATCAGGCATGTCTAGAAGGGAGACTTTTTCAAGATCACTTAGAAGCTCCTCACAGCCCCTTTAAAGAGCCTCAGCAGACAGTGGATGCAGAAAAACTTTCATGAAGAATGGACTGAGGAGTTTGTATTCGTATGTATAATGTATCGTGCAAAATTTTAGAAATGCTGTACCTGCGTGCTTTATTTGAAACCAAACTGTCGCTGCTGTTAAAGAAAATAATGTGAAGCGTCACCCAAACACAAGGCATGCAAGCTCACATCCTGAAGTTAGAGGCCCTTCAGTCAGAGAAACATGTATTTGAAACCTCGATACTCCCATGAAGAGGTGTCATTAACCCAACTTTGACTGAACAACTTTAACCGCAAACACGAGGTAAGTGGTTATTTTTGATTGAAGACAGGCGATGGCACAAGATACTTTTCAGAGGGCTGATTTGAATAAATAAATTAAAAAATAAATAAATAAACAAATAAATAAATAAAGTAACATAGTTTTTACCTCACTAGGCTATTTTCCGGTAACATTCTGGTGAAAGCTCTTGCAGGCTGCATTTGACTTTCATTGGTATAAAGCCTTAAAAAACACAGTACTCCCTCTTTAATATTTATAAACCCATTTAGAGACAAATACCCCTTTTAAAAATTCTTGAATGTTGAATTGAGTCCAAATATTTTTTTTTCTGTTTTTCATACAATCGGTTATTGTTCAACCATGTCTGATGGAGAAGTTTTCCAGGGACTGTCTGTGTTTTTAAAACCAAACTTCAGTTTGTGACATGTACTGACTTCATTTGTCAGCAGCAGAGGTTGCAGCTTCAGTTTCGGCATAACAGAAACTGGATTTAGCTGAACAGGACAGCTTTGTGGAGTCCAAACTAAACATTCAGGCTCACTTCAGAAGCAGCTGCTGCTAGCTTTGTATGTGTTTGGTCAGCAATGTTGAATTTGATTTTGCATTTTATAAGCTATGGTAACAGATGTGTAACAGATGTTTAACATTTCACTTAAAAAAAAAATGCAGCCACGCTCTCATATCTGCAGCTCTTGAATGGAGAAAGCTGGCAGCAGGAAAACCATCTTTTTGTCTTTTATCCTCCCACACTCTGTCTGCTTGGACTTAAAAATGCAACTGTGTAGTATATTTGACGCTGAGATAAGTTAGTGATGGTGGAACTGTATTTCTTTCTTTTTTTCCCCCAAAATAGATCCTTTAACTTCCTTTTTTTTTTTTTTTTTTTTTTACATTTCTTGGAAGAATAAGAATGAGCTTAAGTGGATACATTAAACAGGATGTTAATGACAGTTAGCTGAGAAAAAGTGTTAACTGCGATAACTGTGACTCTTTCTGGTCTAAACTGAGTCCCTCTTTTATTAATATTTAGAGATAAAGTTCTCACAAACCAGAACACAGCTCCAGTCTTTCTTCCTCCCAGAAAGACTGTTTAAAAAAACCTTTCCTTATTTCCTGGCAAATCTTTTGTTTATCGCACCGTTAGTCTGTCAGGTGTAAGTACTGTAAACAGCCTCATTGTGAAGCCTGGCCTTGTACACTGTCAGCAAAAACCACCAGCAAGCAGCTAATGGGAGCCAAGCTGCCTCCCTCCCTGCCTCTGAACACAAATCCTCCAGTCATCCAGCGCTCTGCATCCAGCTGCAGCAGCACAGAATGATGGACCTTAATGTAAGAAGGATGTGACAGCCTTTTGTTCAAGTCAGAGTTTGGATGAATCGAACACAGCAGGATCAAATATTTGATCTCCACTCAGTGCTTTTTGCCATCCTCCCTCAGGTTGTGTATCCTGGCAGCTTGCCTCCCTTTTGTTTCTGTGCGATACGTCAGCAGTAAACAGGAGGACACAGTGCACCACAGCTGGCCAATAACACTGACAGTAAGACAGAGAGACAGGAGGGGCTGAAGCTATCAGACACCACTAATGGGGCCCCTGGCACAGGGAACAGCTTGTAAGACAGAGGAAGGAGCAGAGGTGTGTGTGTGAAAGACTAAACACACACACAAATACTCCTAAGAGAAGCATAAAGCTGTGTGCACGTGGCACGTGTTGGGATAAATGCAATCAGAGGATGCATTTGGGCGTGTGTTACGACTTAATGCATGCAAAGTGTGTGAGAGCGTCTGAGTGATGTCCATTTCCCTGCAGGTTAAAGCCAGCAGCCATCTTTTTAGAGCTTTCACTGCCACAGAGCACTCAGCTCCACGTTTACTGCCCGATGCAGAGCCATTTGGCAAACAGGAGGGTTTAGCTCTCTCTCAGTCCGAGTGTGTGTGTGTGTTTGTGTGTGTGTTTTCTTTGGACCAGAGGAATCTTGACGTCCATCAGCTCTATACTGCTCAGGATGTCTCTCCGCTCTTCACAAAGGGACGAGGTAGACTATTTTTTAAGTTGAACTTCACCTGGACTTAAATGGACAAATGAGAGTCTTTTCATCTATCTTCCACCACTCATCCTGTTCAGGGTTGTGGGAAGCTGTAGCCTATCCCAGCTGTCTTGGAGTGAGAAGCTGGGTACACCCTGGACCAGTCACCAGCCAATCACCTGGCTGACACACACCCTTTAGTCTAACCTTATGAGAATGTTGTTTGGACTGTGGGAGGAAGCTGGTGTACCTGGACACAACCAACACATACACGGGGAGAACATGCAAACTCCAGAAGAAAGGCCCACCTTGCCAGACTGAGATTCAAACTTGTGATCTTCTTGCTCAGAGGCAACAGTGCTGTCCTGAGTCCTGACCAGAACCAGGAAATAAGACCATATTAGTCCAGTGCTCAGGTCCGCGCTGGCTTCCAGTGGCTCGGAGAATAGACTTCCTCATGCACAAGTCTCTTCATGGTTTAGCGCCAAGGTTTATCTCTGACATCTTAATGCCATATGAAGCAACTAAGACTCTGGGGACCTCAAGAAAGGGTCTGGAGTCAGGACTAAAAGTGAGGGTGCATAAGTGTTTTATGCTCCTAAAATCTGGAACAGTCTTCAAGAAGGTGTGAGACAGGCCCTGACAATGTTCAAAAACCATCTGACAACAGTCCTTCTTGGCTTTGCATTCAACATCTGAAAGAATTTTATTTGCACCCCTTGCTTTGAATTTAATTTAACTAATGATGTTTAATGTTTTATGCCCACAAATAAACTTCCCTTGCTTTCTATCAACTGCACCACCAGGCAGCTAGAGAGTCCCTTCACTGTGCGAGAACTTAAGTGCTCACCTAATGTTTAAAACGACAGAGAGGGATACAGGAAGGAGGGCTGAAAGAAAGAAAGAAAGAAAGAAAGAAAGAAAGAAAGAAAGAAAGAAAGAAAGAACGAAAGAAAGAAAGAAAGAAAGACAGAAAGAAAGAAAGAAAGAAAGAAAGAAAGAAAGAAAGAAAGAAAGAAAGAAAGAAAGAAAGAAAGAAAGAAAGAAAGAAAGAAAGAAAGAAAGAAAGAAAGAAAAAAGTAAGAAAGAAAGGCAGTCTTGTTGGATTCAAACATATCACTCAGTGGCTGCATTTACATGCCATCAGTAACTCTTTCATATTTGGAATACTAGTAATAACCAAGTTGTGCACGGCCACGTAAACACCAGTAACCCTTTTAAAAAACCGGAATTTGCTCATATTCTGGTTTTTACCCGAAAATCCCGCCAAGGTTACTCCCTTTCTAATCCAAATATTTGGTCATGTATACGCCTGTCAGGATCTCCCCATCCAAAGGACCATTAATATGTGTTCTGCACCTGTTCTGTTTGCAAGGTGCTGCTGCTGCTGCTGTTGTTGTTGCTATGGAAACAGGAGGACAAAGAGGAAATGACGTGAATTGCATCATGATGTTCTCCATGTGTCGAGATGTTGTCCGTGTGTCACTGTTTTGATTGGTGTACAATGTAATATAACCCCGTTTGCTCTCGCATACAAACAGGCTATTCTGGATGTTTTGGAAACCGGAATATCGATCTTAACATGAATAATGACTGCACGAGAGCATAGCTACAGTGTATCTTTACTGATGAAACAGAAAAAAAGAAGCTGTTTCCACAGGTTGCCCATTTGACTCCCCTCCTCCTTCAGCTGTGGTTACATGGATCGGTCTGTCTTCCTGCTTATGGCTCCTTTCTTTTTACACTGTTAAAATGATTAGTATTTAAGTCTGTTTCATAACCAGTTCCTGACAGGAGCTTTAAGGACAGAAATTATTCTTAGCCTTGATTTTAATTCCTGCGATAATCAATCTGTTAGGCCCTAAGAAAATCCTTTTAGAGACTTTCTTTTCTTTAGACATTCACCACAGGCTGAAGTCACTTGGATTATAAAAAGGCTACTGTACAGACCAAAGTGAGCTGATCTGATGAACTATCTTGGGTCTTTCTTTTGCTGCATTGAATTATACCCACATTTATGACATTGGGTCTGGAATGCTTCAGTCTATTTGGTCTGCTCTTCCTAAACACAGAGCATTTCAGTGTTGAATCTAAGCACTTTACCTTCAAGTAAAATTATAAAAGACAACACAAACTAATACTCGAGTACAAACCTGTGGTGGTGTAACTTTTGAACATCTGATAAAAAAAGAGGGTGTCAGAAAAAAAAGTGTGTCCACTCCTTGTAAACGTTAAAGCTTAATTGGATCAGGAGTTTTACAGTACAGGGTCTCAACAGGTTGAGTTTGGGTGAAGATAAAGAGTCTAATTTTTTCTCTGATGCTGAGTCATGACTGAGCAACATTTCTGACCATGTTAAATGCCCAGTGTATATTTCATCCTCACTCCCTCTCAGTGCATTTTGGCATTTTATTTCCCTCCTTCTTCAGCCTTGTTTATTCCCCGAGCTGTTCCATCCAATCAGAGGCCTCCCCTGACCCACGCCTTATCTCTGATTGATGACTGACGGCTCCCGCAGCACAGTCCACAACGCAGCTTTTCAATTAACCTTCTTCTAACACAGAGCCAGATACTCTGAGTGTGTGAGTAAAACAAAATCTGACAGAAGGCAGAAGTTCCTGGAGAGTTTCACAACGGCTGAGTCGACCAGTGTGTTGCTTTGTTTTTAACGCACCAAAGTGCTATTCTCATGTGCGCTTTAGTGCTCGGTGTGGGCATTTGTGGGATGTTAAATTCACCCAAAATAGAACCGAATTCAAAGCAGCAGATGGAGAGAAAGGCAGAATAAGAGGAAGGACTCAGAGAATGTGATGCTGTGAGCTCTCTTGAATATCTGAGTAGATTGCGGATATAATATGAGAGCAGAGTGTGTGACATAACCAACTAATTCACTTTTACAGCCATTCATGACTTCTTAGATCACTGAGCTGCTTCGCCTGCTGCATATTATTGCATGTTTGTCAGTGGGATGTCGAGCCACAGTCCCCAGGGTGCATTTGATCTGACTCACCCTCACAGCCCTGGGAGCGTGTCTTATGCAGAAAAACTCAACATGGCCGACCCCCTGCATTTTGGTAGCTGCTAAAAATGAAGAAATATGCACTCAACCACAGGGTCAAGCTCTGAAAATAATCCATTACATGCTTTAAGAAGCACACAGAGAGGCCAACAGCCATGTGATAATTCACTTTTTGCTTATTTTTCATGGTTTGTCACGTGGCTTCATACATTCATAACTTGTGTGGCTTTTTTATAGCTTCATACTCTATTTAACAGGCCTGCGCTTCATTTAGGCAGTAAAAGGTTCTCGTACATTAAGCCTCACTTTGCATTAAAGTTGCATAAACACTCCCATTCACCAATCACAACCGCCCATCCTCCAGCTGCTGCTTGTTTAAGGCAGAACCACATCTGCCGCCTGCTGAGATACACACGATACAACTTTAATGAATCAAACCAGAACTATATATACAATGATAGGAAAAGTGCTGAATAATCATCTTTATATTTAGAGAGAATGCATTAAATTGGTGCTGTGTGCTGCACATTCATGATGTGTGTTTCTGAAGCACAAGCAGGGATCTAGAAACGTTGGGAGGTGCTGTTAAAACCATTAATCCAAAACTGAAAATTAACAAAAAGCACTAAAATCTCACAGCTGATTTTAAAGAATACGTTTCAGACTCAGGGGACACTCTTTTTCTACAAACCTTGGTTCTGCTGGTTTCTTTCCTAATGTGATCTGCTTTTACTCACTCTTTTGTATATTTTGAGGGTTTGACTTCAGATGAGTTCAAAGGCACAGAGAGGAGTTTTTAACAGATCCTGAAATAGTCTTAGATTCACAAGAAGCCTCTTCATGACCTACATGGTAAAACATGATTGTCAGCTATTAGACTGGCTGAAAGAAAAAACAAAGTGCATTCACTCGACAGTGTCTATGTTTAGAACGGCCGTGAACCGGTAAAGTTTGACAGTTTCAAGAGTGTTATAAAACAGGAGGTTTATTTTTCTGTAGCTACTTTCCTTTAGATATAATGTTTTGTCCTCATAGCTGATGCTGGATGCATGGATCTTCTAGCTAAAAGAATGAAATGGTTATCAACAGGATGTAAAGTGTGAAAGCTACACTGCTCTTTGAGGACCAAAGAATCAAACTTTTTGCATATTGACGTTATTCTAACATGTAATGGGACACTAACGCACACTTCATGACACTGAGGCTGTGATAGGTAAGGTTAAACTGGGCATGTTTAGCTTTGTATGCTAACTAAAGATAACAAAAAAAAACATAAGATACACCTCTGTTTGTCCCTTAATAAGGATGTTTAAATATTACAGCAGGAAACAAGAAAGGGTAAAGTGAAATTATTATAATAAAAGTATAGTGAAATAATTAGAAAAAATATATCAAATAGAATGAATTACTAAGAGTAACTGAAAATATCTACATATTAAGCATAACATGAGGGTAAAAAGTCTCCTGAAGGGGTGGGACAAATTGTCTGTCAAAGACAATAGCTTGGCCATCATTCTCCTGTCAGCTAACACCTCCACTGGGTCCACATGGTACAGAGGGTACAGAGGGTACAGAGGGTACAGAGGGTAGCCCAGGACTAAGCTTTTCTACTTCAGTTCTACTTCCAATATGCCGTTGGTGTTTGGTGTTAGCTCAGTTAGCCATGTCACTGTGAATAGCATGATGCTACAGCTACAGGCTGCTAACAGCTGATCTTTTGTGTAAACAATGTGACCAGGGGCCTGTACTACGAAGCTGGATTAAGTCATCCAGGATAACTCTGCGACAACTCACTGAACTTCACCAGATCTGCTGTACTACGAAGCTCGTTATCAACTCGATAAGTGAATCCAGCTGGGATCTGTGCGCACACACATAAAATGGGCGCGGTTAGCGGCCCCGGAGCATTTTCCACAATGGAGAAGAGAGCAGCCTATTTTACAGCGGAGGAGCAGGAAATAATCAAAAATACGAGGAGTACCGCAATATTATCCAGGCCGGAGAGATTGCTGCAAAAAATCACCGACTCTGTGAATGAGTAAATTTCCAAAATGCTGATATTAATAGACCTATCTCATCATGTGACGACACGGGCAGTTAGGTCCTTCTTCATTCATGTTGTCAGTCAGTGTGTGTGTGATCAGCATCATATCCGACCTCATAATTAGACTTTCCTACAAATCCCCAGGAAAAGGCTCATCATAGGCAGTTTGTGTTGCAGATGTAATAGCAGTGGGGAAAAAAGGACGTCGGAGCAAATAAAAATAAATATAAAAACATCCTTCAAAGTGGTCAGTATGAAAGATTCCATTTGCACACATTTCTACTTTTCCCTGACAATGTCTCAGTTATGATGATCAGTAAGATATTGTTTGTTCACAGCCCATAAGAAAAAATGTTGGGCCAAAAAGACAGGGGGTGGTCCCGCGCTGGAGGACTTCACTCCGGCTGAGCAAATTGGTGACTAAGTGGTCTTTCATGCCCGCCCAAGTACGGGAAACCCGAAACTTAGCCAGGAAGTTATCTCTCTAAGAGCTAATCCAGCTTCGTGGTACAGGCCCCAGGTTTATATTAGGATCCCTAACTGACATGTTAACGAAAATAGTAAAAATACCACCGCACACGTAACCAGTTTGGTGTCCATGGCCAACAAATGAGGCGTAATAAGTAATTACAGACTCCAAACGCAACGATGTCAAAAACAGAAGAAAGAGTTTTTTAAAAAATAGAAAAAAGGACGAGGAAAAGAAAGCTGCTGCGACAAGTGGCCACTTGGGCAAGGCTGAGCAACAAAAATGAAAAGGATAAACCAAAAAGTAAAAAAAAAATAATAAAAAGAATATCAATTCAGTTAACTATCACTCCTGATGCACAATCAGTACATTAGCTCAACACTCTGCATCCTGCTAAAAGCAAACAAACAAAGGCAAGGCACTCATGGGAAATGTAGTTTTGTACCCTGAAACACGCTTCAGATTTATATGACGGACTCAACAGAATGAAAACAACCTAAAATTTGCTCTCTGTGCTTTAAATCAGGTATTTCCAGGACAGAAGAAGGAATATGGAACAAAATGTCAGAGCTGATGTCAAACATCCTCCAGGTCTCCTTATATAAGCCTGTGTGGAACCAAACAAAACAGCATTACTGGTTATTCATGGGTTTAACATCGTGAGGCATCTTGTTTTCTGTGGAATCAAATGATGCACAGACTCTGAGCGAAAGCATAACATTGAGGTGGAATAGTATTTTGAATGGCACACGTGTGGAAACACACATGCTTGCCTGCATACAAGTGTGCCTTTGGGCACAAACAACACGGACATTTCTTCCTCCAGAATACACAGAAATGGGAAGCAAATTATATGCAAGTACAGAGAAGGAAAGAGAGTGTACAAATCACGTCTTAACTGCATGTGAAAGCCCAGCATGCCTTTCCTGCCTGGAGACCAAACACAGGCCTTCAGTGATGAAGAGTCAACTAGACAGCTGCTGCTACACACACACACACACACACACACACACACACACACACACGCACACACACACACACACACACACAAACACACACACACACACACACACACACACACACACACACACACACACACACACACACACACACACACACACACACACACACACACGCACGTGTATGCAAACAAACAATTTTTCTCACTTGAAATACAAGATAATCCACAAAAAAACCTGTAAATGCATTTTCCTTTCACTGCTTTTTCTGCTCCTACCCTCTCTCATTTTTAGAGTTTTCAATCTCAGACCTCTTTATTTCTCTTCCCTTTAAACATTGCACCTCGTTGAGACATGCAACATGTCAGAAAAGGGCTTCAGATTTAAGGATAATCGACACAAGAAAAGAATTTATGGTATAATGTAGTCAAAAAGGTGCGGAGGAAAGAAGCAGAAGAGGATGGCACTGGGAGAATGAGTCTAAAATTTGTCAGGCTGTTTGACCCTGGAAGACACTTAAATTTCTACATCCACTCTGTTCAGTACAAAGAAGTACTAAACACATCAGTTTTGAAGTGTCCTCCTTTCTATGCACTGTGGTGTGTGCTGTACCTTGGGTGGGTTGAGTTCATTGTGACCAGGCAGCCAAATCCCTAACTTTAAAACTCAAGCCAAGCTATTGTTGTGGTGATTTGAAGATATCATTTGGCTGCCTTGTATTCAAGTCCCCTTTTTTCTGAAAAGTTTCATTTTCATTAGTTATAAGAGGTCAGCAATGAGGCTTTAGGTCACGTTCAACAATGATTGACAGCTGCTGTTATTGTGTATTTTTTTCAGGGATTGTAAAATATGTCAGAAGGGAAAGCCAAGAAGAGGTTAGACCCATGAAAGAAAAAATACATTTATTCATTTTTGTCACCCAGCTCCAGTCAGACTCTCTCTGATTCCCTCATAGCCTTTACTGCGAAGCCTCTGGCTGCACAATAGCAGTGCCTCAGACAGGGGTATTTTAGCTTCAAAACCACACAACAGTAAAAGGCAGAGCCATGCTGTCCACTCCACATACAGTCTATGGTTTATTGATACCTTCAGCTAAGAGTCAACAATTAGCTTGGTCACTTTTAACTCAAAAATACTGGTTGCTCTCTAATGGTCAAAACTTGATAGACATGACCTCTGTTGTATAGTACTGTTTGAAAACAGACCACAGAACAACCAGACATTTTCATGCTGCTTACGGTTTGAGTTTAGTGTTTAAAAAACAATAAATCATGTGAATAAATGAAGCTAAAAGCTGCTCCTGCAGTCAAAATGTGTGCACATCTTAGATCAGAAGAATAGAACTCCATGTGTATTTTCATTCATGAAGCCTCGATCAGATGTTTCTGTTTGGGGTTTCAGTCACGCTTTGGGGTGTGTGTAATCAGAAATATGATGTTAAAACTGAGACAAGTCAGCCGCAGCCCATGGATGTTTTCAGAGCAGACAAAAGAAGAGACTCTCTTGCTCCATGTTGTGCTGCCCAGTGTTCCTGAATGTTCCCATTCAGCCCATGGGTTTCACATCACAAGGCAGTACAATAGAGAAAATGCTTTCAAGGCTTTGAGAAAGTTTTAGGAGACAAAACCTCATGGTTTGCTGCTTTGACAGGTTTAGAACAGAAAGGTAAAGTGGCTGCAGCGGGTCTGACTTTCTCAATAAATCAATATCATAGCCTGGTCTTAACCTAAACTTTGAGGTCTTGTGGATACAGTCAACAGTCTTTACTGTTGATGTCAGATACCAAGGAGGAAGCTCTCTATCTGAAAAAGTGCACCAGTTAATGAAAACTGGAGTTCTGTGTCTACAAATATATCTAGGTTATGATTCTGTGAAGATGCAAAGCATAAATCAAGGAGCAATCTTTTTCCCCTCACCCACTGGTGCCCAGTCAGTTGAATTTACCCTGAGCCATCACGGTGTGAAACACTAACTCTGATACAACAATGGGAGAGCCGTATTAGTCATCTTAAGTTTTGTGAAATGAGATTGCAAATGGCTGTGAAAAGAAAGAGCCTCATCGCTGTGACAGCAAAAGCACAACACTTCCAACTTTGTCAGAAACGAAGCCGGAGTAAAACCATTCACTAACACTCACATTTATTTTGGACTGCATGTGGCTGAGAACATCAAACTAAACGTGAAAGGCTTTTGTTGATGAGGTGCTGTCAAAGCAGTGCCTCCACCATCAGAGGCTGGGCTCACAGCGAGCTGTCACGCTGCCTACAAATCCAGTTTGAACACAGTGTTACTGTGATAAAAGTAATCTCAACAAAATATGCAGTTTACCTGAGGGGAGTCAGGCTTTGCTTACACTGCACACGAGTTTAGCAGCTGAATTCATAAAAGCAAGGCTGCCAGCACAATAGAGCTGCATGTATTCATCCTGTTTTCCTACAGAGAAAAAGCACCCTGCATATGGTTGAACAAGAAAACTGATCTCTGTACACAGATTCAAAACATTCTCCCATAAATAAAAAAGGAAAAGTCTAAAAGTTGAGGTTAAATATGTCCATAATAAATATAAACTATCCCTTTAAAGATGTGTCTGCTCTCAGTGACCACATCATCCACTCAAAGGTAGCTTTTATTTCACTGCTGATGGTGAAACAGAGACGAAAAGATGATTCCTGTAACATTTCACTGCACTAGTTTGAAAATGTAAAACTACTTTTTCATACATCAGAAGAAAAAAGATGAGAAATGTCTTCTCACAGCTGGTAAATGCCAAAACCTTTCAGTGAGGAAACTCACATTTCTATTCATTTACAGATTTGGCCTTCTCTGTATTAAACATGACTCATGAGCCCCTGAGGGTTAAATCATGACATTCACACCTCTCAGGCGCAAATGTTTCTCTGCAAAGTTTCTTCTGACTCACTATTTCTTTTCTTCCTCCAGCTTTTGTTTGCGTCTCTCCTGTCTCCTTCCTGTCTCCTTCCTGTGTGCTGCTCGTTCTCCCCGCAACCTATTTGATTCAGCCCGGCCTTCATCCTACGTACGCCTCAGACCTTTTCTCTCTTGTGAGGCTTGTTCCAGCATCAGCCAAGGTAACAAAAACACGACACACCAGAGTAGAATGGGATTTATCAATCCACACTGTACAACAAAGAGAGGGAACATCAGGGGGTTGTATACGTATCTCTACTCTCAATCTGTGTGATCCCTGGAGCTGCCGGCTG
Organism: Halichoeres trimaculatus; assembly: GCF_033239565.1. Lineage (NCBI taxonomy): Eukaryota > Metazoa > Chordata > Actinopteri > Labriformes > Labridae > Halichoeres > Halichoeres trimaculatus. The sequence continues at coordinate 36,542,792 of NW_027437181.1, forward strand.
TCTCAGATATGGATTACACTGCAGACATGATCGCCATTCAGAGAGGCAGTTGGTGGAGGAAATGAACTGGCTGTAATCCATGTCTGAAAGACTGGCCTTTGGCAAGCCAGAAAAAGGAAGGCCTCTGCTGGTTAGGTGTTGATGGATGAATGGTAATTAAAGTTTCAGCACACATGAATAACACAGCAAAGTGGAAAGCAGGACCGAGGAGTGGGAGTTTTATATTTTGGAGGGGGAACCGCCTGAGGCAGAGTTTGTAGTTCGACAGTACAGAAGTGAGGCTGGATTTTGTAGATGTGCGTCGAGAGGTTTCAGAGGCTTACGCACACACACTTTATCTGCTGTTGCTACTCTACGGGCCAGGCTGAAGCAAACAGAGAGACGATGTCAGGCTGAGTTTTCTCCAACAAGCTTCAGATGCTTTCTGAGATTCCTGAAACACACTTACACACCCCTGACTGAGCTTCATGTAAAGGCGTGTTTTTGCCGTGAAGACTGAACCATCAGAGTGAATGTTCTGTCCTTTGACGAGTACTTTTAACACTCTTAAAGCTGTGAGGAATTTTATGTTTGTGTTGATTTTGGTGCCCCCTGTAGACAAAGTGATACCTGGCTGTGTCCTGTTCATGTATAAATAGTTTCCTCTTAATAAAAAGTCTTATACTGCTTTCTTCTATGCATGAGTTGTATCACATAGCAGGAGTATTTTCTTTTAAAAATTAAAACAGACTTTTTCTAAACCTGCTTAATTATAGTCTGTTATACAACCAGGTAAAAGCTGCTCACTGGAGTTTCGTTTCCTTTTGTTTCCCTCCTGGTTATTAAGAAGTGTTGTAAATACCCAAAAAGCCCATTTTGCCTGATGCAAACTGAGTGTTGTGGGATACAAGCTGCTGGTTTCCCTCTCCTGCAAAATTATCTTCAGCACTGTTTCATTGTAGTCGCTGTTTGTCCTTTAACTTTGTAGATGCAAGAGATAGGGGAAGAAATGAATGTTTAAGATTCTTGTTTGTTGTTAAATGCCTCAATTAATATCAAGACAGATATGCCTCCTTAAAAAAGCTGTGAGGAGGATTTGTTTTAATTGGACTGCCTCACCACCTTCTTGCCCAGAGACCTACACACAATGTTATGAAGATGTGACTTTTAACAAGGTGTGTTTGTTTTAGAATGAAAAGGAGATTGGAACAAAACAAGTTTTCTTTCTTCAAGACAAATTTTTACAGGATACAACACCACAAGGCAGCAGACTTTGTCAGTTTGTTCCTTAGTTTAGAAGCCAGCTATATTTAGCACTACTGGCAGCCTGTTGCCCTGAGACATGTCCATAATGTGTAACATTGGGGAATCCTGGTTAGCTATGTCCTGCCAGTCATCTACTTAGCAGAGCTAACGTAACCTCACTCTTCATTTTATTGTTAAACTCTAAAGTTTGAACAGACCACTGCAGAATAACTGCTGACTGTGGGTTGGAATGGACATTATCACAAACAGCTTAGCCCGTGTTTTAGCCTTTAGCCTTGGCACTATCACTCTCCAGTTTAGCTTTCTTCTGCTCTTTTGTTCTTTTTCTTTCTGGCAGTTGGACTCCTGTGTCCACCGTCACTACAAAATTAGACACAGAAATCGTTTTCAGCAGAGAAAAACACTCATCTCTCTCCTCACTACTAAACTTAATCAGCCAGCGTGGTGTTGTTGTAGAGACTTAGGACGCGGTCATACTGGCCAATCGTGCTGTTCCTAAGCAGGCTTCAGCCCTAAAGCATGTTTGGAATGGCCAGTGTGACTGCAACTGTGCCGTGCTTGGGCACGCTTCGGAGAGGTGGGCTTTGGCACGGTTTACTTCATGCACGAGGACAAGCACGCAGACAGCGCGTACGAGCCATTACATATGATCGCCACAAGCACAACTCTCTACAATCATTTTAAACAAAGCTGGTTGTTAGAGGGCTGTGTTGGACGAAAACAACTCACTATAAGTCTAAAAGTCTCTAAAGTTGTAGCAGTGCTCTCTGTGTCTCATTGTGCTGACTGATGAGATCGCGCTTCATGTAAACAGATGTTTCACGATGACGGAGGCAGGCCATGTGCGTATGACACCAGCTAAAGTCTGGTTCATATAGGGGTAGTGTGACCGCTGGCCGTACTCTCCAGCTGGGGAACAGCGCTGTGGGGGGGCAATCGTGCCTAAGCACGGCACAGTTTGGATGGCCAGTGTGACTGCGCTCTTAGACGTGCCATACATCAATCTGCTCCTGCCCCACGTAATCCGGAAGATGAGAAGTAGCATTTCAAAACAACCTACATTGGCACTGGCGATATTTTTGTTAAGTTTGGATTACAATCAGGCATATATATATAGAAGGGAGACTTTTTCAAGATCAGTTAGAAATTCCCCACAGCCCCTTTAACTACCTAACATACACTGAACATTAAGCACCGTACTCCAGGCACGGTACAGTAAATGTAAGGAATACAGTATGACTGTGTGGTTTTGAGTGTAATAGTCCAAAGTGAAAAAGATGTTATCTTAAGTCAGAGCATTTCAGACCTAAACAGTTCAATGTTACTCTACAGAAACAAGTGATGCACACTCGTGCTGTGAGGTGTTCATGTTACCATGTTAGAAACACTGTGGTCACAACCTGTAGAAAACACAAGTATCTCATGTTTCACTCACCTTTTAGCTTTCCTTAGCAACTAATGCATGATATACTTTGTTTGCACTTCACCCTGATTATATTTCTCACACAGGACTTTGTCTTCATACAGACTGTTTCCAAAGATGTCTTTTCAAGGTTTACTACATCTGCTCAGTTTTGTTCACCAAAGGAACATGTGTGGTGATGTAAGGTCTGAGAATGTTTTCACCTTCTGTTGGCTAGCAGGGTGTGGAAAATGATGCTTGATGTATAGAAAGGAAATTCACTGTAAAGCAATGTAAGGCCTAGAATTGTCCCAGTATGGGATTAATCTGAATTATTTCTGATTAAGTTTCATCCAAGAAAATGATTAAATTTATGAGAAAAGTAAAGTAATTTCAGTTAAATCATGAACTGTCGGAAACAACGGCTCAGTCTCAGTGATGTCACCCACTGGTTTCTGAAGAGGCGATGTGCAGTTTATAGATGAAGGCTGTCATTGTATAAAACTGACCACTTCAGAAAGCAGCAGGGGCAGTCACAGCCCTGGTAATGCAGAACTATAAGCTTCCCATGCAAAAGAGAGCAAAACTCTTTTTTCCTACAAGGTTGTTAACATTGTGCTGTAGAATTTAAACATCTCAAAGGAGGTCTGATGAGGTTTCATTGACTTTTAGAGTCTTAAGTGAACACTTTTTCACTTTATAACAGGTCTGGTCATTCTTTCGGGAGCTGAAGGTCTCTTTTTGTGAAGCACTTGGGGCTGCATGCTTGAAAGTATGAGAGGTGCAGTATACATTAAGATAGGTTGAGCTAACTGGACCAAAGTCTTAATAGTTCAAAATAATACATGAAATCATGTTTCAGAAGCATTTAAGAAACAAAGCTCTATTACTAATGTAAATGTACAAGTTGCTGTTTGTAATCCTGAATTTTATTTTTAAAATATCCAACTCACTAAGGCTAAATAACCACAGAGAAAACATACTGCTTCTTCATGTTGAGTGGGCAGTCCACTCTGTGCCCACTCTGACTCTACAGCACAAAGCACTTAGCACTACTTAACTCTCCAAATGACAGGGTCGGGGGTTCATTATATGCACCATGTGCATGTTGTCACCGCTAAAGGCCAAAAAGCACTTCAGCTTGGACGGGTCATGTTTATAAGGGTGAGATGGGACACTTAAACTACTAGTTGCACTCAGAGTAAGTGTCTGTGGTTCACATGTGTTTTAAAGACAATGCACTGTGATCTAAGAGTTGGAAGCTCAAATTAGAGACAAGAGATGACGCCACAGCTCACCTGGTTAGAGTATCTCATGCTGACGTTGCGTTGATCCTGGCGAGGCACATAGCGATGGATGGGATCGATGTCCTTAGGGCTGATCAGCTCATCCACTGCAGTCACACACACACACATGTATATTACATTATGATGCACATACACACACTTCCATAAACAAGTCTTCAGTAAGAAGCACATCTTTCATTCACACATGACTCAAAGGCTGAGTCAGTGACCTTGGACTCATGTTAGTGTAGTACATCAAAACATACAGAAGAATATCACTGAAATAAAGAATGAAAAACTGTGAGTCAGAAAACGTGCTGACAGAGAAGACGTACCATGGTTTAATTGACTCAATCGATCGTGTCTTTAAGGTCACAGAAGCTATGCACTAAAGCAGAGCTGATGTCTGAGATAAGAATAGCATGAATGAGAACCCACCACACAAACAAAGGCGTAGACGCTTACCCAGCAGCTTTGCGATGTTGAACAGCGCCTGACCCCACAGGAAGAGCATCCCATCACGGCCTGAGTTGCTCGGGAAACGTTTCTGGCTTCCATGCTTGCTCTGCTCCGCCTCCATAAAGTCAGCTGGCACGTAGTAGTATTTGGGGATCACAGCATGGCCTTCAGAGAGATCAGGACTGTGAGCATTTTGTGTGACTCTTGACAAAATCCAGCCTGTGCTGTGCTCTCTTTGTCAAAGAAGCTAAACTAGAGCCAGAACACAGGAGGAAGTTTCAATATGTGTCATAGCAAAACAAATTTAAAAATGATAACCTTCATATTCAGCATGGATACACAGTCAGTACAGGCTTATGTATCAACTGCATTGGTTCAAACTAGATTTCATAAAAATATGTAATGGACTGGAATACATTTTTAAAGGAGGTACAGCACACACAGCACAGAAGAAACTGCATATTCTTTAACCCCAAGCATTTTCACAGTTTTACCAGAACAGCTGCACAATAGGCACCAGCTGCTGGCAAACCACTTAAAAGAAAATCTAGATTGCTTCCATGGTCTTTAGAAACAAAGTAGATGCTGACAGCCTAAGGAAACCATTTCTGCTATCTCAGCAAAAAAACATGAGAGACTTGCTCTTAAAGTCAGTAGCTGCAGCAAACTATTGAAATCACTGTGGACAATGACTAAAGGGTTTTGTCTTAGTATTGCTCTCCCGCCCTGCTTGTTCCAGGTTTGGCCTCCTTTAGCCATCAGAGCTGCCTTGGTTCTTGGTGTCAAGGTTCAATAAGGTGCCAGAAACATCCCTCTGAGATTTGTCTCCATATTGACACAATAGCATCTCACAGTTGCTATGGGCTGAACATCCATGATGAGAACCTCCCGTTCCACCATATCCCAAAGGTGCTCTATTGGATTGAGATCTGGGGACTGTGGAGGACATTTGAGTACAGGGAACTCATTGTCATGTTGAAGAAACCAGTCTGAGATGATTCCAGCTTTATGACATAGAGTGTTATCCTGCTGGAAGTAGCCATCAGAAGATGGGTACACTGTGCTCATAAAGGGATGGACATGGTCAGCAACACTACTCAGGTAGGCTGTGGACTTTAAACCATGCTCAGTTGGTACTAAGGGTCCAAAGTGAGCCAAGAAAGTCCCCTGAAGACATGGTCTTCTGCAGACCCTGGCTGTAACTGTTGTCTTTCAATCATCTCGAACCAGTCTGTCCATCCTCCACTGACCTCTGGCATCAACAACCATGTCACGTTCAAAGTCCCTCAAATAGCCTTTCTTCTCCATTCTGATGCTCAGTTTGAACTTCAGCAGCTCGTCTTTACCATGTCTACCTATCTAAATGCACTAAACTGCAGCAATGTCATTGGCTAATTATACATTTGTGTTAACAAGCAGCTGAACAGGTGAACCCAACAAGGTGAGTGTAAATTTCACTCTTTTACTGACCATAAGCAAAAAGAAAAGTACAATGAAATAAAGTAAAAGCACTTGTCAGGTCAAATAAACAGTGACTGTTCCTCACTGTGTCTCAGCCTGATTTGCAGTACTTGTCCTGTGACAGTAAAAATCTCTTTTATATTTACCTGGCTGTAAAAATCAATATGAACCTAACCTATTCCAAACAACAAATACAAACTCAAAACGAGACGCCGCTGTAAGTGGCGTTGCGCGTTAACCAGAGCACAGCAGCGCGACCCCCAGAGGTGCTCCCTCGATGTGTCCATTCATCATCAGAACAATGGTTGGCGATGGCTTCTGAGAGGTCGGATTAACTTGCAGCAGAGCCTACAATAGCAGCTTCTGACTACAGCAGATTTTTAGTGGATGAAGACTTTTCTGTGCTATTAATGTTACACTGGAAATAATACATTGGTGTTATCCTTTCAAACCCAGCCAATTAGCCACAGGAGTTTTGTTAATTCATTCCTACGCAGCACAAAGGCACTGTGAAGACATCAGGGGTACCTTAAGTCAGCTCTGTCTCACATCATTATCCTTTCTACACTCCAATTATTCCTGATCTCTTCTGAACCCACCAATATAATCTCAAATCTCTTGACACCCCTCTCATTTGACTGTCTCTGCTCACAGCAACGAGTGCAGGTGGATACAGGAGCCAGCCTCCAAGTTCGGCAGGGAAGACTGAGCTCACTTGAACGCAACGCCCCTGTGAGGCTCGGTCACAGCATGTGGTGTGTGAATACGGATGATGTGATTTAATAAGAGAAACTTTCTCATTGCTCATGGGAGTTAAAGCAGAGGGTAAGAAGATCCAAAACGAACCATTTTCATATGCCCAGTCAGAAAAAAGTAAAGTAAATGTGTGTGTGTGTGTGTGTGTGTGTGTGTGTGTGTGTGTGTGTGTGTGTGTGTGTGTGTGTGTGTGTGTGAATATGTGTGTGTGTATCAGATCAGTAATTACTCACCCTCATAAGACTGGAAGACAATGGGTTCAAGGAGGTCCTGGTATTCTTTGACCTGAGCTTTATTCCCCCTGAACACTCCTGCAACAAAAAAAGCACACACTCACTTTAACACATAGACACACACACGCACACTTACACAAATTACACAAATTAAAAAAAACTGAAGAAAACATTTCAATCGTGTCCATTTAATACTGTGTACATCCTCTATATATTTATGTTTCCTCATCCTTGTGTGCTTGTGTGCCGTACATTGCTGAATCTCTATGTCCCGCCTAAACCCTGATCCCTAACAGACTTAGGTGAGATCATCTGGAAAGAGGGCATGAGTCTGCAAGGGCTCAAAACAGTATAACTCAGATTGGAACTGCTTTGCCAATTCACATAACCTACATGTCATCATTAGAAATGATAAATTAACAATTATTTTATCAAAATAATCCAAAATTCTACCAATACAACCCTCCAGTCAAAACAGCTTATCCACAAAACTGAAAGAAATATGAATTTGAAAAATCTTAATATATAAGCCTAATAGAAAGGCACTGCAGTATGTGTGAAGACATAAATATTTGGGCTGGATTAAGGCTGTTTTAAATTGTTCTTTTCCTAAGAGCCAGGCAGACTTTTATTTCTGAAGCATTCACATGGGTTTTAATTTCTGCGTTTCTTGTTTTTCGCCCCTCTAACATTTCCTTGTTACACGTTTGTTCACCCCCTGCTGTGTTTGTGGGCTTCCCCTGGGAACCCCATATTTCTATGGTTTTACTTCACATTGCAACGGACTGTGGGTAATTCCCTCACGCTAAGGCTGCAAACATGCAGACTTAGCGAGAGGGAATTACTGCATCGTTATTATGCATTCTGGAAAGAGTGCATTAAGGGCTCAAAAAGTCAGCGCAAGAGCCCTCATGCACTTTACAGTTTAACATTGCAACAGCCAAGCTCATTATTTTTCGGAACAGGTTCGATTGTTGCATTTTGTCCCATTTGCCCAGCTTGTTTCCAGGGTACTTTGACTACTCAGAGATGCAGTGTGCTGAAAATGTGTCCGAAAACAAAGAACAAAACAAAACAAAACAAAAAAAAAACAGGCTCAGTGTGCAAACTGCAAAGGCCTTAAAACACTTACAGGATACGCATGTTCACACTGTTTTGGGCATTTTAGCCTTAAAGCCTTAAACACCACTTCTAAAAGTCCTCCATTCATCTTCTACCTCTTTATGGATCCACAGCTCCTTCAACCACATCTTCCTATCTCTATCTCCATCCTATCTCTCTGGCCGCACTCAGTTCATTCAGCTTAAATCATTCACGTCCCATCCACTCCCAGTCACCACAGGTGTGCCCCAGGGCTCTGTCCTGGGGCCCCTGCTCTTCATCATTTACATTCTTCCCCTTGGCCACATCCTCTGTAAACACAACATACAGTTTCACTGCCATGCCGACGACACCCAGCTCTACATCTCCACTGAACCTGATTCCCTCCCACTATCCTCCCTCGCTAACTGTCTCCTCGAAATAAAGTCCTGGTTCACCGTCAACTTCCTCAAACTGAACAGTGATAAAACAGAAATGTTACTTATTGGCACTAGCTCTAGCTCTACTACCTCTGTGCGCCTCAGCACCATGGGGGGGGGGGGGGGGGGGGGGCATTGAGCCGCTTGGCTCCCCTGTTATGGAACTCACTCCCCCCTGACCTCCGCAACACTGACTCCATACCACTCTTTAAAACAAGACTCAAAACTCATCTCTTCAAACTTGCATACTCCCTCGGATAATTTGCACTGTCTTTGTTTTGTATGTCTCTTTTTAAACTTGCTTTTACGCCTGCTTTTAATGCACTTTTATTGATACTTCATGTGCTCTTTGACTGTGACTCATGTAAGGTGACCTTGAGTGCTATGAAAGGCGCCCTGAAATAAAAAGAATTATTATTATCTTCTTTTACTAACACTTCTATCCCCTGCACTTTTAAATAATTAAACTTTATTTAAACATTATCACAATGTGAATAGAGATTGGAAAAATCTGCTCTCTCACTCAAAGTCATGCAGCTGCTTCTTCTTTCTGCAGCTGGAGCTGGACCCCTCCTCTATGTTCATCTATAGTTACAAACACATTAGATGTTTGACTTGCTTTCTGTCTCTCCTACAGTGTTACTCCTCTCTTCTACATCGTCCACTACAATTAGATGCAAATGACATATTATGCAAATCAGGTAATATGTCGTCTAGTGACTTCTGTGGCAGCTAATAGCAATATTTCTTACTGAGGAGTTGGCAACACTGCATCAAGAGTTGGAGAGATTCTCTCTGCCTCAAGCAGTCGGGGAGACAGTGCAGTAAGAAGAGGAGATCTTGCTGGCTTTGTGAACCCTATATGGTGTAATCCCAGACATGTTATTGTAAAGCATTCTGTCTTCACATGTAAAACTGTTTGTGGTGGGATTACAGCCATACTAGCAAGTACCACAGGAGTGTTTACACGCCAGAGCTGTGGCAGTTTATCCCTCCATCAGCTGCAGTGCGCAACACAAGTGACGTCATACAGCCTGTGGTCGTGAGCCTGCAGACCCAACATCCAAGCAGCTTTCATACTGATCAGAGGGGATTTTAATCATGTCCCCCCTTCTGAGAACACGACTGAAGGGAATAAAACCCTGGACCTGCTGTGTGCCTCCCTTCTTCCAGATTGAGACCACATTCTGATTCACCTGAAAACCTCCAACAGCCCACTGGTGGAACAGCAGAAAGTATGCACCATGGTGGTCAAAGTATAGTCAAGGGATGCAGAAATGGCCCTTTAGGAATGCCTTCAATGTCACAGACTGGGAGTTGTTTACACAGGACCATAGTTACAACACTGAAGGTCTCTCCTGCATCACTACTTCCTCTTCTGTGAGGACACCACTGTCCCAATCCAAGCAACCACTGCTTCCCAAACAATAAACCTTGGTTGAATAAGGATACTAAAGCTCTTCTGAACTGGAAGATGAGGGACCTTCATGTCCAAGAATCAGGAGGAGCTCAGAGCGGTCCAACAGCAGCTGAAAAAGAAACTGAGAGCAGATAAAAACATCTACAGGGAGAGGACTGAGGCCGAGGTGGGACAAAACAGTCCCAACTTCAGTCCCCATTCACACCTCTGCTGGTGACTCCACTCGTCGACCTGTCAGTCACTTTTCTTCCTCACCCACACTGCTGCTCAGTCTCTCACCCTCCTTCACCTCAAGCCAGGTGCAGGAGGAGCTCCCCAAACTCCACATGAATCGAGCCACTGAGCCAGACAACATCAGCCCTGGAGTCCTCAGGGTCTGAGCTAGGCAGCTGGCTTGTGGTCTTTCAGCACCTCCATAGTCTCCCTTTGAGGTTGATGATCATGACCAAGCTGTGAGGACTTCCTGCATCGTCTCAGTACCCAAGACAGGACATCCCACACAGCCTTCTGTTACAAGCCATTAGGGCCCCAATGACACCCACATCAAAAAGCCCATTTTTAACCAGAGTGAAGTGGACACCTGAGATGCTGCAGTGTTATTGATTTTCAGCATGAGAAGTTTCCTTTTGATGAAACTCAACAGTAATCTGAATCTATTTAGACTGCCAACTATGAAAGAAAATGTCAAACTGTCCTCCAACTGTGAGGCCCAAAGCATGAGGTGAACCTTCTGTGAAGCTATCAAAGTCCCTGAAGTATTTATGTTCTGCACAGTAAAATGCTTCATTTCAGCATTTCATATGGGGTCTTTATGATTTTACCACAGTGTTCCCTGTTTGTGCTTTTTCAGCTGTGAAATGATCTCATACAGAAGAGTTAGAGAAAATACATCACAAAACTGTTTGTGTGTCCAAAATCATTAGCCGATGAAAAACTGACAGAAGCTGGGATTAAAAAGTCACATTTTGAAGGTTCTTTCTGGAGATTTATCATATTTTCAGACCATGCTTTTTGCTTAGAAATAAAACAGTTTACACCTCTATGTGGGAACACAAAACTACAATTTACTTCTGAAGCGCATCACGTCTGTCCTGTGTCTTGACCATAAACCACTTGAGGCATCAAAACAGAAGCTTTGGATGGAACAAGACTTACCATCAATCATCATGTAGATGAAAAACATGGGGAACTCGCACTCGATGCCATCAAACAGCTGCAGAGAGAGAGAGGGAGAAGGAATTATTGCTTTTTCACATCAGAGGAGAAGACAGACGCAGTATTGCTGATTGCTGAAGTTCAGAGCCACTGAATATGGATCTATGAGGCACAAAGAGAAGTTATAAAGGACATGACGCTGAGATTGAAAACTCAAAGGACAGCAGGAACCAACAGACTTTACTTTCAGGGCCATTCTGGCCATTTTTAGTTTTGCTATGAGGACGACATTAAAGACGTCATTAAGTTTTTCATTAAGGGTAGAATGTAAGAAGTACGCAAGAAGAGTTGGGTGGGCAAACACTCAAAGCAATGAATCAGCTGTTCTGTCAGAAACCCAGTGAGTGGACTGAATCCAAACAATCTAAATTCAAATAAATGTACAGAAACTGCAGACCTCTGCAGCAAAGGCCCAGGCTGAGTCAGAGAGGATTCAAACCATAAACAGTCAAATATCTCTCATCCACTCAGAAAGGAAATGGATCGGTCGTCTGTGTTCGTGCAGATTTAGATGAAAAATCACAACAACAGAGATCCATTATCACCTTACCCTCCAGTAGAGTCAGCATTTGCTCTTATCACGAACAGTGAAAAAAAAAAAACTGTAATGACGTAACCTGGATTAATCCCAGAAATGAGGTTTAGGAATATTTTGGTGACTTCATCCTTCATCACTGATTTGAAATGAGCATCAAATCTTGATACTCACAGCTGACCTGCTACTGGACGTGATGGTGCTTCAAAACAGAGATCCTTAAAGGTACCTATTTACCATCAGCATAAAGACTCATTTTCAAAAGTTCTGTCTTTTCTATACTTTTATCAGAGAGGACAGGACACCAGATGGAGCAGAAACCTGGTGGAAAGCAAACAGTGACTTGCAGGGTAGAGGCTGTAGGTTGGATTGTAACCCTGGCCACCTGCTCAAGGGCTAACCTTGAGGGGTATGGGGTGTGCTACCTAAACCACTATGCCATACCTGCACACAAAGACTTGCTATTTGTTTAATCATCAAGTTATCTTTATAAAGATATTCCTAAAGAGTTTGCACACACTGAAAAATTCCAGCAGTTTGTGAAAGCTGAAATGTTGCTTTTACAGCCAATGTGTGATTTTTATGGAAATGTCACTCAAGCATTTAGGGAAGCCTGTGAATACACACAGAGGAGCAGATGGATAAAAGGAAAGCACAGAAAAACTGAGCTGAGTTTTTCCAAAACTGCCAAAAACAGGATCCTCCCAGGTTATAAAACCACCACTGAGGTTTAATATGATAACAGAAGCTGTCTTATAATTTGACTCATCCTGTAAATTTTCACACATATTAGATTTCTGATTTCCAAAAAGTAAAGGACATAACCATCAAATTTTAATCCAAGAGCGGCTTGAAATATTTCCCTTCATAAGTAATGGAAACAGAAAATAAACATCTAATCTGGTGTCCGATAAACCTGTAGCTATTCATACAGCTAATAAGTTACTTTATCACATTCAAAGCTCATAAATATTACATTATATTGAAATGCTGTTTGCGGCTGACTGGACATTTCCACTGGACGTTTTTAATGCACTCTGAAGCAGCTCTGTCTGATAGTGAGTGAGGAGCTCGCTATCAGACTCAACCATCACAAAATACATCACAGCTCCTGAATCCAGCATCCAGGTATTTCTCACATCACCAGGCAAAGCAAAAACTTTTCAATGGCAGACTTCATAATTATCTGTTTCTTATTTGTAATGATAATAATAATAATACATTTTATTTATATACTGCTTTCTTAGAACTCAAAGACACTTTACATATGTTAAAATCAATACAAGCAAGGGACAGGAATCAAACAGAACAAAACAACAGTGCAACCACAAATTAAAAGCCAATTTAAAAAAGTGAGTTTTTAACAGAGATTTGAATGTTGAGGAGTCAGAGCAGTTTTGGATCTGAGTGGTGAGTAAGTTCCAGAGGGTGAGGGAGGCTATGGAAAATGCTCTGTCCCCCCAGGTTTGGTGCTTGGTTCTGTGAGTGGGAGACAGGAGGTTGGCGTGTGAAGAACGAAGGCTACAGGAAGGAATGTGATGGTGGAGGAGGTCAGTGAGGTAGGAAGGGGCCTGATGGTGGAGCGCTTTGTGGATGATGAGGAGAATTTTAAACTGTATACGGACGGGGACAGGAAGCCAATGAAGATGTCAGAGGATGGGGGTGATGTGGTCACGGGTGCAGGTGAGGAGGCGTGTAGCAGAGTTTTGAATGTACTAAGTTTATGGAGGACTTTGGATGATGTACCATAAAGGATGCTGTTACAGCAGTTAAAGCGTGATGTGATTCAGATTCAGATTCAGATTCAATTTTATTAGTGTCCCCAGAAGGCAAATTGGGTTGCAGCGGGATGCACAAAAAACACACAAGACATGAAATTACAGTATAAAAATAAATCTATATAACATACACACAGACAATATCACTGAGCTATCTGCCAGCACACGCCAGTCATCATAAAAATAATGCCAAAATAGTACTAAAAAATATTAAAATGTAGATTCTGGGCACACAGTGACCATCAAAGTGCACAAATGTATAGCAAGACACACAGTGTCCAGTAAGTACAGTGTCTCGAAGAGTGCTTAGGTGCCAGTAAGATCAACAATAACATCGCTTGGGTAGCAGACACAAACTAAGATCAATTCTTCTCTCAGCCTCATTCAATTCTTGAATGGAGACAGGAACAAATGAGTGTTTGTACCTGTTTTTAGTAGCTCGTGGGACACACAGACGCAGACCAGAGGGAAGAAGTCTGTACTCAGAGTTAAGTGGGTGAGCATCGTCAGATCGAATAGACAGAGCTTTCAAGAGCACCTGTCTGTTTAAGATGTGATTTAGGCTGTCCAGCTGGACATCTGCTACTTTAGATGCCACCTTTACAATTTTCCCGAGGGAATTCTTATCCTTGGTACAGAGGTTACTGTACCAACAGATAATAGAAAAGGTGAGGAGAGACTCAATGTAAGCACAGTAAAACATTTTCATCAGGGTCTTACGAATGCATGACCAGGTGTTTCAGCAGCAGAGAAAGAGAGCAATTGATGGAGGCGGGCTATGTTTCTAAGATGGAAAAAGGCTGTTTTGGTGAGCTGACATGATGGTGAAAAGAAAGGCTGCGGTCAAAATGATTCCAAGGTAACAGATGTGATGTGAGGGAGATAGCAAGGAGTTATTGAAAGTGAGACTGAAATTCTGGATGAGATTGGTGAGGGAGTGGTGCATCCATGTTTTTATGTCAGCAAGGCAGTTAATGATTGTGGAGTGTGTGTCAGTGGTTATGGATTTGGTGGAAATGTGAAGCTGTATGTCATCTGCATAATAATGAAAATTAAGGCCGTGTTGATGGATGATGTCACCAAGGGGGAGCAAATACAGTGGGGGAAATAAGTATTGCACGCATCAACTTTTTTCTCATCACATTTATTTCCAAAGCTGCAATTCAAATGAAATTTGTACCAGACATTGGTATTAACTCAAATAATCCACACATAAAAAGAAATCAGAACATTCAGGTCCATAAATAATGATTATGTGGAATTAAGTGCAATAACACAGGAAAAAAGTATTGAACACACCATGGAAAGGCTGTATACTTTGGCAAGGAAATGTGCCATACCACCTGAAATCTGTAAGTAATTATTACTTGAACTTCCAATTAGTGCAAACCAACATCAGCTGGGCTACAGCAAATTGATGGTCCTATAAAAAAGTTTGTTTTTTCACCAAGCAGTAAATACCACACACCTCATGATGGGTAAAGGCAAAGAGCTCTCTGAAGACATTCACAACCTGATTGTTGCTCAGCATCAGAATGGAACTGGTTACAGACTTATATCAAAGCACCTGAATATTCCAGTCAGCACCGTTGGGGCCATTATTCGCAAGTGGAAGAAGCACCACCTTACCATCAACAGGCCACACACAGGAGCTCCTTGCAAGATTTCTGACCAGGGAGTCAGAGAGATTGTCAGAAGAGTACTCAACAAGCCAAGGACCACCCTGAAAGTGCTCCAGAAAGACTTGGAGGCAGCAGGCACAATTGTTACAGAGAAAACAATAAGCAATGCACTCCACCGCCATGGCCTCTATGGGCGCTCTGCCCGCAAGACTCCATTCCTCAAGAAAAGGCATGTTGAAGCTGGTTTAAAGTTTGCTAAACAGCATCTTGACAGTCCTGTAGAATACTGGGAGAATGGTGTCTGGTCAGATGAGACTAAAATTGAACTTTTGGGTTGTCATACTACATACTATGTTTGGAGGAGAAATGGCTCTGCACATCAGCCAAATAACACTACACCAACAGTGAAGTTTGGAGGTGGAAGCATCATGGCATGGGGTTGTTTCTCATCTCATGGTGTTGGCAAACTTCATATAATTGACGGAGCAATGAATGGAGCCATGTATGGGGAAATTCTTGATATGAATCTGCTGCCATCCACCAGGATGATGAAGATGAGACGTGGCTGGACCTTCCAGCAGGACAACGATCCAAAGCACACGGCAAAGTTGACTCTCAAATGATTTCAAAAATAGAAAATCAATCTGTTAGAATGGCCTTGTCAATCACCTGACTTAAATCCAATTGAACATTTGTGGAAAGAACTAAAGAAAAGGGTTGACCAGAGGGCACCAAAGAATATTTAAAGACAGTCTGTGCAGAGGAATGGGCCAAAATCACACCTGAGCAGTGTGGGCGATTAGTTAAAACATACAAGAAGTGTCTGGAAGCTGTCATTGCAAACAAAGGCTTCTCCACTAGGAATTAGATGGGTCTCAGTTAGCATGTTCAATACACGTTTTCCTGTGTTATTGTATTTAATTCTGCATTACCGTCATTTATTGACCTGAACGTTGTGATTTCTTTTCATGTGTGGATTATCTGAGTTAATACCAATGTCTGGTAGAAATTTTGTTTGAATTGCATCTTTGGAAATAAATGTGATGAGAAAAAAGTTGACGCGTTCAATACTTATTTTCCCCACTGTATATGATGGACAGAAGAGGGACAAGCACCGAGCCCTGAGGGGACGCTTTGAGCCAGAGGTACAGTGTCAGAAGAGCAGTTCTTGATGTAAATAAACTGTTGATGGTCAGCAAGGAACCATTTCAGCAAGGACAGTGCAGTTCCAGTGATGTTGATGGTATGTTCCAGGTGGTAGAGCAGAATAGCGTGGTTTATTGAATCAAATGCAGTGATGAGGTCAAGGAGGATAAGAATGTTTAGGTTGCCAGAATCAGAGGACAAGAGAAAGTCATTTGTGATTTGTGTAGGGCTGTTTCTGTGTGGTGCTGGGGACGGAAGCCGGATTGAAATGATTCAACATGTGAGATTTCTTAAACCTTCAGTCTAAATGATACTTTATGTCTTTAAAAGCAAGAATTTATGCTTTCATTAAACACTGTAACCGCTCTGCATGGATGCACGTTTGGTGTCGCTTTACAGGCCATGACTGACCGACTGATTGGTCAATCTGAATGAGTAACTGACGAGTAGAGGCGTGACAGTGTGACAGTCTGCCTGTTTACAGTCAGCTGAACTCAGACAAACAGGAGCCAGCATGTGGCAGCGGTTGGAGAGAATTTTCCAGAACAAATGCTCGAACTGACACGAGCACCATCACTTGCAGGATTATGCTCAGAATCTTACTGAGCCAGAAATCCTATTATAGATCGCACACAGAATGGAAGTGCGACACGTACAGACCACACGTCTTCAAGCCTTCATAAGTCATTTGGTTAGAAGTCACAAGTTGAAGAGACAGCCAAGTGAATCACGGCCTTATTCACTACAGTTACTCTATTGTCATGCACTAGTGTCATATTGTGCTCTCCTAAACAGCATCTACACACTATAATATTCTTACTCTTTATACTCTTTTCTTTTTTTACAGAACGACCTTTTCTTCTCAGCAAAACAAGGTCAGCTTGTAAAAAGATCAAACAAGCTGCTGATTTTTGTTGGTCCCTTTAAAATCCATCATTACAAAGAAAAAAAAAGTGTGTGTGTGTGTATGTGTGTTTTAGCCTGACTATCTATAAAATGTCATTAGCCCCCACTATCTTTTTCCCTCATCTCTTTCAATAATCTCCACACTGATTGAAGATAACAGAGATTACATCCGAATGCATTAACAAATGGCTGTTAGAGCTGGCACACACAAACTCAACTGGAGCTGCGTTCACTATCACTAAGCAGAGCATAACATCTGTGGGCCTGAACGCGCTCCTTCAAACGGTTAATGTCTGCTCTCTGTGATTACACAGGTATGCATGACTCCAAACTGTGTGTTTCAGCAAAGATCAGAAGCAATTTAGTAGCGATCAGGAGGTGAGGGAGGGATGAAAGAGAGCAAAGTGAAAACGAAGAAGGTGTGTGAAGTGATACAGAGGTAGAGGAGGAGGGGGAAATAGAGAGCTTAGGCAGTCACCCAGTGAGGCCTGAGCTTTTTGGCCTGTTGAGGCTGTAAACATGCAGGGCTCCCTGGGGTTTTGTGCTTGAGCAGCTCGACTGATTGGTAAAACTGTCTATCACACAGGCTGCTGCTTCCTGTCAATGGTAAACAGACAGGGAGCACAGATGTCTGCGCAGTGAATTCTCTCTCAAGCACCAAAAACAGCTTCACTCCATGTCTTCTGACAGCAGAGCAGCTCCACCTGAGACTGCTTTTTCTCCACCCTGAGCTCACACTATGTCCGACACTCCCTGGGCATTTCACACCTCTGTGTGCTCACTTATCACTCAAACGGCTCAATATCCTGCAGATAAACTGGGGGCTCCCCTGACAGCTTCTAGTCGTCAGTTGAGGCCAATTATGCTATTGCTTGCAATGACACACTCTCTTGTTATCTCAGTAGTGACTCTAAAAATGCAAACTGTGTATATTATCATCCCTCAGGATGTGTCATTAAAAATACACACCAGCACATATAGCAGCACATATCTCAGACTATTTCTGAAAAAGACTTAAAACACATTTGATTATCTGTACAAATGAGCTTCAAACATGAGACCTAATGGTAATTACCTGGTTTTTGCAACCAGCCCTGAGAGGAACTACAGTATTTCTACTTTTTCCCTAAAGGGCTTCACTATTATTCCAAAACAGGAGAGGGCACTGGGTGGACTTTGTGCTAACACTACAAGAAACATATTTTATTTTTGTTTATTTTATATTTTTCTATGTTTTATCCAGTGCAGCAAAACCAAATCAACTTCATTGCAGCAAACAAACAAACAAGCAGGGGAGAAAGCAAAAGCTTTTATGGACTCTTTCTGAAGGAACCTAGCTTGAAACCAGTGAGTTTTTGATATCTCCTAAAGTAATTTTTGGAAGCACTTTAAAGTAGATGAGTGAATAAATGAATAAGTAATTTTAATTCAGTAAGCAGCTGAAATCACAATCATTCAATCATTACAACAAAAAACAAAAAATGAAATCAGCTGAGTGAAGCGTTTCAGCTGAAGCAGAGCTTAAAGACATCAAATCCTTGTTTTATTTCTGTATGTCAGCCAAAAAAAACAAAAAACACACACACACACAAAAAAAAAGATTTTGGGAAAAACAATAATCAGAAATTTGGGAACATAGGGCTGTGGGAACAAAGGCACCCTCCCGTGAAGACTATCCGGGAAAGCTGGTGTTTTTCCAGGATTAAGACTACAGACAAGGTACTGCATTTGTGTGAAACAGAACAACAGTCATACGACTCACAGCCTGTTCTTCTGGGACATGTTGGTACCACGTAACGTTAGAGAATCCTGGTTTTGTCCTACCAGAGCTCATCTACCAACTCCAACCTTACCAACACTTGGACAGGAAAAAAGGGAAATAGAATTTAGAAATCACCTGTTTTGGCTCTGATTACCTCATTTTAAGTTGTTGATTAAGACTTTTTCAAGATCACTTAAAACGTCCTCACAGGGACTGAAAATCCTTTTGGACAAAAAAATACAAGAGTCTAAATCTTAAATCCAAAGCAAAAGTTAGGGGTCATTCTCGCAAGTTAACATATTTCTTTAAGCTCTGAGTCTTCTCCTTTTCTTATCTGTTTGTCAAGGTGATTTCATCAGTAAGCCCTAAACCCATTCTCTAGATCTTGGATGCTCTTATTTAGTCCCAAACAAACTTTGCAGATCAAAATCAGTTTCAATGGCTCCCCCATCAGGGTGCACGCCGCACACTGTCCTGTCCTTCACCTGTCTGTGGAAGTGAGGATCCCCTCTGTCTGTGTCAGTGCACCTGGACACAACATACACAGAGTATGAATTCTGATAGTTTTTACAAATATATACTTCCATGTTGTTTTTGATGAACGATCATGATACAGACATGGATTATTTAACACTGAATGTGCTAGTCAAAGGTGTTTTTAAGATATAACAGTTGAATAGTTAAGCTCTAATACTGATGAAAAACAGGTAACTGCTGCATTTTTATTAATGCTTAAATGCAGATTCATTCTTGACTTACTGCTGGGGAAAAAGTTTAATTCACTGCTGTGTATTATGACCTCTTGGCAGAGTTTCTTCTCATAGATCTGTGTTTTTATGACCAGAAGTATTTGCTGATGTAGGCACACATTTATTACTGTTGGACTATGAAAGGCAAATTGCAGCAAGAGCCATCAAGACTTATGAATCTTTTCTGGCTTTGGTGTCTTTCACAGTAAATTGTCTGCATGCTGGTAGAGCTGAGTGCATGACAGAGCAGAGAGAGAACCAAGAAACTAATGCTGTTTGCTAATTCTTAGCTTTAGAGTCTCTATTTGGTTTAGCTTAAGTCATTGCCCCATGCGTGCCCTCTGTGACACATCATGTTGGTCTGTTTTAAGCACCAAAGCTCCACCTTTCTGAGATTAATGACACAGAAAAGATCAGCCAAAGGTGATCTTATTTCAAAGAGGGTGCACTGTCATAGTCACACTAATGTTTCAGTCACCATGACCAGAAAATCATGTATTTAGAAATTTAGAGATTTTTAATGATATAAAGCATTAATCCAGTGTTTATTTTTCTTTTTGGGGACATTATCTGCACCTACCTTCATTTCAGCAGGTTTGTAGTACCGCCGGTTCTTGTCCTCATTGGCTGTGCGGTAGCCATCACGGAGAAAGCGCTTGAAGCCATATTTGCCTCTCAGTTTGCGCACAATCTTGTCCAGTGTCTGACTGTAGAGGGCGTCATCATCCACTGCAAAAGCAGGGTAGCTGATGGTTGGGAGCAACGCTGCATCTGTGTTCTGCCAGGTGGACAAGAGTCAGTTTGAATAAACCAATAAACTAACACTGTCCTCAGTTTAATACAAAGTTGCTCTTTGGATTTGTTCTTAATCATTGACAAAAAAAGTATGTATGTTTGTATGACACTGGTTCAACTAACATATGTTGAAAGTCAATTAAACCCTAACCACAGACACACACTCACAACGTTTCATCAGGTACACCTGCTCCACTGCTCGTCAGCATAAACATCTAATCAGCCGATCACGTTACCTTTTCAGGAAAGTTGCTCAGCAGCTAACAACAGAACAATCAGTATTCTTCCACTGCTGAGCAAGCTGATAAAAAAGTTGTTCTTGTACAAATACTGCAGTATCTCCTACCCAGTGAGTTAAATGATCATGGGAATAAAGCTGATCACTTTACTTACACTGCTCTGACACACATGACAGACAGATGGTTGACCTGCATTGATAATAAAATGAAGGATGGAACTTTATTTCTTGACTTCAGTGCAGCATTTGACGTCGACCATCAGCTATTATGAAAAAAGTAAACGTCATATGGTTTCAGTCCATCAGCAGTCAGTTGGATGAACAGACATTTGTCTGATAAGCTGCAGTATGTGTTCTTTAATGGGAGTCCTTCCCTCAATAATTACAGTGCAGAGTGGAGGGGGGAGTTGCCTTGGGCCATTACTTTGCTTACATTTTTTACAAATGATTTTTTACAAATGAACTTTTTATTTTTCACCAGCTACCTTGATTCAATTAAGAAAAAAAGTACACTTCAATCTAAACTACAGTCAGTGGCTGAATGGGTGGGCGAAACTAAACTCAAAGCATTTAGTTCAAATCTAGACATACTGCTACAGTCACAGTCAGCTAGGCTTATCACTTAAAAGCTCATTCATTGATCAGGTTAAAGAGGCACTTGTGCTTGGCATCACACTTGATGGGCAGCTGACATGGGGGCACATTAATAGGATTGTCAACAGAATGGGTGATGGGTTATCCTCCATCAAACAATGTTCTCCCTTTCTTACCCCTCCTATCAGAGTGCTGGTGACACAGGCATTAATTATATCTCATCTTGACTACTGTTCACCAGTCTGGTCAGGGGCAGCCAAAACAAATCTTCCTAAGCTTTAAAAAGCACGAAGTAAAGCTGCAAGTCTTAATTCAGCATGTCCATCAGGTGTGAGGCTGACACAGAGACTATGCATCAGGCTGTCATGGCTCAGGGTGTACAAGAGGTTAGCATGTAACCTGGCACATTTCTTCAGGAACATTCTTTATAGATCAAGTTGTCTGCACTTTCAAATAAAAAATGTCAGAGATCAACATGGTTTTAGGACCAGGCAGGCTTCTCATGGTCATATACTTAACCCAGGACAAATGCAGTGTGCAGATCTGTAATGTACAGAGCCATGACAATGTGGAATAATGTACCAGTTATAATTGTTCAGGTCATTTTTTCAGTAAATCCAGTCTTAAAAATAACTGTAATTAATAAATATTGATGGATTATAACTGCAATACATGTTGTAAATGCTGATACTTTTATTTCATATTAAACTATGTATATCTTACAGAATATTTTTTGTGCTTGTGTTATTGTGTAGTTCACCTTGTATATTTTGTTCTTGTATGTAGCTCATAGTTACTTGTGTTTCGTGTGTGTTTTGTGTATATTCTGTGTTGTATGTTTGCTGTTTGTGGACCCTGGGAAGAGTAGCTGCTTCAGTAGCAGCTAATGGGACTCTGATGAAATTAAGAATAAAGAATGAAATGGCAGCAACTCAGGAAACAGAGGCCACAATTCACACAGACTCACCAAATCTGGACGATAGAAGACTGAAAACCTTTGCCTGGTCTGACGAGTCTGGATTTCTGCTCCACATTCGGATGGTGGAGTCAACAACATGAAAGCATGGATCCATCCTGCCTTGTATCAACGGTTCAGGCTGCTGGTGGTGGTGTAATGGTGTGGGGGATATTTTCTTGGCTCACTTTGGGCCCCTTAGTACCAACTGAGCATGGTTTAAAGTCCACAGCCTACCTGAGTATTGTTGCTGACCATGTCCATCCCTTTATGAGCACAGTGTACCCATCTTCTGATGGCTACTTCCAGCAGGATAACGCTCCATGTCATAAAGCTGGAATCAACTCAGACTGGTGTCTTCAACATGACAATGAGTTCCCTGTACTCTAATAGCCTCCACAGTCCCCAGATCTCAATCCAATAGAGCACCTTTGGGATGTGGTGGAACAGGAGATTTTCATCATGGATGTTCAGCCAACAAATCTACAGCAACTGCGTGATGCTGACATGAAAATATGGAGGAAAACATTTCCAAGGAAGGTTTCAGCTCCTTGATGAATCTGTGACACCAAGAATGAGGGCAGTCCTGTAGGAAAAAGGGGGTCTACAACAATACACCTAAGAGGCTCATATATCAGGCAGGTGTGTATTCTTTGTCAAAACTCCTGGTGATGACTAAAACACCACAGCAGCATTATTTAAAATCAAGGTTTGTCTGACTAAATTTCAATTAGAACAATCATTCTGAATGAATATTGTTATTAAGCTTGACCAACTGTTAGGACTAGGCATCTAATTCCCCTTTTGCATTTTTGTTGGGTTAACTCTATTAAGCAAATAATAGCTATTAGAGCTTAGCCAAACTGCAAATGGCTGATAATGTTTTATTTTTATCAACAGACTGCAGAGCTCTGAGTGTGGCTGCTCATGGAGAGTCAATCCTGTGCTTTGTAATAGTCCTGTGAGGAAGACTGATCAAAGACCCATCAAATTTAGATCTTTGGGGCTGTACGTTATGTATGTGCTGAAGTCAGATCAAGAGGAAAGTGTTGCAGGGAAGATGGTTTGATATGTGGTGTAAGCTAAAATAATGAACCCCATCGTCTAATTAAGGGCTTTGAGTGTCGACTCTAATGTGGATGTATCTCTCCTTTTATTTTATTTTTTTAAAT
Organism: Halichoeres trimaculatus; assembly: GCF_033239565.1. NCBI lineage: Eukaryota > Metazoa > Chordata > Actinopteri > Labriformes > Labridae > Halichoeres > Halichoeres trimaculatus. The sequence goes on from NW_027437181.1 coordinate 36,566,041, forward strand.
TATATTTTATAATGTTTATTTTATTATATTTATTTTTTGTATTTTTACAAATTTTATATAATTTTATTTTATATTCATAAAACGGCTGTGATCTGATGCAAAATTGTGATTTGACTTGATGCAATTTATGTTTAACTTGTAAAGTTGAATAGTGTCAATCTCCCCAAGGTTAGCACTTTAATATAAAATACAGTGTTCAAGACAGAGCAGTGAAGGGATCGTGCACCTATGTAATATCTTTTAATGAAGTGTTGGATACTGAGACTGTATTTCAGCTTTCTTGTAAACCCATGAAGGTTTGTGTTCAAGACAAGAGAACAAAGTCTGTTAAATCAACGCTGAACACAAAACCATGCTTCCTTGGGACCTGATGTAAATGCAAACTGTGAGATGTAGTCATCACAGCTTCAGGTACTGTATTTTGATCCTTTTTTGTTTTGTTTTGAGTCCACATAGGTGTCTGCTGCTTTGTCGCGTTCAGCCTCCTCTTACTCTCTGACTTCTTGCTTCAGCTCCAATCTACATGTTAACATCCTCAGCAGCTGCGGCTGAAATGGGCCATCAGCTTGCAGAGCACATTCACTGCAGGTATTGAATGTGTCCAGAATTGTATATTGGATTCTAATCTCCTGCCAAAGTGTAAGAGATACAGATTTTATATTGATATTTTAGTTATCTTGACATTTTGCTGCAGCCTGTCAGCCTCTCTCCCTCCCTCCTGCGCTCCATCTTTCCTCCACTCACACAGCTATAATGCCACGCTGCTCGTTTAATTACACTCATTTTCTCGCAAGCTGATGGCGGCTATTCAGTACACAGGGGGAGAGATGTGATCATTTAAGTGTCTGCAAGCTCTGGAGCAGAGGGAAGGGAATGATTTTCCTCCTTCTTTCCCTGCATGTACCACTTTTTCTCTTTTTTTTTCCTCCTCTTTTCAGCTTCACCTCCCACCAGCTCTGCAGCTGCCTCTCACTTTCCATTTCACTTTCGTCTTTTCATTTTAAAGCTGGATCCTCAAAAGCACAGGTATGGGTCTTTTATCGACTCCACCTTGAGAGAAATACATTGTTGACTTGTAGATATCCAAACACATTTTGGATCGTTTGTTTAATGTGTAAAGATTATCCTTTCAAGCCTCTGAAAGAAGAAATCCTCGTGGTGTAGGAAACAAGACAGTGGGTGTGTGAAAAATATCAGTAATATGACTCAATTCAAACTAAATAATGACATTTAAAGTCAACATGACTGGTTTTAGGTTTGTAGCAGAAGTGGTTGAGCTTGGATATACAGAATATTAATCATCTAGGGATGCATTCAGATTTTATCTACATAATATTCTGCCTTTACCTTTAGTTGTCTGCAGAGTGCAGAAGAATCTAGAAAGCAATTTGTTTTCTGCCATCGTGCATAGCAACCATAACCTTGCTTCCTTTTTGCTGCTGCTGATGAATCCATATTCAGATTATCTTAACAATTTTTTGAATAGATAGACTAGACATCAGTTACAAAAACAGCAGCCCCGATTAATAACAGTGAAGTCTTCATGGAGCGTTTTCCTGCTGGAAGTAGCCATTAGAAGATGGGTACACTGTGCTCATAAAGGGATGGACATGGTGAGCAACAATACTCAGGTAGGCTGTGGCGTCTTAACGATGCTCAGTTGGTACGAAGGGGCCCAAAGTGAGCCAAGAAAATCTCAGCAGCCTGAGGCGTTGATTCAAGGCAGGATGGATCCATGCCTTCATGTTGTTTCCTCCAAATTCTGAGCCTACCATCTGAGCGTGGAGCAGAAATCCAGACTAATGAGACCAGACAAATATGGCTGGGTGATTATGGCAAAAATCAAAACCACAATGAATTGATCCTTCTACCTCGATTCCAGTTAATGTCGGATTATCTCACTCTCAACTCAGTGTATCCTGTATAGTTTGTATAGTTTTAAAACAAGTAACTGAAATTAACCAGCACAGATGAACAATTAAGGGTCATTCATTGAAACAATAGAAATGAAAACACACATCAGCTAGAATGGAGATGTCTTGTGAAAAAAAATCCTAAAAAAAGGAAAAAAAACAAACAAACAATAAAAATGTATTTTTTGCAAGCAAAGAAAATAATTCTAATACTGTGGTTTTAATCTAGAAAATAACTTTTGCTGTCAGCTCTGTGTTTGAGTTTCCCCTCATGATGCTTCTGTTCCTGGATTTGTCCAATATGGGTCGATCAAGCTATGCTGAGTCTGTTCTCATTCTGACTAAGCTGTTTACATGCATCTTAATAGTCTGATCTTGTGCTGACTAAGCTCATAGTCTGATTTCCTAAGCTGCATGTAAACGTAGTGTATGTAGCGGACAGGATGGGACAGTGTCACGTGGCTACTTCTGCTGCTGTTTTTCTGTCAGCCTTCACTCTTTGCGATACCTGGCTGCCTCTCGTGTAACTACACAAGTAGTGTATTGTCAGGGGGTATTAGTAGAGAGAGAACCACAAGGGAAGAAAAATCAAAATAATCAGCACAGCAGCTTTGCGTTGGTTCAAAGCTCCAAATGTCAATTTCAATTATTTTTACGTTAATCGCCCAGCCTTACAAATATTTTTCAGTCTCCTGTGGTCCAGTTTTGGTGTTGCTGTGTGAATTGTAGCCTCAGTTTCCTGTTCTTAGCTGACAGGAGGGTCACCCGGTGTGGTCTTCTGCTGCTGTAGCCCATCTGCCTCAAGGTTGGACGTGTTGTGTGTTCAGAGATGCTCTTCTGCAGACCTCGGTTGTAACCAGTGGTTATTTGAGTTACTGTTGTCTTTCTATCAGCTCCAACCAGTCTGTCCATTCTCCTCTGACCTCTGGCATCAACAAGACATTTTCGCCCTCAGAACTACCGCTCATTTGATAACAATAATAAGTCTCTTAATTAGGGATAAACCCATTATCAGCCAGGCCGATTATCAGGGCCGATATTTGGCATTTTGAGGAATATCGGCATCTGCCTTATTTTAAAATCTGACAGCCGATAAGAAACAAACTTGAAACTGCATTGTTGCGGCTCTGATGCAGCCGCTCCGCTGTCTGCAGTCACTGCTCAGTCCCCAACACTGTCCCACCCACAGCACCATCTGACTGGTTACAAGCAGAGCCATGGCTTAGGTAACAGCCAATCAGCAGCGCAGTTATTACAGTTATTGCAGTTATTGCAGTTACATTGAAATTTTGGAAAACTTAGTTTACTGTCGAAAACTTTGGCTTTTTATTATTTTAAGTTTTCATTTAACTTGGTAAAACATGCTGCTAAGCCTGGGAGCTGTTTAATGAACTCATGCTTAAAGGTATTTGAATGAAGTTAAGTGTTGGAGTTTGTATCGTTCAAAATTTTGACACTAATATTTGCACTTTAACTGCAAATGAATATGGGCTTCAAACATTGGTTATCGACCTCCTTGACTACAAATAATCTGTATCCTATCGGCTTGGAAAAATCCATATATGTCCATCTCTACTCTTAATTCACCTTTCTCCTTCATTCTGAAGCTCAATTTGAACTTCAGCAGCTCGTCTTCTCCATGTCTGCATGACTAAATAAGCTGCTTCTGTGTGATTGGCTGATTAGGTATTTGAGTTAAAAAGTTGTACTAGAATAAGACATTAACATTTGCTTTGATTTCAGTTTCTCTGTGTGTGAAGGGTAGAGATAATACATGCAGCTGCTCCTCTGTTGGGAAAGGGAAGCAGGCTGCATCGCTCTATGGCTTTGTGAACATTTTCCTAAAAGCTGTCACAGGTCATTAGTTCAGAGCCAAATATGCATTCTAACATCTTTCACCATCCAAGGCTTTCAAAATATGCAAGGGTTTTGTTCTTTTTGAGTGCTTTCAGTGGCTGCTCAGACTTGACTCACATGAGAGCGAGACTCTCGTGGCAGCAGGGAGCACAGAGTCTGTCTGTTCCTGTTGTGGGCGTCCAGGTCCACAAATATCACCGACCACGAGCAGCCCTGCAGAGAAAAACATACGCAGACACTGTCACCTGTCAGGGCTGAACTACTCACCTTGCACATATACAACGACAGAACAGCTTCTCATTCTGCATGCAAACACACACAAGACAATGCACCACAGGCACCTCCATCATGTAACTGCAAACACATTTGACAACAAAATGACTAAAACAACTTAAGGTCCACTTTAAAGCCCCCGCCGTCACACCTCCGCTCTTCAAAACACACTTCACGACTGTAGAGCGAGGTAGGTATTTTTGGGTTGTACATGCTTTTGAAGCACGACGTGGGAGTGCTCCAACAACAGTTTCAAAAGTCATCCTCTCACTTTAAAAGTACCTGTGTGCAAAAATGTGCTTCGACTACAATGCAACCCGTTTATCCAGTGCACTTAAACGCCTCATGGAGAGGAGAGGGAGGCTTTCACTTCACAAGGGGAGGGATCAAACCTTTTTGCTGGCTCTAAAAAGCAGGTCCAGTGCACTTCATCCATCCATCAGAGCTTACATAAAGCCGACAGAGTCACTACGGAAAACCCACTAAGCAGTTTCTAATGTAAGACAAATGCATTATGTATGAACATCGCCAGAGTCCTTTTTTTTCCTCAAAAACAGATCCGTCTGGGGCTTTTAGTCAAATCAGCAAGCTTTTCGACGGCCATTTGCATAGTGCAGTGGATTGCTGGCCACCAATGTATGCAGCTGTGCGACGTGTCTGTGAAATGGTTCTGTGAGGGAAACCTTAGTAGGAAAATACAGTTTGTGCTCTGAATGTTTCTACCTCAAAGTGATGCTGCTTGACTGTGGTTTCCTTCATTCTAGATCAGTGAGCCTTTATCTTTTTAATAAAACTGAGCAGTCCAAACAGACTTTCTCTGAAGCATAAACTGAAAACCTGAGAGGAAAATGTTCTTCACCTTTAACTTTAAATCCTGAGATTTGACTGAAACTTAATGTAAGCCTGGTTTTGACATGAAATGTGAGTTCATGAGAATGAGAATTTGTAAGTATTTAAACAAAGAGTCACAGCTCCCTGTAAGCTTGAAGTGGCAGGTGTTCATCGTCCAACTGTGGACTAAAACACAGGGATGTCCTTATTTATAGTCAATTTGTTTCCCTCCTATTTATCTTTTTTAATGATTTGAAAAATGCTGGAGTTGCTTACATGTTGTCATCCACTCGTGGGGCTTATGTTTGCTTTCTACTTGCAGAGTGTGCCTTAAAAAGTAAAAGAGTTTTGGGGATGCTGTTTCTGCAGCTTTACGATAGAGTGCAGGAAGAATTGGGTCCGAGGGAAGTGGCTCTGTGAAGACTATCTGTTTGCAGTGATGCCTGTGCACTGCAAAAAACTGAAATCTTATCAAGTGTTTTTGTCTTTTTTTTAAGTAAAAATTGTCTTATTATGCTCGATATGAGCCACTTTCAACTTATCAATCTAGAAAAATGTCTTGTTTCAAGTTATGAGAGTACAAAAATGAGGTTTGAATCTCTTGTAACCAGTAAAAAAAAATCTGCCAATGGAACAAGAAAAAATTGCTTGAAAATTTCCTTGAGACTTGAATAATGTCTTAATACAAGTAACTTTTCTCTTGTTCCATTGGCAGCTTTTTTTTACTGGTTACAAGGAATTCAGACCTCATTTTTGTCTTTAAATAAATTGAAACAAGACCTTTTTCTGCACTGATGAGGTGAATGTGGCTCATAATGAGTCTTAAAAGAAATTTTCAACTGAAAACAAGACAAAAACACTTGATAAGATTTCAGTTTTTGCAGTGTGGCTGGAAGTGGTTGTGTTTTTCCAGAATACATACAAAGTTTCCAAAGAGCAGCATCAACCCCTGCCAGAAGGACATGACGCTTACTAAGGCGTACCTCTGTTTTTAAAGCAAACGAATAAACATAGCTGATCTGCTTTTTTTGACACTAGTTTTCCCAGGATGCAAAGTGTTAAGGTAGTGTATTCATTTGTGGTTACATAGCGCTATTGTTGGAAACATGACAATCATACTTTGTAAACTCAGTTTGTACTGTAGTTTGTACCATGTGATTAGCCCCTGAGACTCTTTAAACTGTCAAAACTATAGACTGTAAAAAAAAAAAAAAAAAAAAGGGACGTCATCTTGCTCAGTTGGAAGTGTGGTCACCACAAAAACTGCTCCCCCTGGTGTCTGGCAGCAATACAGTTCAAAAAATGTGTCTCCAGTCATTCCAGATGGGCTGTGGTCAAACATGAAAAAATTAATACACCTCGTAGAAATGTTTCCCACATCCGATTTTTGTGTTAATTTGAAGATATTATTTGTCTATATTGTATTCAAGTCCTCTTTTTTTCTGAAAAGTTTTATTCTAATTAGTTATGAGATGTTAAAAAAGAGGCTTTTCATGACGTTTAATGATGACTGACAGCTGCCGTTCCTGTGTTTTTTTGTCGGGGATTAAGAAAAAAAAAAAAAATTTGCCACCTAGCTCCACTTAGATTCTCTCAGAGTCCCTCATAGCCTCTACTGCGCATACTCTAGCTGGCGCCTCCAACCGGTGTATTTTGGCTTTAAAACCGTACAATGGTAAAAGGCAGAGCCACACTGTCCACTCTGTTCACAGTCTACAGTCAAAATGCTAAATAGTCAAATAGCAAAAAGAAATCTATATTTCTTAACAGACAAGTGAAAGGTATATTGGAAATCATATAAGAACTGCAAGTAACTTTTGGGCCAAACATGTTTGTTTTAAGCTCCAGAGAAACTTAAAGAGCTGCAGAATTAAAAATTGTGAAGCACCAATCAACACTCAGAGCAATGATTTCACCACGTTTGTCAAAAAGAGATAAGAAAACTGTGTCTCTGTGGAGAGGACTCAAAGCAGGTATACTTTCCCATCCTACTGCTGCTCCTCTGTACAAACCCACTTACTTTATTCCTCCTGTGGGAGTCTACCCACGTCCCCCGACCATAAAAAGTCTCCTTATTATGAGTCAATTACATGTCACCATCATATCTGCCATAAAACCATCAATGTCACTGCTATTATTATGGGCTGCTAATAAATGGTGACAGCCTGTAGGTGAAATTATAGCCTTAATAATACCACAGTGAGTGCATATAATGACGCCGCAGGCTTGACAATCTTTTCTGTGCATTGATAAGCATGGGGGTGAATTTAAAGATGCTCTGCTTCATCCTTGTGTTGTTAATTTGGTCTGATTTAGATGATAGCCCCATAAGTCTGCAAGTATTATCACAGGCTTCAAAGTAGAACATCCTCCTCGCAGCATCTCAATTTAATCCATGGAGTTATTATAGTTCCTAGAATCTGCTATCTCTGCATTTAGCGTTTGACATTACAGCTAAATGACAGAAAAATCAAAAGCTCATGAAACTGAAGGCTGAGTGTGCATTTATCATGTGCAAAGGCTACATGTGAGACACACACACACACACACACACCCCACAGTAAGGCGAGATAGCATAGTTCAGAGCAAAGTGGAGGTTTCGGTTAAAGGGTCTGGGGGAGTTACATTCTGTGTTGGAAGGATGGGAGTCTGCTGGGAAATCGAGATTGATAGAGATCATTAATAAGCAACTGGATGGGTTGCAGCACTTTCATTCCCACACACACACACACACACATGCACAGCCTAAGAGGGACCCTATACAGCAGCATGGATCATAAAGCAGCCGCCTCGATAAATTGATTCTTTCAACAAGATGAGCTCGATGAGAAAATCCATTTGGAGGTGCAGTTAAACCCCTCATTTTGCAGCTGATCAAAAGCGAAAAACAAACTGCGGCGTTAATATACACCCACCCTGACAGCCCCGCACTGTGATCAGAAAAACACTTCAGGTCTAGACGCATTAGATGGTCATCGCTGGCTTTGGTACAAGAGGACAAGAGATAATAAGAGAGCAGACTCACTAAGTGCAGGTTTTCGTTCTCTAATCCATTAGCAGGTTTAATGAATGTCCCTGTTTTCTTTTCTCCAAACAAGAAAGAAAGATGAAAGAAACACGTCCACTAATGGACACAGAGACAGATATTTCGAGTTAGACCACAGAATACCAACAACTGTGGCCTTCAATCAGAACATAACTCAACAACCCTGTATGTCAGAAGTCTTCTTACCCCTCAGTGTAACTTCAAAACATCTTTGAAGAATCAAAAACAAAGATTCCTTTATGATGGTATGTTCTTCACCTGCTGATTATTGTCTGAGTAGTTATCAACAAAAGTTTGGGCTCAGTGAGTTATTGAATGTCTGTGTGTGACTTAAAAACAACCAGCACGTGGTTCACGGGTCAGTTTAGTTTGTGTTCAGGTTATTTGATGAGGCTGGTGTTTGTACCACTGCTCTGACAGCTGAGCCTTTTTGATTAGAGTTATGCTTTAGCTTCACTTTAAAATACAGAACAAAAATGGAATGGGTTATTAAGAATGTGTGGCCACTTTCAGATATGGTTATTTTTTGTTCAAAGTGGCAAGGAACACCAGAAAGTGCAAGCTAATTTTTGCAGTGTAGGACAACATCACAGTTACAGTGCAAAATCTAAAATCTAGGCAAGTGTTTATGTCATAACTATGGTACAAAAAAAGAAGAAAAATCTTATGACTTAATCTGAGCTGGAATCACCTAACAAGTCCAGAAAAAGGCATTGTCAAGATAATTGAAGACAAAATGATGCCTGCCTTAGCTTCTCATCTTTCTTGACATCGAATAATTATTTAAGGAAACTTAAAGGTCCCATATTATGCAAAAATCACTTTATTAAGTCTTTCAGTGAAATTTGTGGGTCTTTGGCTTTCCTCCCAGCCCACAAAATATGATATTCAATGACAAAACTTTTACTTAGTAGTGATTGTGAATGTAAAATCCTGACCTAATACGAGCTGTTTCGATTTTGGGGATTTGCCGACATCAGCGATTCCCTTTTTGACCAATCAGGAGCAAGTCTGACCTGATTGGTTCACCCGAGCAGATACCCCGTGCCCCCTTCCCGCCCACTCCCCTCCCTGCTGCTGGAGGGATTTCTCTCCAGCAGCAGGGAGAAGAACGCCAAAGTTGAAGAGCCATCACTGCTCTGTTTTTGGCTGTAAACAGCCACATAGTTCCATGCACAAGCTTTCCATCCCGGAAAAAGATAAGACAAAGTGGCTAGAGTTCATTTATCAGGAAATGTGCCAGTAAAACTGTGCATGTGTGTGCTAGTTACTTCACGGCCGACTGCTTTTCCAGCTTTGGACAGTACAACAGAGGGCTAGCAAATAGACTGGTCCTGAATCCAGGCGCATTACCAACCATCCACCAACAAACCTGGGACCCTGGAAATGTGAGTATTTTAAATGCTGTCAGCTGTGGAGCAGATGTAAGAACTTTTCCTCAGTGTCCCCCCTGTCTCTGTGTTAGCTTCAGGATGCTAACTTTAGCTGCGGTTAGCCTGTTGTTTTAGCCTGTAATGTTACGGTAAACAAGCTTCCCTGTTTTCTAAACATTGTGCACTTGGAGCTCGTGGCGCCGCTCTCAGTGACGTCAGCGGTGGCTCATTTACATATGAAGGTCACGCCCACTAAATCAGAGCGTTCTGAACAGAGGGGCTATGAGAGCCTGGAAACAATGCTGCTGTGCTTGATTTATTGGCTTTTTGGACCAAAACATGTTACTACCATTTCATGAAGACATCAATGATCCATATTAAACTGCAGAAAAGGAGCAGAATATGGGACATTTAAAAAGAAAATGTTTCTTACTCCATTGGCTGATTCTTATTACTCTTGACAAGCAATCACTTTAAGTCCATGTAAGGACTTTCTAAAACAAAGTCTCACCTCAGTATATATCCCTGTTTGTAATCCACAGTTTAAAATGAGGTTATCAGCTCCAAAATAGGTCGTTTCTAAATGCTTTTTCTCAGCTTCCCGGTTATCCAGGACTAGACTGATTTAATGGTACATAGAAGTTTCCATGACAACACCATGCCAGTTCACATTTTTCTTAAAAATAGATTTCTTGGATAAATTATGTAGTAATGGTGGACACTGGAGCTGGACTGTCAAAGAGAAAAAAAAGACAGATGTTAGCTCTGCTTGGTGAGGTTGGAGTTGGTAGATGAGCTCTGGTAGGAAATAACCAGGGTTTACTAATGTTACAGACAGGTCTCAGAGCACCACTAAACAGATAGTCTGAGCACCTTCTGGACACTCAACCACACAGCAAAGTGAGTTTACAAAGTTTGAATGTTGTCATGTTTCAAACAATAGGGCTACATAACTACAAGTCATTACATAACTTTGCATTGCATCCTGGGAAAAGTTGTCTTGAACAATGTAAAGTAGTGTCAATAAGAAGAGCTGCTCTTTATTCATCTGCTTCAAAATGAACACATGCCTCGGCATGAGTCAGTTACTCATGACAGTGGGTGCAAGTAATCGTGGGAAACGAAGTCTGACTGAAGACTTGCTTGAATTTCAGTTTTTGCAGTTTACTTCCTCTTTTTATGCAGAATACATTAAACACCTTTTGCTAAGCCACGCAAAACCTGGTCAGGCTTACACTGGATTGGAGAAACAGAGTCACAACAATGTCTTTGTGCTCGTTTTGCAGATGCTACTTTCGCAGCAGGGAGGTGGGCAACAGGTCTGTACAGGATAGCAGCTCTGAGAAGTAATAAACCTCTTCCAACTTCATCTAAAAATAGGTCATTTGTCTGTAATGCTATCTTGCACTTTAGAACAAATACATGTGTGCTTTGGGGCCTATATTAGGAGGCAGATAGGGAAATGTGTAAGGAGCAGGTGAATATTTCACATACCTGGTTTCCAAACAGGTTGAATCCATTAATGGCCTCCAGAGCAGCTTTAGCCAGGCCCACAGAGCTGCAGAGAGAAACAACATACTGTTATACAGCACACATCTGTTTGGTGACCATTTGAAGGGAACAATAAGAAGAAAAAACAACAGTCAAATGGATCTTTAACTGTCATCTGTAAGAATTCAGTATCACTCTAATAAAGCTTTGCATTAAATTTCACACTGGCTGGATTCTATGATTGCAATGCAAAGTAAATTTCGCTGTCATTTTGCTTCCTTTTCTACTCTCCCAAGCTTTTCTGAGAAGAGACAGGGTAGGATGGTGGTGGGGGGGATTGCAGGGAACTTGGGGATGACTGGCTGTAGATCCGCTGACATATCATAATGCATTCAGATCTATTAGTGAAGCCAGAATCGATGCTGGGAATAAAGATGTCTGGCTCATTCAGCCTGGAGAAAACCTCTGCCACAGCGTCTTCTGTTTCACACACACACATACACACACACACACACACTGAAACAGCCAGCAGTGTTCAGCCTGGCTGTCAGCACCTCATGCAGAGACAGAGCAGATCTGATCCTTGGTGAGGAGTCAGGAAGTGAGGAAAGTGATGCTGGAAAGAAAACCTAAACAGTGTCATGATGCAACACTTCCAGGTGTCAATGGCGATGAAGAGTGCTATGATGAAAATGTTGCTGTAGCCCCTTGGCTCCTGACTTCATACTGAAGACCGCACATCAGTATTCTGTGGGTATTACTTCTTTCAAAGGGTAATTCACAGACAGTTGAGGTCACATGGGGAGAAGTGCTGCTGACTGCTTTAGTCCAACAGGTGTCCAAATTTGAAGATGCTTGTTTTTTAAAGCAGAGTGTAACACCTTCACAGCACTGGATTCCCCCTCTTTACTCTTTATAAACATTTTCCTTGAGCTGTTTCACCAGCTTACTTCAGGTAAACCTATTTGTTAGGCGTTTGGTAACAGGACTTGAAAAGTTTTTGCTCCATTTTGTTTTCTTTAAGTCTGCAGCTGGGTCCTCTGTTTTCTTATAATTCAAATATCACATGCTATTCCTTCGATAACATTTGTTTTGTCTAAAGACTTCTCTATTTCAACATTATAAGACTTATATTTGTTCATAATTGGGGGTCTTCTTGAATCAAGCGACGGCCAGCTTCAAACAGGGAGTCACATCTTAGCTAAATCAGTTCTCGCACTGACCTCATGAGTCTTTGATGTCCTGTAAAAAAAATTCCAACACTTTTTACTTTAAGTAAACAAACGAGAATTGAAGCGTAAGCCTTAACTTAGCCTTCCTCACCATCAGCTGTGCTTATACCACAAAGACGAAACCTCACTAATAAAAACAGGTTTTGTGGTGAACACTTCAGTGAAGAGGTAACAAACTGTTTGGTGGACCGTACACTGTTGAACTTGGGTTTGCCCAACCTGCCACGCTCTTCAAAGCCAACTTCTCATCAAGGTACAATCAGCTATGCAAAGTTTTAACTACTGATGGCATTAAACTCCACAGCTTCAAACACCCTTTATGGCTTACCATACCAATGCTGTGTCCCAAATCCTGTACTTCTGCACTTACACTTCCTATTTTGGGTGCATAAGTGCGTTCACACTGACAGTATGGAAAGATGCAGCACACTTTGATTTCTCTGCTGGCGCCCTCAAAATGGTCAAAAAGTCGACTGTGGAATGCTAGACACTTCTCACATTCAATGATCGCCATATTGGCTACCCAGAAAAAGGGGCGGGAATCAATGAAAAGTAGAACACCACCTGTGAATGGTTGTGAAATGTAACCATAGTTTCTGGTAAGTGTGAAGCCACAGTCTTTCATTTGAGACACTGCTACCATGTACAATTTTCCAGCACTGTTGCAGTTAGTGCAGAGTTAATGCAGCTCACTTTATGTGCGTGAACTGACAAAAGTATGCAATATGGGACACGACGCAAGTCTTCCAGTGAATATCTCTACATTTTCACATGTTGGAGTGTCTTTTAAAAAAAAAACAAAAAAACACTTAATACAATCCTTATATTCCTGACAAATAAAATCTACAGACTTATGATCAGGCTGACTAAATTAATTGATAAAGTTGCAACAAACCATAAAAATGATTAAAAAAAAAAAAAGAAAAAAAAGAAAAAAAAAAGATAAATAAATAAAAATACAAAAATAAAAAATACTAAAATTTTTCACCCATTTTTCTAAATACACAAATGTCATGGCTGTGTCCCCTAAAAAAATACATATAAAAAACAAGATGACATTTGTTCAATGTAAGAGACAATGGGAACAACCGTGGTCTGGAATGTAATGCTTTTGTTGTTTACCTTTTACACTTGATTTCTGCCAACACATCAGAGGAAAGAAACACATCTCAAAAAACAAATTATTGATCTACCTTATCTAAATTTCAAATATACCCCTGATTTAAAATGGATATGCAAATTGTAGCATCTGTGCTACACTAGGCTCTGTAGCATAAAACTATCTTCAGATGATTCAACCTTCCTCCTTTTACAGTCCAGATGTTGATTAGCTGATATTGTTTGTAGTTACTCTTGTACATCATGGGTAGGCTCTCAATGCAGAGTCTCTAGAGACTCAGGGATCTGCCTGTTTTGTAAGTGATTAATAACAATATCAACATAATAATGATCATGATGGTTTTATTAGTGCCTTTAAAGGTTGGCTAACAAAGTGATTTGACTGAAAGCAGGTCATATATTGAAGAGTAGTTAAAACTGTTGGTGCTCAACATATTCAGGAAGAAAGGTTGAAATCCAACGTGTGGACAGCAACACCCTGGTCTGACTCTTGGAGAGAAAAAAGGAACAGACTTTCAGTAAATTTGGTTCACGTCACACTCAAAACACACATTTAAATAACTGAGGGACTAAATCCTTCTGCTTTGCTTCCTAAACCTCACTTAACACCTGGATTGTGCACTGCTTCACCTGCAAACTATGGTCAGACATGCTCCATGCACTTCAGAGTAAGAGGGTCAGTTTGGGATGATTAAAGTAGGACTCAAACTTCAGAATCATATGTATGATAAATCAAATTGAACTCAGTCTCTGTTTTTTTTTTTTTATTTGGGCTGTTTTCAGTAAATATATATTGATGTTGAAATGTTTAGGAAGTGAAAAGCACATCTCGTTTGTTACAATTCACTTGAAATCACATTTGACTAACAGATAGTAACTATATTTTTAGAAACCCTGATGCATAAAAGATTAGATATGCTATCCTAAATAACACAGCTCCAGCCCACTCGTTTTACTGAGACAGATCATAAACATGAGGCAGAAGCAGATAAAATGACTCATTTAGTTTGAAATGGACAAATGACGAGTCTGCCAAAAAACACATCCTCTCCTGTTCATTTCCAAAAAGCCTTTTCTGTGCCCGCTGGCAGTCCATGACTAGAAATGACTGCTCAATCTGATCATTTAGACAGATCTTGTTTACCACTCTGAGTCTGCCCCTGCTGTACTTTATTGTCTGCATACAGCATGTGAAATGGTATTACACTACTACATGTATAAGCTAGTTTACTAATTGTGGAAATCTTAAGCGTGGCCTCAGGGAAAGAAACACAAAAAGAGACAGTGCTGCTGCATCGCATCTCTTATCTTTTCTTGAGGACATCTTGGCAAGCTGCTGCCAATAGACTTGGATTGTTGAAGGAAGAAAAAAAATACGAGCTCCTCAGAGATAAGGAGAAGAAGAAATTGAGGATCTTTATCAAGACACTGAGGAAGGAGAGAAGGAGGCCACTCTGACCTTGGCTGATAAACCAGTTTGGAGTGCAAAACATATATTAAAGCTGCAAGCAGCATTAGACAGGTCCTGCTGGTCTGTCATACCTGTTTCCCCTCAACTGTCAAGGTATTACCTCCACTGTTAGGGTTTCATCCCTTTCTGGCTCTCTTAGTGTTATAACAGTTGATACCATGTATTATTTCCTCTGCTGAGTCTCATGACCAGCTATGTGTGACATCATCAACCGCTGCAGAGTGAATTGTGAAAATTATTCACAAAAATTTTGGAAACAATTCCTCGTACATAGCACAAATCTGTGTAAAACAATCCATTAATCAGAAATTTTGTCAGGAATTTATCCATGTTTTTTTTTAAACTGTTCGACTTGAACTTTTTTGTCTAGCTGCCAAAATGCGTCAGCCTGCATGATCAGGAATCAGAAATCCTATGTATTTTAGTGGAGGGAGCAGAGTGGGCTTCTTTGTGGTTCACAAACTTTGAAGGCTCGCCATTCGAAATGGGGTCCAAAATAACAACTTCCATGTGATATTTTTGCAAAGAAGAGTCTAGTCTGTCATCTTAGTGACTTTCAAGTCGACACCACTTGTGGTTTCAGACAAGATAATTTTTGAAGAAAGGGTAAAATGAGGCGAAAATTTATTTTGAAAGACAAATCTGTGGCTTCCCATTGGAGATAGTTCGGGGTTGTCAGTGTAAGATTTCTGAGTCCCAATGAGACAAACATTTTGGTGTTGTTTTGATCTCTCTACAATATCCCTACTGGGGCTAGGGCCGTTTTAGTGTGCCTAGGTGGCGCTAGAGAGCATATTATGGGATGTTGGGGGTCAAGTTTGGTATGGTATTGAAATATTTTGCGATACAGAGGTGTGTGCCAATTTTGGTGAGTTTTTGAGCATTTTGTTGCGGGTCTGATTGGAGCTCAAAGCGTGGACAGAATAATAAGAAAGAAACAGACAGAATACAACAGTGCTCCTGCCCTTTGGGTGGAACTTCAGTCTGGATTTACCATCTAAAAACACAGAGCAGATGTTTGAACAAGTGGTCCAAATACCTTATCTTCAGAACAATTTATAAGTTTGGACTGTTGACTCGTGATGACTTCTCTCAGTACAATTTAGATCGATACAAATCCACCCATTGAGGTTTATGGACTTTAAAACTGACACACTGAGCAGAAACACATTTTATCAAAAGGAGGAGAGCTCAGATAATCAGATCTTTGATCCTTTAGCTCACTGTTTTAGACATTATCTCCTCTTCTTGAGACTGGTAAACTAAATAGGTTGAACTCCCTTTTTTTAATGATTTATGGAGTTAGAATGATTTAACTTTTACCCTCTTGTTTTGTGAAGGAGTCAGCTGAATGTGTTCAGTGAACCTGTTCTTGCCCAGCATATTGTGGATTAATAAATTTCTCCTTTTCAGAAAACCAGGCTGACATTTTCTCCTCTCTCACATGCACTCCTGAAATAATTTTATGAACTTGTTGTTTTCACATGCACCTCACAACGGGGGACTTCCTCTGTCAGATGTGCTCTCATTTACTCAACACTCAGTTTGGTTAAGGTGAAAGGGTGGCTGGGAGCACCTGCAAGAGGAGGAGTTCTCAATAATATTGACTGTTATTTGTCAAAAGCACAACAACATGACATCTGTGCAATTTAGGTTTAGCTGTGGAAAACAGTGAGTCACAGGAGGCCAACATTCGTAGAATACACCGACAAAACTCAAAATACACTCTGCCCACTCGCTGAATGTTCCCAGCTCCTACCTGCCCTGTTAACACATCACTTTGACTTTTTGCAGATATTTCAGAGGGCTGGCAGAATAAAAGGCTAAATATGGACAGGGGAAACAGATTCCACTCTTTCAGCTCAAAAATTTCAGCAATGTTTGAAAAATGGCTACTTCCACAAAAAAAAGGTGAGAAAACAGAAAAGTAAGAGGGCGCAATTTGCCTGTGGTGAACATTTCAACATCATATGTTGGATTTCAAAATAATAATTTCATATCATATACAGAGCTGCAGTATAAATAAATATTGTTTTGCAATGATAAATACAAAGTGCACAATAATTGGGGAAATGGTTATTTCTCATCAAACAGTAGTTCTGGAGGGAAAGTATGCAGTAGGAATTCCTGCCTGGACATTTGCAGTCTGCAGTCTCAACAGGCAAGAGAAAAACAGTTATGAGCTTTAAAGAAGCACTGAACCATTTCTTTGAACTAACAACACTAATTTTTGATGTTTGTTCGTGGAACACAGAGGAAGCACTGCCAAAACGAAACAAAACAAAACAAAAAACTGTTTATCATTTTGAAACCAAGTGTTAATGTCTTATTTAAGCAAAAAAATGTCTTTTTGGATGTAATGTGTTTTTTTTTTACGCCATTGGTAGATTTTTTCTACTCTTTACAAGCAATTCAGGTGCCATTTTAATGTTTTAATATCTCAAAGAAGACAAGATTACTGGACTTGTAGGTTGAATGTTGCTCATATCAGATTTGAAGAGACATTTTTACTGAAAGTCAGACATGAACACTTGCTTAGATTTCAGTGTTTATAGCACATTTGCAGGAAGCTGGTTTAGTCACAGAGGTTTTCAATCTCTCCATCAAAAACAGAGCCGGGGATTAAAATCTAAATAAAAGCTTTGAGATTAATATTAGTGACAGGCTCAGGTTTTAGCTGCTGCTTGTTTGTATTAGCTCAGCCTGTTAGGAGGATAGGATTCTTTGTTGTTTATGGTTTACAAGATTTTTATCCAGAGCCAAATCTCCACAAACATCTCCAGCTCTCTAAATCTAAACGTATTGGTGATTAAAAGCAGCTCTCTGGAGGGGCTGGGACAAGCTAGGCTGTTGTTAGGTTTAGTTTACCAGATAAATATAAAACAAAAGACATCTAATAAAGACAGCAACATGGTTCCAGTTGGTGGGGACATATTTTAAGTACACTCAGTATGTAAGGTATAATAATTGGCTCAGACTGGTTGTCACAAGACTTTGGAGTCTTGTGAAAAAGGAAGCACAATTTTACAACTGAACTAGCCTAAATTATACCCTAGAAAGAACTCTAATAAATATTTAACATTATTTGCAGTGGAACTGTTTGTTAGAAGAATATTTTGGTGAAACTTTCCTTGTAGCACTTTTTATAGAGTCGTTAAATGAGCTGATGACAAATAAACAAGAGAGCGGAGGTGTTAGGCTGTAGTAAATCTTCCATCTCCATTACATGTCAGGGCTACAGACTAACATTTTGCATTGGTTCCACTGATAGACCTAATCCTTTTCTTTCAGGTACACCTGCATTTTTCATTGCGTGGCCTTGAACACCACAAGGTCACCTTTTTATTACTTCCATAACTTTCATATAGTATGAATAATTTTGTAACAAGAATGAGGTGTAGAGAAATACTTGTCTTTGTTTGAAGCACAATCAAATGTAAAAAGAAAAATAAAGTATTTGAAGTGCTTCACTGCGCTGAAACTAAATGTTTCAAATAAAAAACATTTCCAAATAATAGTTCCTGTTCCTGAAGAGCTCTACTGAACTTAATTAACATTTAATCCATTTTTCTTCACGAGAAGAATTTCTGATTTGGATTAGATGAAAACCAACTCTTGGTACGTTACATCAGTGTTTCCCCTAAGTTTACTGCCTGGTGGGGGAGCCTCAGCTGCTTTTTGGTGTAATTTAAAGACTTATCTTTTATCTGGGCTGAAAAACTACTTCAAATCTATTACACTGGCTACAGTTATGCATAGAACAGTTTTATTCTAAAATCATTGACTAGAATGTCTTTATAGTAAATGTGACTCATAGTTGTTAAAGGTGGAGTCTGCTAACCTTGCAGAGCAGATGGACCTGCCTGATTCAGTTTCTGAACTCCTGCAGGTCCATCTTGCCAGGCGCCAATGACCAACAATTTCACTTGGCTAAATTCTGACCGGCCCAATCAGGGAAGAGAGGCGGGAGCTGTGGGAGCAGACGTGACGTCAGCAGACTTTCGTACTTGTCAGTGTTCCTTTGATTCTTAAGTTAAATTTATAAAAACGGAAGCTGTCGTCTAACGCCTTTTTCACAGCTGTTTCTCATGATTCAGTAGTTGTTCATCTATTGTTTCTTAGAAGCATCGGCTCACATAAGCTGCGTCATACCGTGGCTTGATGTGGATTGGTCCGTGGTGAGTGTGTTAATCAGAACGGTTGTCCAATCACCAGCTGCAGATTTTTTTTAAAGTCCCGCCTCTGAAAACAAAACAGTAGAGCTGCTACCCAGATGGACTTGTGAAATAATTCCGTGGCAGATATATGAAACTGTCCGTCTGGTGCGTCAGGTTAGGAGTCTGCATGATTTTCCTAAAATATAAGACATAAACTTTTACAGGAATAATCCTGCTCGGTCAGCACTTCTGGGTCTCTATACATGTGTGTCAGTGTCTGGATCTGCCTTGAACCCTCTCCTCAGCCTGTGTGTTGATATTTTGGTTGTGTCAGGACGTTTCTGGGTGAAGAGTAAACTTGATTATGTCAGCCAATCACAGCAAGCCCAGTGCACAAGTGACTTTGTGAGTTGATTAGCCGGTGGAAGAAGCTGTCCTGAGCAGCAACAATAGTGGACGTAGCACGGCGCAAGAAAAACACAACCTAAGTGAAAACTGAAGGCTATACACTTAATAGCCTTTTACTAAACAAGGGTGAAGCTTGGCTTGACTTTGATTTGGTTTTGGGCACTTGGAGAGCAGCACAGGGCAAAGAGCAATGCGAGTTGGCTTTCTACAGAGCAGGTATGTATCAAATAACCCAGTGAGTAGCTTGTGCTAAAATGCTAAGTCAGATGCACCACTTTCCAATCTCTCCCACATAGAAATGCGATACTGCAGATGGTTGCCGGACTAGTGAGTGTGTTTGAGTAGTCACAGTCGGAGGCAGCTGCCTCTAGCACTGAAGCAAGGAGGAGGAGCTCAGTTTGAAAGTTGTGTTTACTAACAAGTAATGTTTAATGTTTAATGTTCTTTATTTATACAACCCTTTACAACAATCCTTTGGGTGAACCAAAGTGCTTTGCAATAGTTGGAAGAAAGCAATAAATTAAAAATCAAAAACAAATAGAAGCAATAACAGCAATTAAAACAATAAAAGCAATTAAAATAATAAATGCAATAAGAGCAATAAAATACAATAAAAAATATATTAAAAAAGTAACAACAGACTAAAAGTAAAATTGTCACCATACTACTGGGTATTAAAAGCCATCATAAATAAATATGCCTTCAGTCTGGATTTGAAAAGGCCCAGGTCAGAAATTAAACGCATTTCAACAGGGAGCTTATTCCAAAGCCTGGGAGCAGCGTAAGAAAAGGCTTGACCACCCCAGTGTTTGTATTTTGACCTGGGCACTTCCAGCAAAAGTTGGTTTGAGGACCTCAGCGCTCTACCAGGTTCAAGTAGTGAAAATTCCTGCATACCCTATCTTTGAAGTAAAGAGCAAAGTTAAAGACACTCTTGCTGACACTCTGGTCTGAAGCTAACCGGCCTTTAGGTTTGATCAACAAAAGCTGGAGGAAAACTCCCCTGTTGGTTTTAAAGAATGAGAGGAAAATAGGATTAAACTGCAACTTCTGTCCCAAAGTGAGCAGAAAGGTGACTCCTGTAGGAGCGCAAGGAGGATTAACAATCAGCTGGTGCGTAATGTGTGCGAGTTGATTCACAGCTGAAGCACAGCACAGATCATCGTTACAGTCTGCACAAAACCACACAGAGTGACGAGGGGCACTTCTGCTTGTGCTGACTTAACATACAGATATAAACCTGGAAATAGTATTGAAAACAAAAGTTTCGATGTTCCTGGATATTTATGTTGTGACATGCATCATTACAGTATATAGAACATAGTTAGATGATGAAAGCGGTGGTAAATAGTCAATGATCAGAGAAAGCATGTAATCAATTTCCTCCAGTAACTTTGTGTCTTGTAATAATAATAATAATAATAATAAATCCAATTTATATAGCGCTTCACAAAACAGAGATAAAAACATAACAAAGAGGTCCAGCTTACACAACATTTCATCCGAAAACACTAAAACACAGTGAAAAAAATCTGCGTTTAAACAGAAACGCAGGTGCACTAGTGCGCCATAAAAATGTTCGTCCCACTCTTTAAAGTTTTTGTCGCACTCTGTAGCCTGTGTGTAAAAAACTTTGCCTGCGCATGTTTTTAGTTCAGTATTTGGCATTTGTAAATACCAGCCTCACTGTGTGTTTCCTCTGTTAGCATATCATCTGTGTGTTGCTGAACTGCTGACTGACCTTGAATGCAGCTCAGTGCTGCCGTTGTTGTACTTGCTGCCTCTCTCCCACATGCCATAGTCAGGAACCCTGTAGGCTCTCTCCACGCAGAAAACCAGGTTCTGGATGAAGGAAACCTGCACACACACAATCACACAAACACACACATCAAACACTGGAAGGCAGGGGACATGGGGAATGGATGCAACTAAGACAGCTGCACACACACATCCACACAGGTAGTCAAAAGCCTGCAGGAAGTAAACATGTTCTCAGAGTGTACATAATTTAAGCTGCAGCTTCACCTGCACATATTAATGTGTGACCTTTGATATTGATCTGGTGTGAGGTGGATCACTTCTTCTCATTACAAAGGTCAAGGAAGTGGATGAGAAAGCTGACCCCTCATCTGTCCACAAGGACGGGATCACCCTGAAGCTACAGACAAAGTGTAATTAGGTATTCAAGAGCTGCGGTATGTGGAGCTGTAGTTTAACAGAGCATGACACCACACTGAATGGACACATATCACAGCATCCGTCCAGAGCCAAATCTGAATAATGAGCGTGCTGCTATTTCATCACAGACTCAAAACTCATGCACAGTGTCCTTGAGCTCATAAGCAAACAATACAGTGGCCTTGAGATGTTGAAGTTCACAGAGTTGCACTTTTTTTTTTCCACTTGTTCTTCATTTGGCAAACACAGACAGAAGGGAGAGTAAGACAGTGTTTCCAGGAGAGAGACATGTCAAAATCAATAGGCAGCCCATGAAAAAAAGAGAGACATAAAATGTGTGATGCCTTTAAGGGTTTGAATCATTAAAAAGGCCCAAAAGTAGCAAGTGCATGTGTGTGTGCGTGAGCTTGACTGATGGGAGATTTAATCTAAAATGACAAAGCGGGGGAGAGAAAAAGAGAGGAAGAGTGGAGGAGAGAAAGATGGAAAGAAGCAGATACAACCTGTGTAAGACTTAAATAGGCCGCCATGTGAAGGAGGGCAGAGAGAGGGAGCCGAGCAGACGAGGAGAGGAAGGTGTGTGCGGGTTTCTGGTTTGGGCTTTTTATGAGCAGAGTGATTAACGATGAGGACTTTTTAGTATCTTAATGGTATCTTAATGAATGTTACTGCCCATCGGCCAAACAAGCCTCTCCGTCTCCATGACGAGATACAACCGGCCCTGCAAAACTCAAAGACACAGGTGCACTTCAGGGCTGTTCCACATGTGCTGCTGCTCTTTCACAAAGCATTCACGTGTTAGAGTAAAAAAAACAGACACAGGCTAATGAGACACCCTATTTCATGCTGCATGAAACTGAAAATGGCATCTGGAAGGAGGTCGATAGTGCATCTTCTTAGAGGACACGCCTCAGCCTTTCTATACCACCTCCAGAAAAACACTGCAATGCAGCTTCCAGCTCCGTCAAGTGAACGCCAGCAGACTTCACAAGCAGTGACAGCCAGCAACAATCCATCAAATGATACCCTCATTACGAGATTAGCCCAAATGGAATATTTTTCAAATGGTGTTCAGTGAGAGAATCTGGAGTCCTGCTGCACGCTGGATCTGATGACTGTTAATAGAAGGATGAGAGAGGGGCAGGCTGCTTCAGCTTGAATTACACAACCTAATAAGCAGTGTTTAAACATGCAAATTAAAGCTGCTGCACAAACAGGACTGCCCTCATAAAAAAAGTTTTATTGTCAATTTGTTTGCCATCAGCAATGAGAAATGGAAAAATGAGAGTTAATTAGGGAGGGTTTTCTGTAAACAAAGTGCACGCACTAATTGGTTGGTGGCAAAACGTTTCTCCATGTCCTCACTTTCTTAGGATAAACCCGATCCTGTAAACAAATGGATTCCCTTACCGGCGGCACACATTTCCCCGCTCTGTGGCAGTAAGTAAAGCTGTGAATGAGCGCACTATAAAAACTAACAGAATTAATGAAGTTCCAACTGCTCCTCAGGGCCACACAATAAACAGCTCAGTATAGTCGCCTCCTTGTTTTATCACGAGCCAAACATGAGAAAGAGAAGAAAAAAAACAGCATCGGACAGATACATCAGACTCTCAGGAAACCTCTCCAAGCACGGCTTCAGTAATAGCCTGTGTTGGTGCACCGCCAAGTAAGATGTTACCGGTTCGATTCCCAGGAGGATGTTTAAGCCTCTACAATAAAATCATCTAAACGTTCCCTTTGAAAGTCAATTGAGCGGCTCAGGAAAAATTTAAATGTGAGCCAAGCTATAAAAGTGAGATACTGCCCCCTTATCCTGAGTTTGTGTCTGAACTAGGATCGGTGCCAAGGATTTAAGGAGTAGACAACTGGCTTTAGAGCTTTTTAGTTTCACTCAACAACAGTTGTTTTTATATAAGACCTACTGGGTTTTCAAACATTAACACTCATCATCTGCTCTAAAAAAACTAAAAAGCTGTTCATTTTAATACTTCACCACATGAAAGGCAAAAACTTTTCTTGTAAACAAAATGAAACTTGTTAAAATATGTTCCTGTAAACTTTAATCACTCTTAAATGTTTCATATCAAACATATTCTGTTGAGTCATGTGCAGAGAACAAATAAATGCTAATGCTCTCAGCTTCACTAGCTGCTCTTAAAAACTCTACCTTTAATATATCACACAAGTCCACACTGAGTCCAGCACATCAGTGATTATATGCCCAGGTTCATGGCAGAGTATTTTTAAAATCAGCACTGGCAAACCCAGGCCACCCGCTCATGGGCAAACCCACAGTGCGCCACACAGACCGCCAGGCCATCTGCGCCTAGTGATCTCTATTCTTGTGTGATCTTTTTCAACCTGTTACACTTTGTTTTATTCTGATCAGTTACTCTCTTATGTACTTTTCTGTTCCAGCCTTTCACACTGTGGTCTGTTCCAGTTTAATCTGTATTTTGTTGTTGTTGTTGTGTTTTGTCTTTAATCTTAATTCTGTCCTTTTTTTTACACTGAACCATGTAACAATCTGTGTTTTGAATGAGGTCATAATCTTTTTTGTTGGTATGTTTATGTTGTTTATGCAGTGCTTAAGTGTGTGTAAGTGTGTGCAAGTGTGTGCATGGGTTTGGGCTTTCTGTGCAGGTGTGTCCCTTAACAACAAAAAGTGGACCGCTCCCCAGCAGTTGATTTCAGTTGACTTTTGTCATTGAGAACTTGATCTGCTTTTCTGCAAATAAGTGATTACTTGGTTTCACTGAAACCTTTTGCTTGTCCTCGTGGCTGCTTGAAACTTGGGGGAATGTGTCTTGGCCACCCATAGATAGGGCCTCACAATCTGTGACAAGCTGTTTTATCCTCTTGATATGTTACACTCCATCCTTCCTTATCTCTGATCAAGTCCTCAGTGTAGTGGACAAAGTCACATTATCAGAAGTGATATGTGTGATGATGGTGATGATGATGTTCAGCGTCAGTGCTGTAAATTGTATGCACAAGCTAATATGTTAGCACCTAAATGTCAAATGTGTACAGAAAATGTTAAAATTGAACTTTTTAGAGCCTACTGTATTCCACTGTACACTGCTCATTTTTGGTGCAACTACAGTAAAGCAAAAATGAAAAATAATACAGGTAGCTTATAATGATGCTTTGTCGAGTGCAAGTCACATGTTTGTTTATAACAATGTGCCCATATGTTATGCTGTTCTTAGAAATTATATCCACAAATTCATAGGTTGATTGGTTGATTCAGACAATGAAATGATAATGTCACTTACTCAGCTCACAATGAGCGACACAAGGTTCACATCCAGCTACTGGAAACATTGATACATGTGTCTCTTTGTGTTTTAAATTGCTGTCAACATATGAACTGTGTTTTTCCCTTTTTTAATTTCTTTTTCTGCTACTAATACATTTATAGGGACCTAAGGGTCTGGAATAATGAATAAAATATATACAGATATTAGCATATATTAACATATATCCTTTTCTATTCCTTTCTATTTAGAGTAGAATAGAAAATAATTTCTCAACCTTACTAGTCTGTTATTTTCTTTCAAGTCTCATTCTTTTCTATTTCAAAAAGTGTTGAGTATACGCCAAATTTACAGAGCAGGTTGACACTCTGTTGTAAAACTCTTCTTTATATAAGTTACAGTATACAGAAATATAACATCTCGAATACTTGATGAGTAATTTTAATGAAAATTAAAGCTGCAAGCAGCGTTGAACAGGCCCTCGCCCGGTGCTTGCCAATCAGAGCATGTCCTAGCCGCCACATGAGCGGCAAAATGTGGCTCAGCCAAAAGCCATAGGTGCAGGCATGAGGGTTATGGCCAAAATATTTCATGCCTGTAGCTCATAGTAGCTGGACAGGCTGCAGTTTTGTGCCCCTGGGTGGCGCTATGGAGCATTACTGTTAGTGCAACCATTGAAAGAAATGCACTGAGGCTGTGACACTGAACCTCTGTGTATATTTTGTACAAGACAACTATTTAGGTTTTCATGAATCCGCCAAAATGGTAAGCTTTGAAGGTAATTTGTGGCCACACCCTTTGACGTAGCAGTAGTATTTACAGGCCAAGTTTGGAGTTGACCAGATGAAAAACCTAGGAATTGTTCTATGTAATACATAAGCTAGAAATCATCAAAATCCAATGTTTGCTTCCAAATAGCAAACTTTCTGTTCGGAATTGACTATGGTCATTATGGACTTTTTTGTAGGTCTAAGCATGCTTGATATGCCCACTAAATTTCAGGTCTGCAGCTCAAAGTAGCTGGAGGGGCTGAAATTTTGAGCCCCTTGGAGGCGCAATGGAGCATTAATGTTAACGCAACTAATGATAGAAATGGAGTCAGGATTTGACAGTGAACTTGTGTGTGAATTTTGGTCCTGATCCAACATTATACAAGAGAGTTATGAAGATTTTTATTAAAAAGAAAAATTGTCAATTTTGGTGGTCGTTTTTGGCCACGCCCAACCATTGGTTGGCAGGCTCGGGCCCTAAATAGTAATAATTAATGTGGTCAGCATTGTTGAGAGTCAAAAAAGAACCTTGATAAAGCGTATTATCATCGCTTTCAGATAAGAAAGTTGTCTGAAAATACCCTGGGCTTAGGCTGAAAATTGATTACAGATTGTGGATTAGCCAGAAAATATCAGAGCAATAAACAGGACAGGGCTTAAATCTCTAATGTCCTGGATCGATCTCCTTGGCAGTGGTTTCAGAGTGTTGTTTACCTCATCAGTGTTGTAAATGATCTGCAGGCCAGAGCAGATCATCTCCACCAGGTACAGCAGGAACAGAGACACAGCATCGATCTGCTCAGACACACACACACACACAAACACACACACACAAACACACACACACACACACACACACACACACACACACACACACACACACACACACACACACACACACACACACACACACACACACACACACACACACACACAGGACAAGAGAGGGGGTAGGAAAGATGTTATATGAAAAAGGGGATGTCATTTGTACACTGTGGAATATTTGCTGCATTATCAATAGAGTGGTTTGATTTGTCTCATGATGTAAAGAGCAGGATGTACGCTTTATATCAGCTTAATAAGATGTTGGCAACAAGATGGTTTCATCAATAACATGATTGGCTTCATAATAAAGTAACAAAAATCAAAGCCAATGAATAAATAAACTGTACGTGTCGATCAATGGGATGAAGTAAAGACTTAATATCCTTATAGAGGGACAGTTATTCTTATTTTTTATTGTTGTTGTCAGATGAACAGATATTTTTACTGGGACATTTTCATATCAGAGAAAATAAGCTGTTTTTTTTTTTTTTTTTGGGGGGGGGGGGGGGGGGGGGGGGGGGGGGGTTGGGGGGGGGGGGTGCCCTTGTATGAACACAAACAGAACTTTCAGCAACAACATCTACCACAGAAGGGGAAGTCATCACATCAGATAATCAACAGTAAGTTCTGGGGTTTTCTTTTTAGCTTATCAAAATCCAAGATTCCATGTAAGTGATACACCTGAGTAAAGAAGTGGCCTAAATGAAAAATTTTTTGACTTGAAAAACTTCCTTTACATGCACTGAATCAGCTCAGAAAAAATAGTTTTGTCTTATTTTCAGTCGGGGTCCAGGATTTTCAAACCATGGGTTCCATGAAAGGCTTTCTTTATCTTTTTAATTCCCCCCCTCAATGTCAACCTTAGTTAGTTAAATATTCTTCAAATAGTTTCCTCGTCTTAACATAAATGGTCACTGTTTGACATCCTCTCTTTTCTTATCTGAGACTTCTTTTGGCCATGTGAAGGTTTTTTTTTTCCTTGTCACGTGTAGTCGTTTTGATTTTCTATCTTGCTCGCTTGATGTATTGACCACCCGTCACTGCTAATGTAGTCTCCATTCAAACGTTAAACAGCAAATTGACCTTTGTCTATATCATTGACAGAAGAATAAGTTGTCTTAGTGCCGGTTTAATGCACATCTACCTCTGAGTCAAATAGGTCAAGTCAATTCTTCAGCTGTCCCTTCACGCTGAGCGAGGGGACAAAGAAAAGACATTTCACAGGTATTTAAACAGGACTGTATCTGTGTCGTTAATAACATGCAATCATACTCTAACTCTGGTAGATAGTAGACACCTTTATGAAAACTGAAACTTCACCATAAAGGGTTCTGTGGAGTGTGTGTGTGTGTGTGTGTGTGTGTTATATTGGCTGACCTGCAGGTGGTGATACTTGTCATATGAGTGAACTTCATCCCCGGTCTCCACATTGAACACTGAGTGCAGACACTTGGAGGGGCTGGGGTCCTGTTTAAACTGCTCCACCTGGACAGAGGACACGCAGAGACGGAGATGAGACAGAACAGGTTTGAAAAAAGAGACTCTGAAACTTATCAACTTAATAAACCTTGTTAATTGGGTCTCGGAAAGACATTTTTAGTACATTTCAGTTTTCTGTATTAATCCTCTTTTATATTGATTTGATGATGGTTGTGTTCAGTATTTTGTTCTTCAAACTCACATCAAACCCTTTTTTAATCCCAGCTTTATGACCTGTTTTTGATCCTCAGTGTCTGTTTTCAGCTCGTCTTTTCTCTCATTAAACTCCATTGTGTTTGTGAAGTTTCGTGTAGAGAAGTCGGAGTCACTGCAGCATCCAATCAGAGAGTGATATTCTATATGGGGGGCGTGTCTGTCAGTAAAGAGACTTCTGCAAAGCCAGCTCTTGTGTTTCCTTGATCATAGGTCCTCCGATCAGTCTCCTCCATCCTCTCTCCTCCGAGCACAGTTATAGTTTTGGGACATCCTCCAAACTGGGGACTCAGAAAGTACTTCTGATGTCGCGGAGGAGAGGGGAGACTTCAAATTATCACTTTAAGACACACCCCCTTATGTGTGTCCAGCATTATTTCATATCCATGATTTTTTTAAAAAAAGCAGAACACTCCCAGGCTGAACTGAAGTTATGAAAGGGCAGAGTCAGTGTGTAATAGGAAGGATGTATGAAGTATGTTACCTCTCAGATATTGTAAAACAGGAAGTTATCTATCCTACGAGTTTATCAATGCAGATACACAGCACAACATAACGTCTCCTGCTCAGGAGCATGTAGTCGTCAAAGTTACTCTTTTTACATTAACAGTTGATATAAAAACACATTTTAGCTCTGTTTTGTGTTCTGTGGTTTATTATTGGCTTGTGTGTGTGTGTGTGTGTGTGTGTGTGTGTGTGTGTGTGTGTGTGTGTGTGTGTGTGTGTGTGTGTGTGTGTTTGTGTGTGTGTGTGTGTGTGTCTACACACCAAATTATAGCTGGGTCGCCTGTCCCATCACGCAGCGTTATAAATAATTGGCCCCTTTGTCCTATTTTTCCCTGGTTTGTTTCTCTCCTCTCCACCTTTTTCGCTGCTCTCTCAATCATCCAGCTCCACCTCCCTGTTTCAATTTCTCTCTCCCTCTTCCTCCCACCCTCCCCTGCTCCTAACTTTTGTTCTCTTTACCTCCCATATTTTCTATCATCATTCTCTTTAAACTTTTTTCCTCTTCCTTACTTTGCTTTATCTCTTTCCTCCTCTTCTTTTTAATCTTTTCTTCCCTGGGGCTCTCTACCTCTGCACACCTTTTTCTCTCCTCGTCAGGTCATAGTGGAGACCCTCTGTCCTACTTTTACACACACTGCTCCACTTCCCGCTATCCCACAGCGGCTGACACCAGCATGTGTGTGAAACTGAGTGAAATACTTTCTTACATCAGCAGCTAACGATAGGTGCTGCTGTTGGTGTTTATCTGAAACCTACTTGTGTGTAGAGGCCTCTCTGGCTGTTGCTCCAGCAGAGCCACAGTGTCAAGTGGCTGTTCTCTGGGAATATTTTGAGAGGACTCACATCTTGCTCATTGTTTCAAGTGCTGCATTGCGCCAATATAAGCTTCAGATTAGAGAAACACTTCAATGCCTGCCGCTTCACTCAGTAATGAGAAATGGTACAAGCCTGCCTTCTTGCATTTATTTTACATCTATTGCCAGCACCAAACTCCTGCATCCTGTCAAATCACTCAACAGGAGATAATATATTTAAAAACAACTCCTGCATCTCATGTCATACTGTGGTTTTATGGTTTTTCCTCCACAAAAGAACTTAGGGGTATTAAGCTATGGTGTACGGTCTGGAAGCTTTGCACATCTTAATAACACCGTTTATAGGGCTGTTATAGTCCTATGGTCCAATCTACACAATATAAAGACCAAAAAGAACGAAAAAAATCCATTCAGTATATCCGCTGCAAAGCTGCATACTAGTTGACCAATCCGAACCCCGCATGGCATGCACGGTTCGGATTGGTCCTTGAGTCCATCCAATCCCCTGTCTCCCTCGCTTCACACCATGCCCATGGTCCCACCTCATCCTTCCCCACTACCCCTCTCACGTCAGCTAGCTGCTCAGCTACCGAAGCGTCATGGAGCCAGAGAAGACCAAAACCAGGAAGCTGTTACTGTTACCCTCCACAGGGAAGAGAAGAAAATGAAAGAGTTTCAAGGAAAAGGCTGAAGCACGGAAGAATTATGAGCGATACAGGTGCCAACTGAGACTGAGTAATGGAGAAATGTACGAACGGTGGAAAAAGCTGCAGAGGGATTTGGGACTGAAGACTGGAGACTGATGCTGAGACCGCTGAGTTTCTGTTGAACAGGTAATGACTTTGTTTACCACAGTGGGAGATGTCAGCTGAATAACTCTGGTTAGTCTGTGCCTGTACTGGCTAATGACTGAACGCTGCTGGTTGGAACGGGTCGGCTCTGTCAGTAGATTTTAGCATAAGTTAGCCACACATCTTTAGCATTGTAAACTGAGCTGGTGAAGACACGCCGAGAAAGGTAAAGCCTCGCCCACAGTCGGCTCTGCTCAAATCAGCTGGCAGTGGCAACGCCAGACCTGCTTCGCCGGCTAATTCATGGTTTTGGTCGCGCTGGTCCAATTGAAAAAGCTACCACTGTGTGCTACAAGGAGGATGTCTGTCTTGTTTGTTACGTTTTCAGGCCTGCCGGCCGGCTTCTTAATCTATCAGAGGGAGACTAAGTGGCTAGTTCATTTATCAAGGAAATGTGCCAGCTACACTCAGTAAAACTGTGCATGTGTGTGCTAGTCACTTCCCAGCTGACTGCTTTTCCAACTTTGGACAGTACAACAGAGGGCTGGCGAATAGACTGGTCCTGAATCCAGGTGCATTACCAACCATCCACCAACAAACCTGGGACCCTGGAAATGTGAGTATTTTAAATGTTGTGTGCTGTGGAGCAGATGTAAGAGCTTTTCCTCAGTGTCCCCCCTGTCTCTGTGTTAGCTTCAGGATGCTAACTGTAGCTGCGGTTAGCCTGTTGTTTTAGCCTGTAATGTTACGGTAAACAAGCCTTGCTGTTTTCTAAACATTGTTGGCTTTTTGGACCAAAACATGTTACTACCATTTCAGGAAGACATCAATGATCCATATTAAACTGCAGAAAATGAGCGTAATATGGGACCTTTAATGTGTTCTGTGACATAGCTTGTAACTCGTATGTCATATCAGTTTTCCCTATTGAAATGAAATGTTATCGGCTGATTTTTGCCCTTTTTTTACTTTCATCTGCAGTTGTTTTAAGTCAGGTCTGTTTCACCCTCCCTTTCAGTGTGTTTCTAAAATAAGTTATGCAAGCGTTGTTAAATAGCGCCGTCGCACACAGTTGCAACTTTTTCTGGGTGTGTTTTTTAACAAAGTCTTGAAGTTTTGCAAATAATATAAAGCACAAATGCAAGCACAATAATGATGCTTCCACTGTGAGCTAACAGCTTAAAGTGAACGACTGAGACACAGGATGCTGGGCAGAGAATGCAGGGTCCACCTTGGTGTTTGCTGCGCCAGCAGGGGGGTAGCTGAAGTAGACTTGTAACACTAGTTTTAGCTTTCAACTCAAATCAAAGAATGTCAGAGAAAAACTTGTTAGTTTGGACACTCATAAGTCAAGGTACCACTGTACTCCAAAATTGACGCATGTTAAAAAAGACATTTGATCCTTTAAGTCAGTAACATTTGCATACTTACACCAAAACTTTTGTCGGAAATTATTTTTAGCGCTGGGTTCATTTAGCATTTTTTTCGCGTCCTCCTGCTTGTTTCCAAGGTAGTTTGACTATTAGATACACCATATGCTACTTGCAACATCACATCTTCACATTTTCTGTAATTGCAGGCTGTGTTTAGATGATGAATGTGTGTCCATGTTGCCAGCCACTGCTCAGGATCAATTGCTTGATCACTGCTTGATGATTCCACTTTTTGGTACTGCAAAATTTTTCAAATAATAGATAAATAAATGTATTGGGTGCAGTGTTGTTGTTTTTTTGGGGGGGGATTACGATCCAAAAAAATGCATCCTAAAAAATATTGACTCAGCGAACAAAGACCTTTATTTGTTTTTTTTTGGCCATAAGCATCTGCTTCAAAATGAAACAGCAACCTGCTCTGTTGAGAGGGGTCTTAGCTTCTTTGTTGAATTAAATGTTTTGGCTAACTGCAGCACAGTATTTTAGCATCCATGAAGGCAGTTTTTGGCTTAATCGATGGAAGTGTTAGTTCATTTAAATACAGTCGGTGGTTGACGGTCAGTCACACGTCTCCAGAAACTAACGGGTGACATCATCCATGTTTTTTCATACATTCATAGACTCTACATTCACTTCTTTTCCACTGTCTAGAAAGAAGGGCCCAGCAGGGCTCTGTTCAGTGATATTTGCCCAGCTGTGGCCCTGTGGCACGTCTTCATTAAAAAATCCATGTTCCCTGAAAGTGTTGGAGACGGGGCCGTAACAAACGCTGCTCTGTGTAATTAAGTGTGTAAGCAAAGCTTTGTAATTAAGACAAAGGACAGCTCTCCCCTAAATTAGGTCATCAAGGTCGAGGCATCAAACAGAATGACTCCTGAAGGCGTGCTGTACACATGCATGAACACAGTGACAGGACAGGCTACGGCTCTATTAAAAGACCGTGTTCATGAAGAGTAAAATCTGCATCAGCAGCTGCAACTGGCTCTGAAACAGGAACATAAAATGTCGTGTTTTGCTCCTTTTTATATCCAGAGCCTGCTCATGCTCATGCGTGCACGTACATCACTTTCTGCAGACGAGGCGTGAAATTTCCCCCTTTACAGCTAAAGAATCTGGCAATTAACAGATTGCTGGATATTACACCCTCAGGACAAAAGCGTCTGACTCCTGTTGTGATTTGTTTTTTTTGTGAGAACGTTAGAAGAGAGGAACAGGATGTGTCCAAAGCAGCAGCTCAGAGAGGCTTTGATGAAATGCAGCTCCGCGAACATGTTTGATCTGGAACACAGTGTGTGACTGCAGGATGCCTTTGAGCAAACCTGCAGTGTGAGAGCAGGGTTTTAAACTCACCTTGTCTGCCTGTCTCATGTAGCAGTAGAGGATCCCTCTCATGCACTTGATGGCAGAGTGCTCCAGTTCGTGAGTCCGTCCCATATCATCATCAATGCGTCTGCATTGGGTGAAAATCAGACAGGAAAAGAAAGGGGATTAGGTAATCATATTCAGTTACATTTATGCCAACTTCTTTTCCTAATCTTGACATTTTGGCAATCTCTTCCTCACAGTCATCGAGATTAGGGAACAGAACAACAGCATCTATGTCTTTTGTGGATGTCTAGTTAGTGTTGATGACAAACATGGAGGAAAAAAGCAGGATAAAAATAAAATGATCAGTGTGAAAGCTCCTGCTGGTGGAGCCATGTCCAGCCAAGTACAGAGACCATATCTGAGCCTACTGTGTCAGCCGGCCAGCCTCTTCCTCATGTCCAGTGTCCACTGCTCTGACCTGTTTGGTCATTTGATTCTGCCTGTTGTACCTCCACATTTTGGATACCTGTGTCTGCCAGTGTTGCTTTGTGGATCACCTGTGCACCTGTCTTTTCTGATTAGAGAGACTTTGAACTTTTGATCTGTGTATGGGGGACTGCATTTGGGTCGAGCATTTTGGATGAGAACGGCTGTCAGTGAACTCAGCGGGGCTCAGAGTCGGTGTCAGATAAGGGGGTTAGCATCACTTTGTAAAAAGAGTTTTTTTAACTGTACATCGACACATGTACTAGACTGTTGATTCTCAACAGATGGGTCATGACCCAAAAGTGGGTCACAGACCTGTTTTCAGTTGGTCCCAGGCCTTTGCCAGAGCAAAAGTGTATATGTTTGAAAAAAAAAAAAAACTTTTTTCATACTTTATATTTCCTGTACTTTTGTGTTTTTATCTCCAGTGTCTCCTCAGCATGGGGCCCTCTGCACTGGGGGCCGCGATTTGCTCTGGCTGGGTTGTCTCTGTCTCATGGTGAGCATCAGCTTGGGCAGATGGGGGGTCTGTGGCAGTGCTTCACTGCTGTGGGCCCCTTGCTGGTTTGTAGCAAGGTGGGTGCCCATGTGGAGGCGTCCTGATTTTTGAGTATGAATGTGTGTGTGTGTGAGTGTGTGTGTGAGTGAGTGAGTGAGTGAGTGAGTGAGTGAGTGAGTGAGTGAGTGAGTGAGCGAGTGAGTGAGCGAGGGCTGTAGGCTAAGAAATGGGGTTGGAGTGGGTAACATGTAAAGCACGTGATGCTACGTTTTTAATGCATAAAAAGTGCTTTTGAAATAAAGTTTGATTTGATGAAATGAGTTTTTATTTTGAAAAGTATTCATCATGCAGCAGAATGCCATCTAATCACACTCCTGGTGGCGGTAATGCCCTGTGATGCTAAACGACAACCGCCATGACACAGTCCAGGGGATGACCCAGTGTTGGTTTTTATGTGCCAACTGAGCACACTGGAAGAAAGATTAAGTATCCAAAAGTTTGGTACGACATTACAGAAACAATACATACAAACTTAGAGTCACCCTTAGACAATCAGGATTATTTTGATTTAAATACGTAACAGTAAATGTAAATACACATGCGTCTGTTGGTGCATCTTGTATGAGCTAGAGGTGATCAACCTCTGCCAACAATGAGGTCAATACTACAAAGTAATTTCATTATTTCTCACCGGCTAAAGTAAACGCTGTATTTAGGAATAGTCCTGCATTTTACTCAGACTTTAAAACCATCCCTGTTTTTTACTCTACATGTGACACAAGACGACAGGTCTATGAAAAGGAATGCGTGACAGAGGAAAAACAGGAAAAGAGAGCACCAACCAAAGACCAGGAAGGATCCTGAGCTACTTTGTTGGTGCAGATGCATAAACTGTGAATCCAGGCTCATAAACCAATAAAGCTTCTGCTGTCATACATGGTACTCTGTAACATCCACACTTACTTTCAAAACCGGATTACAAAATGCTTTACAAATTAAAAATAAAAGAGACAAAAAAAAAAGAAATGCAGGTCAAAGTGTATGATTGAAACGAAAGAAACTAACAAAAAGGATCAAAAGCTAAAAAGCAACAGATAAGAGGAAGTAATACGTCAAAACAAAAACAACACAGATTAAAAGTTTAAAAAATCAAAAGTTAAAAGATAAAAGATTATGTCTGTGATACCATCATAAAGAATTAAAAGCATCATTTCAAGGGTTGAGAAACAAACAACGCACACTGATAGGCTTAAACGTGTTTTAAAAGAGATTTTAAAAGACGATAAAAACTCCGACAGTGTGATCCCTGTTGTCCCAGAGGGTCAGGCTCTGACAGAAAAGGTCAAAGGTCACCTTTGTTAATTTTGGGATGGCAAGCAGAGCCTTGGCTGAGGACCTTAGGTTACGCACGGACAAAGGAGATCAGTCTATAGTTGGGCTCTAGTGAGGAGTCGGGCTGCCTCAGCAAGCTGTATGTTGAGCAAAGTCTGTTGGTTGAGACGTGAAAAGAGTTTAAAAAGTCCAAATGAGAGGAGAGAAGAGCTCATTTTCTTTGGCTGCATAAAAGAAGACAAAAATAGACGCTGTATACTTCGTAACGTATTCAGGCATTTGTCAAGGTGCAAGCTAAAATATAAGATGTGTCAGTCGTGAAAACAACTATTAAAAGGGTCATCACTGACACATAGCAGAAGCTTCCTCAGGCTGATTATGGTCTCATAAAGATCTGAGGTACAGACAGGAAAAAAACAGACCTATATCTATTCAATGGGAACTTTCTCTGCATGTAAATCCTAAACCATGACATAAATATAAATAAATATTCATATAAATAAAGTCTTATATCGTACTAAACTAAATAAACCCCGATCATTGTAGACTGCTGTCTGTCTGTGTGCTCTAATTATCTGAAATGAGTCCACGTAAGCTGCTTTAATGGAATCCAAGACCAAATTCCATACACGTCTTTAATGATCTCAGTAAAAAACACCACAACATAATGATTTGTTGTTTGATTGTTAACGGGAAATATTTCAGAGCCCAGTCCCAGCATGGTACTCAGTTCAGTGATGGTATGAAGAGTCAGCGGATTCCCAGGGGGTTGGCAGGTCTCAGATTTACATTACAAAGGTCAGGCTAATTATGACTTTGAGTATCGACAGAGGAAAGGTGAAACTTATTTAAATTTCAGAGATACACAGTGCATTAATCACACTGTCTTTTAGATGTGACCCAGCACATCAAAGCTGATAGTGGGTGAGGATACAGCAGGCAGCTTTTATCTTCTAGTGTCCTTCATTGTGCATTCATTACTGAGATACAAGTAGGCAGCGCTGTAATATGCATGAGGTGATCCAACAGTGACCCAGGGTTACAGTGACATACTCAGCTCTTCAAATTTAATTACAATCAATCAGGGAAGTACAGCGGCTGAGACAACTGGAGAACGGAAGTAAGGCATGGTGGTGCTTGAAACTGATATTTCACACCCTCAGAAGTCTGTTTCACAGGGATTTTATTTTTCCAAGTGGGCTTGTGTTTTTTTAATCCAACCACCTGTCCAAAACAAATTAAAAAAACGATGACAGATTTTCAAAGACATGCACAAAAAATCTTCACATCTAAGAAAATGAAGCCATAAACTGATTCTGGTTGAAACAAATTGATAAATATCACAGAAGATTTGAAGAAGCTCTTTACTGACGCTTTTGCCAATGATGTTTGTTCTTATACAGAATTTTTAAAACTGCCAGATGTAAACCTCTGATCCAAAAAATGGGCAAAAAATTAACAACAGCAATAATAATAATAATAATAATAATAATAACAAAAAGTGGGGAAAATTTTCCTTAGAAAAAGTCCTTAGAACCTTTCCTTCTTAATCCTTTATAACACTTAAGCAAATGGCTGCGTTACCATATTTAAAACCCTTCATTCCACCGTCGCTGGGGTGAACAGGACAATCACAGATTAAAAGTCAACTCTAAAAGGTGAGTTTTAAGCAGAGATTTTAAAGCTGAAGGGTCAGAACAGTTTTGGATATGAGTAAAAAGTGAGTCCCAGAGGCTGAGGGCAGCTATAGACAGGGCTTTGTCTCCCCACGTTTGGTGCTTGGTTCTGTGAGGCAGCGACAAGAGGTTAGCATGTGAGGAACCCAGGTTATGGGTAGGAGTGTGATGATAAAGTAGGTCAGTGAAGCAGAGAGAGGCTTGGTGGTGGAGACCTTTGTAGTTAAGGAGGAGAGTTTTTGGGACATGGAGCCAGTGAAGATGTTGAAAGGTGGGGGGTGGGGGTCATGGGAGTGGGTGCAGGAGAGGAGGCGTAAAGCAGACTTCTGGATGTCTTGTAGTTTACGGAGGACTTTGGAAGATGTACCATAGAGGATGCTGTTGCAGTAATCTAAACCGGATGTGATAAATGCGTGTGATAAAAAGAAAGGTTGCTGTCAAAAATAATTTGAAGGTTACAGACGTAAGGTGAGGGCCTGGTCATGAGTTTGGATTTGTCGTGGTTTAGTGATAAGAAGTTGTTCTGCATCCATGTTCTTTATTTCAGAGAGAAAGTTCATGATAGTGGACTGTGTTTCTGTGGTCACAGATTAAGCAAAATTGTAAAGCTGGATGTCATTGTAGCCGTGAAAATGAGGACCCTGTTGACCGATGATATTACAGAGAGGGTGAAGTAAATAATGAAAAGGAGGGGACCCAGCACCGAACCCTGGGGGACGCCTTGAGCCAGAGGAACAATGTTAAAGGTGCAGCTGTTGATTTAAATTAATTAAACTGTTGACAGTCAGTGAGGTAGGATGTCATCCAGGAGGGTTCCAGTGACTTTGATGATATGGTTTGTTGTGTTAAATGTAGCCTTGAGAACAATCAGGTCATTTGTGATTTTGAGGAGTGCTGTTTATTTGCTGTGCTGGGGATGGAAGCTGAGTTGAAATGGTTCAAATTGAATGTTATTGGTGAGGTGGGGCTTAATCAACAGTGACAGGGTTCATAGCACAAACACATTACTCACATCTTTATTAAATGTCCCAAAGTGAGCAGAGTACAAAAAGCTATTTCAGAGTAAAACCCTTGAAAGAAAACAACCTAAAGTGTATTCAGGCCAGTACAAACTCTGGAGAACTATTCATATGACTGACTGACTGAATAATACCGCTGAAGGTTTTGGTGGTTGTTCCTCTCCCCTGTAGTAAGGTCAACACAAACATTAGAGTCCAGTTTGAATTGGAAAAGGAATTGACAAGAAAAGATAAGACAATGTGAGTAATCAGGGATAATGAATCATTAGATGGTTGTGAAAAAGAGACTCTAGGCCAGTGTTACCGAACCCTGGTCCTGGGGCCCCCCTGCCCTGCATGTTTTAGATGTTACCTCACTCCAGCACACCTGATTCAAATGAATGGCTCGTTATCAGGCTGGAGCAGAGCTTGATAACGAGCCATTCATTTGAATCAGGTGTGTTGGAGTCGGGTAACATCTAAAATATGCAGGGCAGGGGTCCTCCAGGACCAGGGTTGGGTAACACTGCTCTAGGCAGAGTGAGGCAAGACTCCCTGACTGTTGCTATCAGGTGCTGCCAATCAGGTGCCTGATTCACACCTGATTGGCAGCACCTGAAAGTATGGGCCCTGCTGCCATGGTATGTAGGAGTCTACTCCAAGGCCATGTCCACACGTAGCCAGGTATTTCAGAAAACGCATATATTTTTTGCGTTTACACCTGTCGTCCACATGAAACCGCAGTTTTACGTCACTGAAAACAATGTTTTCTGAAAACTGTGGCCAAAGTGGAGATTTTGGAAAATTCCGGTTTCATGGTTTCTTGTAGACGCTGGTTAACAGAGTTTTCGGTTCTTTAACCAGCTGAATGACAGGGGCTCATTCTGGTTGGTTGACAAGGGTTTTACGTTTGAATATTACTGCCCATTATGGGTTTGGCATGCCTCGAGCCGCACTTACTGGCGGATTTACCCGCTGCGTGTGGACGGAATTATTTTAAAAAACAAACGAAGGGAGAGGGTATTAGTTTTTGAAAATACCCGTCCAGGTGTGGACATGGCCCATGAATCAGCATATCATGTTTGACTGCTCTCAATTAGAGGTAAGATCTTAAGCCCGAACCTGAGCCGCCCGAAATTCGGTTCAGGTCGGGCCCAAAATGTCAATAATTAACTTGGGGTCGGGTCAGGTTGGGTCGAGCTTGGGCCTTCTCTCTCACTAATTTTTTTTTAATAATTATATATTTATATATTATGTGTTGAGTCGGGACACGTGCGCGCTTTACGCAGTGCTCAATGCCAGATGTTCAAGAGGACGAGACCCGAGACTGACCTCCCGCACAAAATGCACTTTACACCGAGATGACCGCCCTGGACCACCTACCTCAGCAGGTCTGACTTCTGTAAACAGCAGCTGGTCCAGAAACATGTATGAATGGATTCATACCTAGCGTGCTGTCTCCAGCGGAGGATTTTTAAAGTCTGTTTGTTTCCGCCTTTGGTAACGAAGACTATAGTGAACCTGCTGCTAGGCTTTACCCCGTGTATCTCAGATGCCTTTCCTTGTGATCTAATGAAGTCCAGAGACCTGCTCCTGCTGCTGTTCCTCTCCTTGTCAGAGAGGCGCGTCCATGTGAGCACAATATCACACACAGAAATATCTTTAACAAACTTTTCCAGCGTTATTTCACAGTGTAAATGCATTTATAATGAGCATAAAAATATGTTGATTATTTTAACATTAAGAAAACTTGTGATATAAAATTTTGGGTTTGTTTCAGGCTCGGGCCTGAAAATCAAGTTAATTGATCAGGCTTGAGCCGGGTCAGGCTTTAATACTATGGGCCTGGGTCGGGTCGGGCTGGATTTTTAAGGCCCGATCTTACCTCTACTCTGAATAAGGCTGTGAGACAGGGCAGCTTCAAACTCATGTTCTACAAAACACGGTTAATGCATTATCTGGAGTGTGATGGTGTGGGGGCGACATCTCTGGCCAATCAGAGGGAGGGGGTGGGGGTGGAGCAGGGAGCCTTAGGCCCGATTACACAACATTTCATCTGAAAACACTAAAACGTAGTGAAAGAAATCTGGGTTTACACAGAAACACTAAGGGACGCTGAAAACGCTGTAAGCATGCCAGGCCTGTAGGTGGTGCATAACTGTCTTGTCCAGAAGCAGCTTCTGGCAGACTTCCACCGAAGTAGAGTTGAGACGATCATCTGATGTATTGTCAAATGCTAAGTGCAGAAGTGGAGCAACAGATGCAAATTAGGTTGGGAGACTGTCAGCAGATTTAGCAGCACAAGCACAACATGTTAGTCCACAACGATTGCAACAACAGTACTGTTGTACTAACCTGACACGCCAGACAGACAGTTTCATATATCCACCACGGAATTATTTCACAAGTCCATCTGGGTAGCAGCTCATCAGATTTGTTTTCAGAGGCGGGACTTTAAAAAAAATCTGCAGCTGGTGATTGGACGACCGTTCTGATTGACACACTCACCACGGACCAATCCACATCAAGCCACGGTATGACGCAGCTTATGTGAGCCGATGCTTCTGAGAAACAATAGATGAACAACTACTGAATCACGAGAAACAGCTGTGAAAAAGGCGTTAGACGACAACTTCCGTTTTTATAAATTAACTTAAGAATCAAAGGAACGCTGACAAGTACGAAAGTCTGTTGATGTCACGTCTGCTCCCACAGCTCCCGCCTCTCTTCCCTGATTGGGCCGGTCAGAATTTAGCTGAGTGAAATCATTGGTCATTGGAGCCTTTCAAGATGGACCTGCAGGAGTTCAGAAACTGAATCAGGCAGGTCTGTCTGCTCTACTCAAGGTTACTGTTGTACTGTTTGTTTGCGTGAAGTGGAGCGTGACGTCAGTATTTCCACTGATATCAGCGGCTTGCTGTTTGCACGGCAACAGTGATGTCAGTGCTTCAGAAAAAAATCCACTCTGGAGGCTGTTGTCGAAACTTTGCGTTTCATCCTAAAACTGTTGTCATGTAAACAACCCTGTATAGAAACAGCAGCTAAAAAAAAGTGTTTCAGGAGTTGAAATAAGAGTTTTCTAGAACACCAGTGAGAGAAAAATGGGGATTGTTTGAGCTGTAAATCATGTAAAGGGATTAAAGAGGTACAAGAGGGACTGTGTACAGACCAAAAAGCACATACCCCTTCTTTAATTTTAGCTGAAGACTAATTTTTCTCTCGGTTAGGTAGGTCAATGATTCTTATTTTTGTATTAAGAAGCTCTTGGAGAAGTAAAAGGAAATAATCTGACATGATCTGTGTGATGGTGGATAAAACATATCACAGCCACTTCGAAGAGGAGTTAGTGGTAAATCCAAGTGGCAGTCATTGGATTTCTTGTATGCACACTTCCCCTCCCTCACACACATACAGCAGCAGCAGCAGCAGGAGCAGGAGGAGGAGGAGGGTGTGTGAGGTAAGTAATGGCAGTAGCCAGGCCTGTCAGAGGAGAATTATCTTAATTAAATCCCAGTGACAATTCTAATAGGAGGCAGCCATGACTGATGACAGGGATCTGCCTCTGGTCACATCACTGCAGTACGCTCTATTTTTACCCTCCTCTATCCTTCCATCTTCCCCCTCAATCTCAGTCCCTCATTCTGTCTCTCTCTCCATCTACCCCTTCTGTCCTCTTGTCTGTAATCGCTCCACGTGCTTCATCTCTCCCTTTGCCCACCTGATTATTCTCCTTCAGTGTCTCCCTCTCTCGCATTTCTCCTTTTTCCCTCCATCTGCATCTTCTTTTCCTCTATCATCACTGCTCCCTCCCTCCGTCCTTCCTCCTCTCTCCATGTCCTATTACAGGCTCATTTTGTGGAAGTGCTCTTCTCCCTAGAAACTAATCACAGAGGAATGCAGGCATCTAGTGCAGGGACAGCTGATAAAGGGGTTTGAGGCCTTTAGATGGCTCTCAGAGAAACTCTAAAGTGCTTTCCCTGAACCAATAATGCCAGTGTGTTTAAAAAGCAAAGCCTTGAACGACAGAGGCCGATAAAAGATCAGGGGCAGTCAGCGTGGAACAGAAGCAGGAGGAACATAACAGAAAGTTAAACAGAAGGAAGAATTTGAGGTTAAAGCTGTAAAGACAACCTGCAACCTGGAGTAACAGAGTGCTCTTGGTTTGTCCTTCATGATTCTCCAAAGCAAGATAAAACAGAAGAAATGGATCTTTAACACTTCCTGATCCACTGTGTTTGAACTTTTTCAGAAGTTCATGTTTAGTTTGATATTAGTCTTTGATGCATAAACTTATTGTTGCCCAAGATGTCCCTGAGCAACAGAACAGTGGATTCAACTCTCTGAAATAGTTCTCTGCTGGGTTTTGTGATGTGGGTGCCTGTTGAAATCAGTTTGATCAGCTGCACATACTCAGCTCACAGGTGGTCAAAGCACTTTGGGAGATATTTTAAGACTGACAAAAAGAGCAGGTATTTTTGCCACTTTTCAAAATGGGGCTTGCTTTTTAAAAGGAAATGTGCCTCTCAGAGATGAGATGAATCTTGTTGTGCGATGAACTGCTTACTATTGTAACTGGGTTTAGGCTTTTATTTTGAAGGCTGGATTTTTTATTCACTGACGGGAAATAGGATACAAAAAACACCAGTCTATACCTACCACTTATGGCTCTTAAGGCTAGAAATAGCATCCTGCTGAAGAAAAACTGTGTTTTTAAAAGTGTCTAAGCTGCTGCGGTTGTTGCTGTTGCTGTTGATAAATATCTGTATCCAAATGTAGCTTCTTTTAGCTCGGTCGGGTGAGTC
Source organism: Halichoeres trimaculatus (assembly GCF_033239565.1). Classification (NCBI taxonomy): domain Eukaryota; kingdom Metazoa; phylum Chordata; class Actinopteri; order Labriformes; family Labridae; genus Halichoeres; species Halichoeres trimaculatus. The sequence goes on from NW_027437181.1 coordinate 36,608,587, forward strand.
TTGTATGTGTTTTGCTTCTGTTTGATGCCATAAATGTTTTGTTTATATCATGGATTCATTGTTTTTTTGGGGGAATATTTCAATAGTATAGTGTTGTTTTGTTTAGGGTGACATGATCTGAAAACCCAAAAAGAGGACACCCCCCATGGCCTCCTGGAGGAACTGCAAAAATACCTAAAGGTACTCAAAAATGACAGAGAAGCTTTCTGAACCATACATTTATTGAAAAATAAAAATAAATAAATTTTCTGTTTGAGCTGAAAATTTCTATAACCTAACTATAAATAATTCCTCACAATATGTTAAAAATAAAGAAAGGTAGCCTATTGTGCAAAAATATTTTTAAAAAATCCTCAAAATCTTAGTTACACAAACAGAAAAATAGAGGTATTCTTCAGTGTTGATGACCCCTCTTTTTCTTGGTAATCAAAAGAAAAAGAGAGATCAAAAATTCTTGTTTTATTTGGGTTAAAGGAAAATAAAAATAATGGCTAAAAACTACAGTAAAAGAAACTGAGAGCAGGAAATCACAGCATGTTTTCAGTTTTGACCTGAGAGAAGGAGCAGCCTGGGTCTCTCATGATGCATGTGGCATTCATGCTCAGCTTCTTGACAGGTAGGTACATTGGAATAATGCCAGTGACCCAGTGCAGCTCTTAACTACAAATATTAATGGTCTGGAGAACAAGCTGAGCAAAGCTTGGTTCAGGAAAAAGGGGATGTATAGTCACCCTCATTTTATTTCCTGGAAACATTTTTGCAAATAGTTATTTAACTCCACATCTGACTCTGAGGTTTGCATTTTGTTACTTGTCACATGTTTATGTTGTGAATATTACTGTTGTCACTTTGGATATTGGTGAACGTGTCATGGTTTTTTTTTGTTTGTTTTTGTTTATGTATTTGAGGTTCTGAGTTTGTATTAGTGATTCTTGTCTTGTGTTAATCCTAGGTTTTTCTTATTGAGTGTTCTGTGTCTCTTGTTTGTGTCTGTAGTGCTGTAGTTAATCAGCTAATTTATAACCTGCATTTGCAAAAAGTAAATAAATAAAGAAACAACAGGAAATTGGTTTGTTGGTTTCATGCCGCTGAGCTGGAGTGAAGCATCTGTGTGATTTACTATCTACTGTTGAATTGGGACTACTAGTGAAAGGAAGAAAAGGCAACATCTGTTAGATACATTGAGATTATAGAGGAGATAGCATTCAATCTGAGGGACAATAAAGCCTGTCATCAAAGTTACCGTCTGCCATCATATATCATTAAAGGATGCAGATGGAAAATGACAGATGATAACTTCTGGGGATGGTGTTACTATGTCTATGCTTTCACTTTAATTGAGCTATTGAAGGGAAAGTTGGCTTAATGCAGCACCCACAGACCCTGAGATGGACCCCAATGCTGAAAAAAAGTAAAATTCTTAAAAATCTGTCAGAAATAAAAGCATGCATCAACAGTGTCATGTTTAACAGCCAGGTGGAGGCAAAGCAGTGAGCTTTGTATCTCATTATTACCTATTGATTCATATTCATATTGCCAGGCGCGCCCTGTTGGCTATGGCTACCTTTTGCAGCAGCTCTCTGTTCTTTGTCTGTTTCTTATAATTTTTCATCCCTTTTTCGTCATCTTTGTATTTGGAGTGGATCATCACTTTGTATGGTTCATTGTTGATCATGGACAACAACCTTTTTGTTGCTTCAGTGATATTTTTACTACTTTTTCTCCTGTGTTTGTCTGGAGATCCTACATGTAACCATGGCTGCATTGTTTACATGTGAACTCAGCTGTTAGCAGCCTGTAGCATGTCAATGCTAACTGGTGTAAGGCCTGATGTCTTCCCACAAGGTGAGGAGAAGAAGGTAAGGATGACGTGCTGGTTCTCAGTCGTGAGCTAAGAAGTGACGGCATGGACCTGTCCTTCCATCCATTGTTATTGGGAACGTAAGATCTATCTCCAATAAGATGGACGAGCTAGCTGTGCTAACCCAGCAACAGAGGGAATACCAGAAGGCAGAGTAGCATCATGCTATTCACAGACATGGCTAACAGAGCTAACATCAGACACCAACAACTGTTGGAATAACTTGTCCTGCTGTGAGCAGACAGAATCTGGGAAACAGAGATGGAGCATGACTGAAGAAGCTCAGTCCTGGACCCTGTGGAGGTGGAGGCTGGCTGACTGGAGAATAATGGACAAGCTGTCATCATCTATTTTCTTATTGACCTTTTTGCACTTTCTATACACTTTCTCGGTTTTGTTTTCTTGATTGCTGCTGTGACTTAAATTTTGTTGTGCTTGTTACAAAGTTCTATTCTGTATTCTATACATACCAAAGTTTGTATCAGATCCACTATGTCCCAATACATTGGTCAGGGGATGAACTTCTCATGTCTACATATATAAAATATATATATATAGTATTTAGTTATAACTATTGTGTGTACTCTACTCAAATTTACAAACTTAACTTAATTCAACATCTGTAAGAATGCAAAAATACATAAAAACAATCTATCTTTATAGTTGTTAATTAACTCAGGCAGTAAGGGGTTAAAATTTGCAATGCACCTGTATGGTTAAAATGTACGTGTGTGTGTTTACACTCACCGGTATGCCATAGACAGAGCCCAGGCAGCCGCAGCACAGTATAGGGAGTCCCGGACCTTGGCTTCCTTGCATGTGGTGCATGTCTTGACTGGGAAGAGGCCGGTGGTGGGACTCTGGTAGTTCAAAATGGTTGTCTTGACTGGAAACAGAGACACAGAGCAACAGCAAAGATTGTGACAGAGGCATTTCTGAAATATCAGAAGGTTTTTATTTCTCTATCACCCTTATATGTTGAAACAAAAACCACCCATAGGACATCACTGCTCTGTGGCTCAAAAAAGACAATTATAGCATAAATCATTCTCAGTCCTCACGGAGAATGCTGTCTTTTTCAGAGTCTGTGTAGATTCATGCCCCCACACATTCTGCATGGCCTCACTTTGTCTGTTTTCACTCCCACACCAAAGTAAAGCACTTTCTGAAGTCACATCACATCCATCACATCTGCATAAATCTCCACCTGACATTTTTCTTCCATTGCAGTCATTTCTCTCTGCTCAGCCGTATCAGCAGGGCACACAGGCAGCCTCAGAGTGTGGAGAAGTCACACAGTAATGGACAACCAGCATGTGTTTCTTTCTGTACTTCAAGGCTAGTCTGCAAAGTGTGCAAAATGTAGTGAATACAGTTCTACCCCACCACTTCTGCTGCCACTGCTTGACCTTTGACCTTCCTCTGACTGTGCAGCTGTTCGCTAAGCCTGCCTCATCCTCTCCTCCAAGTTTCTGTTATGCATAATCTGCTGGAGACAAATTAACTCAGTCAAATTAAATTAAGTGTAATTCAATTCAGTGAGGGGTCGGGCAAAGGCATTTTGCAGTTTTTCTTATCTGAGGACAGAGAGCTAAAGGTAATGTAAAGGTGTCACTTGTTATGTAGACAGCATGCTCTTAAAAGGGTTCACTGACGGATGGGTGCCTTTTCAAGTTAAGTGAAGTGTGACTGATTTCGTGGAAAGTGTGAATGCACTGTGACAATAGAGATGACGAGGAGTTCCTGGAGTAGAAACAGACTAATGACTCTATTGTTCTGCTTCAGTAAAGATGCTTAGTGCAGCTCTAGATAACAAGAATCAGTTTGTTTTCATGATAAATGTTTTGCGAGGCGATGACCATGGAGACGTGGAGCTGTGAAAACTGTGTTGCTGTATGTAAGAGGAAATATTTCACCAGCAGTCGCTGAATTTACTCTGACTCACATTCAGAGAGCAGAAACAACTCATCTGTCCTCTCTGGTAAACACCTTTTACTGAACAAACCAGCACGATGGAGGGAGAGCAGGTTTCTCGAGATTTCCAGGGATTATGTAAACGTGTAGCCTGTTAGCGCTCACATATACAAAAGCTCATTCTGTAGCAGGGTCTGAGGGGAAGTGAAGAAACAACCAAAGGGAAGTTTAACATGTAGTGGAAGTTTGATTGTCTGACAGATAACACCACACTCAGAGAAAGCCTTTTTATTCGCTTGTTCATTTACAGGGGGAAGAAACAAATGATCAGCATTTTACCTCAGCTTGTTTTCCCTTTTCTTTCTGTTCTCCTCATTTTGCTTTCCTGAAGTGGACATAGCGTTTCAGTGTCAGTCACTTTGTGCCCTTGATAGAGTCAGATCAATCTTTTTCAGCTCAGGGCCAAGGTGGACTTTACCATTTTAAACATTTAGCGCTGAGGAAGAAGAGTAAAGACTGAGGAAAGAAGGCCTTTTGTTGCAAGAGAATACGACTAAAATGACAATAAGATACTTCGTGTTGGAGTTTATTCAAGTATTCAACCTGTTGAAAGTCTATGAATTTCCAAAGAGTCATGAGAAAAGATCATCCCCCCTTATGAAAAACTCAGTCCACATCCCCCACTTCTCCACAAAGGTTGTTGTAGATCAGGTTATCACTGACATTACAAAAATCTGTCCCAATTACAATCCAAAAAGGCACTTTGGTTTAGTCAGTTATCCTTTCTTTCTTTCTTTCTTTCTTTCTTTCTTTCTTTCTTTCTTTCTTTCTTTCTTTCTTTCTTTCTTTCTTTTCTTTCTTTCTTTCTTTCTTTCTTTCTTTCTTTCTTTCTTTCTTTCTGCTTTAAAGGCTCTGTGAGGACCATCAGTCAGTGCGATTACATGCAAGCAGCAGTCTGGCTAAGAGCCTGTTTACACGACAACATTGCATTTAAAAACGCTTTAACACAGTGAAAAAATTATCTGTGCATACACAGAAACACTAAGGGACTGAAAACACTGTAGTAAGTATGCCAGGCCTGTAGGTGGTGCTATAACTGTCTTGTCCAGAAGCAGCTTTTGGAAGATCTCCACTGAAGTAGAGTTGAGCCAATCATCTGGTGTATTGGGGAATACTAAGAGCAAAAGGGGAGCAACTAATGCACATTGTGTTGAATGACAATCAGCAGTTTGAGCAGCACAAGCACAACACGGTAGCTCACAACGATTGTAGCGATGGTACTGTTGTCCTGTTGTATGCATGAAGCGGGAAGCGGAGTGTGACATCATCGTTACAACTGAAAACACCGGCTTACTGTTTACACGGCAAAGGGGCTGGCAGCGTCTTAGAAAAATCCCACTCTGGACACTTTCAAAAGTTTGAGCTCTAGGTCAGTTAAAACTCGGTTTCCGTGTAAACGCGCGGGTGAAACGCATCAAAACTTTTGCGTTTCACCCTAAAACCAGTGGCGTGTAAACGGCCCTTAAAGTGATACTCTGGGATGGAACAAGTTGGGTCCTATCACAAGGTTCAGGGCAGAAATTACCCCTACAGCAGTGTTTTTGTGCAGCAGAAGCCCAGGGCGCTCGTCCGTTTATTTGTGTCTGCAGCGGAGGTAGCACCGTTTTATGACACGATGAGAACCAGAGCCTTATTTAGTGGTGTTTTTGTGTGAAAGTAACGCGCTGAAAATTCTCTAAATAAAGCGTGAATGCAGACCGATATCAGATTTTTTTGGTGGGAGTCCGTTTATTTGTGTTTTTGGTCAAGTAAAAATTGGCCCCGTCTGAGTGCAGAGGAAACCGTCAGAGGAGCAGGGAGGGGGTGTTTGGTGCGAGCGCTCTGGGCTTCTGCTGCACAAAAACACTGCTGTAGGGGTAATTTCTGCCCTAAACCTTGTGATAGGACCCAACTTGTTCCATCCCGGAGTATCACTTTAAGGTCACAGTTTGATTGTAAAGTCCCAGCAGGGGATCTAATCTTGTCTGTGTATACAGGCAGGAAAGAAAACTGGACTTTTGGAAGAGAATGTCTCACTGTGTTTCTTGGCAGTGCTGTGTTTTAGCACTAGTTTCAGAGGAAGCAACATTCTAACATTAATGGCCAAGATGGATGCAGCTGTATCTCTTTATGCTTCTTACATACAATGCATGTTTATTACATTACATGGCTTTTATTGGTTGAATTGGAGTGCAAAAATCCTGTTTATCATGAACGTCTACTTCCTCTAACAGGTGAAATTTGCTCACTCTGAGCGCCACAGGTCCAGAAAGGTGAGCAGATCACCTGTTTAGCCCTGCTCGCAGCCTGGTGCTCAGAGACGTATCCACAACGTGTAACATTAGTGAATCCTGGTCATGTCCTACCAGAGCTCATCTACCAACTCCAACCTCACCAAGCAGAGCAAACATAACCTCACTCTTCATTTTATTGATAGACTCTAAAGTTTGAGCAGACCACTGCAGAATAACTGCTGACTGTGGGTTGAAATGATCATTATCACAAACAGTTTAGCCTGTGCTCTATCACTCTCCTGTTTAGCTTTCTTCTGCTCTGATGTCCTTTTTCTTACTGTTCAACATTACTACAAAATTAATCCATTAAATGGATTTGTGTACCCTCAGAAAATCTAACCTGGCCACAGAGACTGAGGAATAGCATTTAGAAATAACCAATTATGGCTTATTAAAAAAAGTGAGACTATTTCAAAACCACTTATAAAGTCATTAGCACTTGTCAGTAATTTGCAAAATGGTCTTAGAAACAGATGAAAAAAAGTATGATAGAAACAGTCACTGTAAAAGTGAATCCCAAAACTTTTGTGTATTTGTGAAGCTCTACTGAGGCTTTTCTCTGTGAAGTAACAGCAACCGTTTTTGCTGGGGTGCACATCTGCAGCTACAGCCTGACTGCACTAAACGGATGAGTGATGATAAACTAAAATGTTAAGAGCCGGTCAAAGTTCCTGCTCAGCATTAGTAACTGAAACGGGACAAGAGACGAAAGCTCCTAATGCGAATAAATCGTTCCTCTGTGATAATATATGCTGGAATATTGTGTGCTCACACAGACAGCCTCCAGTACTGCAATTTATCTACACACACAAACACACACCTACGTCCGCCTTTACTGCAGAGGTCCCTTCACTGATGACTAATCTGTCTGGAGGGATCACTTCATTTTTCATCAGAACATTACGCTGCTGCGAATGAAGGGGACATTCATTCTGCTGTGTCAATTGTTACAGGGCAAGGAGAGACAGGGAGGCAGAGAGTGATGGAGGTGAGGACGGGGGGGGTGTCAGGGATGAGGGGGGCGTGTGAGGTGTGTGTGAGAGAGGAAAAAAACAGATCTGTGTACTAGTATCAGAAATCTAGTTTTTCTTAGACTGCAGGAGTTTAAAAATCCAGTAAATCCTTCTGGCTACATGACGCACACCAGGAGAACTTTAACACATATTCTTCTCTCTAAAAGCCAACATGCTCACGCTAGAGAAAACACTGGCACTGACTCAATGAAGGAGTTACTGTGTGCACCTGAGGACACAACATTCACTCTCAGGTGAGCTACCATGATCTCACTTAGAAGCAGATGTAAAAAAAAGTTTATTTTGTAGCTTGGGGTCAGGGGGAAGACAAACAACTTTTACACACAACTGCAGTCAAACACCACGAGTATGATCCAAACTGCATTTAAAAACAACATGAAACTATTCAGCTGATCGGCTAATGTCTGACACATACAGCAGAGTAGAAGAGCAGAGGAGCGTGCATGTCCTCACTCAATTCACTACAAGGGAAGTGAAGGGGATGAGTTGAGGCTGCATGAAGACCTCTGCTGAAAGCTCCCAGGGTTGAAGACGAACATGAAGACGGTAGGGATGGAATGGTTCACAAAATCCACCGCTTGCATCATATCACCATTTTGTGGTCATGTTCGTTGTGGTGTATATTATTGTTATTTTTAACACCCAAGAATTCTATAATCCTCTATTAGTGTTTTTTTTTTTTTTTTGTTTGTTTTGTTTGTTTTGTTTTTAAATCAAGTCTGTCATGTATAGCCATGAAAAACCTGAAAGAATGAGGCTGTTTGGCATTTAAAACATCATTAAAGCTGAATGGGACATCGCTAGTTTCGACATGCAAACTCTTCAGTAAGGAAAGTCACTATTGGCTGTCCCAGAAGTCGCCTAAAGATGCCATCTCCCTGTTCACATAACAAGTCATTTCTACAGCATCTTTGAATAAATTAAAAATATAATTGTAAAAGGCTGTAGGAGTTGAGGAATGTCATTGGAAGAGAGACAGAAAGCAGGTAAAAGCACTGTAAATATGTTTATAACTGCAAATGAACTATCAATTCTCTCTTTTTTCATCGTTATGTCAAAATATCAAACCTCCTCCTTTAATCAGGCATGGGAACAACAGAGGTGGCTTAAATGGGACACACACTTGCTCCAGCTCGAGGAGACTGCAGTGAGTGAGGAGGAATTGTCTGTCTGTGTTTTAAATAGAGGGGGAGCTCATGGCAGCACTTGCTGCTTATTAAGGGGAGTAAGTCGCTAGTCGCTAGTTTTGTCGCTAGTTGCTCTTTTGAAAAAACTTGCCACAGTGATCTGAGAAGTCACTAAATATAGCACCAAGCAGTTAAATTAGGTTTGTCTCTGTCATGGTTTCTTTTTTTTTGTTCGTGTATTTCTGGGTTTTTCTTGTGTTTTTGTCTTCTTGTGTTTGTCCTGTGTTATGTGTCATATGTGTGTCTTTTGGTGGTTATTTTTAGTGTTTCAGTGTCTTTAATGTATTTAGTCTCTGTCTTGAGTTTCTCTGTGTTTGGTTTGGTTCTCCTTGTGTTTCCCTCCTTGTTGATTGCTCCTCATGTGTTTAAACTGTGTTTTATTCCACACCTGTGCTGATCACTGCCCTGTCTATAAAGTCTCTGTTTGCTGTCTCAGTACGCCGTGCCCTCTGTCCTGAGTTTCCCGTGCCTCTTGGTTTTGTCCTGTAATTTTTCAGTACTTTTGATTTTACTTGTTGGAGTTTTTGAGTTTTTGAGTTTAGTCAAAATATTTTTTTTTTGTTGCATCTGCGTTTGGGTCTTTTGTGTTTTTATCGAGGATTCCTGACAGTCTCGGCACAGCATGCATATTACGTCGTTTTCACTGACTAATCCTGGAAAAGATTCGAAGTTCCAAAAAGAATCAAATTGAGTCGAAAGGATCATCACCGTGCTGTTCGATTTATTAGCAGAGTACACTGTGTTGCGCTGCTATGACATCACACTATTATTTAACTGATGCAGCTATTGGAATCCAACTTGCAGACCGCCCAGTTAGCTGTGGAAATGTAAAAAGGCTCAACTGAGCTGACCCGAACAAAACCTCACCAATGAAAACCTGACGGCTTGGTAGAAATGGGGCTAGAGTTGCCCAAAGACACATCCTCCAACTTTGTCCTCTTCACTTGCCATGTACACAACTTTAACACCTCTCTCCACAACCATCCTGCTGTACTCCTTCACCTTGCATTCCAAATGATCAAAACCACACACGCTCCAAACTGAGCAGTAAAACAAAGAAAAAAAACATATAATCCTGAAGACACAAAGTCTCCAAACCAAGTCAGGTAAACTGAACAGTTGGGATATTTTTCATAAACCGTTCCATCCCCTGAAGACTGTGATGTGAACTCCTGGCCACAGTTTACAAACAACCATCTTGCCCATCTTCAAGTGTAATAAAGATTTTTTTAAAAATATGGTTTTGTTCAAAGTATAAAACAACTAATATAAAGTGAGAAAAGCAAGATACAGTATAAAGTAAAACTTTCAGTTTAAGGGGAGTTAAACACTTATTTGATGGTTAAAAAACAAAACAAAACACAGGGTACCCCCTGAGCTCCATGACATTTATGATCCTCCTGATTTCAAGACGTTTTTGAAACACTTGCACAATCAGGCCAGTGGATGGCAGTATTTCAGATGTCTTACTGTCATCTATTGAAGTAGCTAATGTGAAACCACTTCACAAAAGCTTATGGACTTGGTAGAAAACGGCGTCTGAATAGCTGCCCCCTGCAATGAGCACTTTGTGGATGAAAGCTTCACTTTGCATTTGAAAAAATCACCCTTGAGCACTTCTATTTTTCATACTTTTATATTTCATCACATGCTCCACTCACCTGCTGGACAAGTGCTGAAAATAAACTGTTCTCAAGAAAGATTAGAGGGCTATTATATAGTTTTTCAGTTGCACACAAAGACTCCATTTCTCAACCACTCTAACTCGTGTTAGCTCCTCAATCAATCACCTGTGAAGCTCGCAGGCTAAAAAACCTCTCTATAATAGAAATATTTTAGCAGAACTCCCTGAAAGAATGATTGGAGTTGCTCTGTTGCAGCTCAAATTTAAGCAGCAGAGGTCTGAAGAGTTCATCTTTTGACGGTAGCGCTGAGAAAGTCATCATCAGACACAGAACATAAAAGACGAGAGTGCTGAGTGTTGCTCCGTCTCAGACGGAAAGTTTCTCTGGATGTAAATCAACTGTTGTTGGGAGTTTTGTGCTGAGCTATCCATCAAGCTAATGTCCCACTAAATCAGCAGCTAATGTCTCAGACGCACACAGTCTGCTCCTCTACAATGGGCCATTTCCCTGCACAGACAGGGTGGAGAAAATGAGAGGAAATGATGAAAAGGACAAAAAATACTGAAAAGACAGATTGAGAAGAAAAAATAACAAAGAGATAAGATGGAGGAGTCCCTCAGCAGGAAAAACACGAACAAAGATAAATACATTTATGGGCCCTGCCAGTCTGAATAAGTCCTCCATCTAAACATGATGATGCTTTTCCAACGTATTGAGGCTAAAAAAAAAAAACGCCTCCAGGATAAAAAATCCTGTTGGAGAAAGATCAATGGCAGACGACACAAGTCCAAAAGATAATATCAGGACCATCAAACACCCCAAAGAACAGCAACCATAATCTAATTCTACTTAAAACACCATGTTCAGAAAAACAGGTTTGAATCATTATGTTTTAGCTACTGTTTGTATAGATTTTGGCGCCCCCTGTGGACAGAGCCCTGGCTGATTTTGTGCCATACAAGTGAAATTAGTGTCTCATTGCACTTTCTTTCAACCCTCAAAATTATTGCTTACCAAGAAACTTCCTCATGAAGCCTTAATACTATCATGACTGTGACATCTACCTAACCCTCAACCCAAATGTTTCTAGCACACACACAATAAAAAAAAAAAATGAAGGATTTTTTTTTTCTCTTCTTATTGATTGCGTCATTTGCTCTTAAAAAATAAACATTTTTCATTTCAGGAAAAAAATATTTCTCAATGATTTCAAATAATTCACTACTCAGTTTTTTTATATCAAAAAAAAAAAAAAAATTATTCTGTCTCTGAAATGTATGGAGGACCCTGTTGTCCCAAAAAGTTGTTTATTTTTTTCAACTTGGAAAGCATCCTAAGCTCACAAGAAAATAACTCATGCCCACAAAGCAGTTTTATTTTGTGTAAAAGATAATAAACTGCCAGCTCATATAAAACCTTTAGCTTTATCTAAACTTTTGTGTTTTACTTACACTATAGCAGCCACAAGCCCTGTGATTGGTCCACAGGGCAGCATCATGTTTCGTGCTTTTACAACATTTCTGCTTCACTATGGTCATCCTCTGTTGTCCTGTTCTCTGTCAACAATGATTTAGCCTTCCACCTTCTTAGGTGTCTCTTTCTTTTCTTTTCTTTTCTTTTCTTTTCTTTTTTCTTTTCTTCTGTTTTCTTTTCTTCTCTTCTCTTCTCTTCTCTTCTCTTCTCTTCTCTTCTCTTCTCTTCTCTTCTCTTCTCTTCTCTTCTCTTCTAGCAAAACCTGCAGCATGATCAGCTCCTGCTCAACATTTATCAGCTCAAACTCCAACATAAAATTGTTAAGTCTTCACAGCTTCTTGCACACAAACAAGCACAGGAAGTTGAGAGACCAAAAACTGGTGAAATGACAATGGTAGAAATTGTTGTGTCAGTCAGCAGTGAGGCAGGATGTTGCAGAATAATGGAGAAACTCCAACACTCAAACACGCAGCACTCATGAAAGCAAAGGCCCCTAGAGTCGATGCAGAAGCATAAACCAGGAACAAACCAGGCACTGTGGGACTTAAGAGGCTCCGTAGAAACATAAATTCAGAGGTCTAGAACAAGATATGCGTTATTTGTAGTTATATTAGACCATTTCAAACAATTTAAGCAAGTTTTTCATCTTTTATTGTTTCCTTCAGAAGTATTAAGAGTAAAGGCTCATTCATGCTCAACGCTAAATACAGATACTGATACAGACAGAGCCTCCTGTCCATGCTCTGTATTCATTTCATCCTAGTTCTGCACATTTCTATTAAGCTTATGGACATGGGCCAAACAGAGCAGTACCACCGAAAAACACAGGGGCAGTGTTCCAGTTACTACCTGATACATAGCTTTAGAGAAATGCAAAGAAGAAATAACAATGGTGGAACTTTTTGTGAGTTTGTGAGAAACTTCTGCCCCAGTTTTTCTCTTTTATGGATGAGGTACATTATCAATACCTCCTCCACAGTCGCCGTGTTTGTGTTTGAGTTTGTTGTTGTCATAAACTTTGGACTCTAGGCTACCCCTGTTAACATCAATGTCAACGTGAAGGATACATGGAAGTGTGTGAGCAGTGGCCGTGACATCATTTGAAAAGGACGAATACATTTCCATATGTAAAAGGAGTATAAATAGGCCATAAGTCTGCAGCTGACTAATAGAGCAATCACTTAAGGAAGTCACTGAAACATCACCAACTTATTTTAACTGACCGGAAAATAACCAGATGTAGGGTGAGAGATGTAGGAGAGGGTGGAGATAAAACAAAAAAAAAAAAGAGGAAAAAAACAGAGACAGAAGGAGCTAAGTTGTAAAAGTTTAGAGCATTGTGAAAGGAAAACAGCTCGTATTACTTTCTGTTTCTGCAACAAATTCCTAATGACTGCAAGGAACTAAAAAAAAAACATGTTTTCTTCATTCCTTAATCTGTGAGAGCCAGACGGCAGCGTGATGGCGCCTTCTGCCTTGCAGTATTATCAGGAAGCCAGCTGAGTCAATGGAGTGTGGCCACACTGCCACACAAATACAAAACCATAGAGATGTGAGGGACTAAGGCAGAGAGAGGGGAGAAAGAGAGATGATGGAGTGATGAGAGATGGAGGTAAACATTCTCCTTGTGTGTTTCTTTTCTTGATAACAGAAAACAAGTCGTCCTATCACAACAGCATCGTGAGCTTAAGACTGCTGGGGGCGTCTCTGCAACAAAAGAGCAAACAAAGAGGAGGGAGGGAAAATAAAACAAGTTTGATTTGTCATTGTCACCCCAAACCTCACCTCCCCCCTCCGTCTCCCTCCCCCAGTCTGGAGGAAAGCAGGTATATTGGCAGGCAGGTCTGGGTGCCGGCGATAACAATGTTGGCTTTGTTCCCTCGCTAGAATTGGACAATCGCTTGCAGGCGCCACCCAACACAACAATTAAACAAGCCCAATGTTTAACGCTGCGTTCCCAACATAGAGCGATCTGGTGGGGGCTTTTTTCTCTAAATCTGTGGGGTTTCTGTGCCGCTGATGCTGGAGGCTACGCTGCACCCACTGATAGCAGCAAATCAGCTCCAACTGATAGCTACACCTGTTGCTTGCTGGGCTCTATTTACCCTTTCCTGTCATTATTTAAAAAAAAAAAAGAAAAAAAAAAACACACACACTACAGGCACCCTGTAGCAACACAACCACACACACACACACAGAAACTGCCCTGTCGCCATCAGGGAAGACCAGTAGGCCGTGCCCCCCAGGCAAACGGTGTATTCAAGTGAGAAAACATCGAGGCCAGACACACAGGATGCTTGAACAAACCACACCTCAGGAGAAGGCCCCAGCCCTCCGCTTTGCTCTGTTTAAACTGTAGAAAGAAACAACAAGGCTCACGTTAAAGTTAACAGAACACTGCTGGCAAACGCTGCAGTGTATTAAGTCTTAAGTAAATCCACCACATGAGCTCAATCCTCACCTACAGCAAGGATTTATCTCATTTCTCTCAATAAATGTTGTTTTCTTTTCTTCTTTATCTCTGCTCAAAGTCCTTATGTCATGTATATCAGCTTAAGATGATGTTTTATAGATACTGTCACCTTAATATCATAAACCTCAGTGGGTGTGAGGGTTTCCTGAGACACAAAGGCAGCTACAAACACCCTGTGTTTTGGAAACAATAAATAGAGACGTATTCAGAGGAAAAAAATAAAACCAATTTATTTTTAATAAAGACAGCTTTTTGGCAGGCTGAGGCTCTATGTTGCAGCAGAAGAGGAAAATAAAGAAGTGAAAACACTTTTTTGCAGATAGTCACTGTAGAAATGTATATCAATCTGCGAGGCGCTGCACAAGTAGCTGCTTGTTGCAGCAGCTCTCTCTTCTTGGTCCGTTTCTTGTAATTTTTTTTGGCCTCTTTTTCGTCATCTTTGTATTTGGAGTGGATCATTACTGTGTATGGTTCATTGTTGGTCATGGACACCAAACTTTTTGTGGTTTCAGCGATATTTTTACTACTTCTCTCCTGTGTTTGTCTGGAGATCCTACATGTAACCATGGCTGCATTGTTTACATGTGAAATTAGCTGTTAGCAGCCTGTAGCATGTCAATGCTAACTAGTGTAGGGCCTGATGTTTCCCACAAGGTGAGGAGAAGGAGGTGAGGACGACGTGCTGGTTCTCGGGTGTGAGCTGGGAGGTGACGACGTGGACCTGTCCTTCCATCCATCGTTGTTGGGAACGTGGGATCTTTCTCCAATAAGATGGACGCGCTAGCCGTGCTAGCCCAGCGGCATCACGCTGTTCACGGGCGTGGCTGACTGAGCTGACATCGGATGCCGGCGCCACATTGGAGGAGCTTTGCCTGCTGTAAGCAGACAGGATCCAGGAGACAGAGACTGAACAGACTGCTGGAGAGACTCAGTCCTGGACCCTGTGGAGGTGGAGACTGGCTGGGCTGGAGAGTGGTGGACGAGTTGTGGACGGGCTGTCAACATCTATTTTCTTGTGGATCTTTTTGCACTTTCTATACTCTTTCTTACTTTTGTTTTCTTGAATGCTGCTGTGTCTTTTGAATTTTCCCTCGGGGATAAATAAAGTATTTTCTATTCTATTCTATTCTATTCTATTCTATTCTATTCTATTCTATTCTATTCTATCAATACTCAATCTGACCACTTCATCACATACTTGTAACTAACACTATTTAGATTAAAGGTAGTGTCTGCAGGAATTTTTGTTACTTCTTTGTTAACACAACAATAAAGTAGCATCTTGTTTCTACGTGGAAGAGACTCGAGAGCCCTGCACCAGATCTGGCATGTTAGCACAAGCTAATCACAGGTCATTTTACATATAACGCAGCAGAAAGCAAACTTGTGTCGCTCATCTTCTCAAGCTGCTCTACAACCTCCTGAAAGTAAGTGAAAGTCAAGCCAAGCTTCACCCTCGTTTAGAAACATCCTGACGCAACCAAAGCATTAACATACAGTAAGAGGAGAGGGGTCGAGGCAGACACAGACACTGAAACACATGTATAAAGGCCTGTAGGAGATGATTGAGCAGGACTATTCCTGTAAAAGCTGAAACCAAATTTTGTTTTTTAGGAAAATCCTGCAGACTCTACTTTTAACCATGGACAGAACAGCTGACCCATGTTAAGTGTAAACTTTTACAGCCTCGTGTCGATTTCTTTGCCTTCTTTTTCTTTTTGCTGATATTTTCCAGACCATGTATTAGTGTAATGAAAATCTTCTCCAGCTGTCTTCAATTAGAAATATCACACTGTGAATCCTCAGCCATGGGAATTGTAAAAATGAAATTGAGTGTCTCACACCTAATCCAACTGGTGGCTATTAAAGGCTTCAAAACAATCATGTTGAAATCATGCTTCTTATTACAAATGGGTTTTGTGGTTTTGTGGTTCACAAAGAGATATCTAAATCAATTTCATCCCCTTCAATAATCCACTAAAAATTTCTCACAGGAGCTTTAACGTGCATTGATTCTCAATTTTCATCTTGGGTAAAAATACTGGAATACAATAAGTGATCTTCAGAGAATGTTTTTACTGTCATATTGTGAGCACATTTTGGAGCTGGATTTTCTGCTCTTTAATCATTGAAGAAGTTTAATCAGTTCTTCTGTTACAAGTGTCTTTTGGAAGTTTCTAAACTTCCTGCTAAGTAAAAAGAAAACACCTGTAATGACAGCATGATGGTCTGCAGGCTTTAATCCACTACAATTCACTCACTCTTGTTCTGTCGCTCCTCTGTGAGAGGCTGCACTCTGTTTGGATTCAGTGAACAACCGATAATGAAGCAGAACTCCTCTTAAAACTTCCTCTTTGTCTGATCACAGTCATTGATGCAAGCAACACGGAGCTGGAGTATTGACACAACTCGAGACGCTCGATATGTAACCTTAACTTAGATCGATGCAGTCTCCACTAAGTAAAACGTGTTAACTTCAGCCTGCTGCCAGACCAGAGTGCAGCTCTGACTTTTTGTCCTCTCACGCCTGACTGTGACTAAAAGCCATTCGCAACCATATGCTTCTACTATAAAGTGCTGCAACACCCTGAAGCTTAGTTTCAGGGCACTTTTTGTGGCACTTCCATCAAATTGCAGCCAGAAAAAGGCCACTTTAAGTCACCGCAGTGCAAGGTCAGTGCATGAAGAGGGACAAGATTTTTGATGCTCTTTGATCCTTTAAATGTCAGCAGGAAGCTCCAATCAAGCGTGACATTTCTGATGTGTCTTCTTGACAGAGTAGAATACCAACAATGCTACAGAAGGCAAGTTTTATAGATTCATGCAGCTGCATAAAGAACACAGCTGAAGGCAAATCTGGACGTAACTAATCAAAGATGTAAGACACATCATTTGTCTGGGAAAGGGGACGTTGGAGAAACATTTTAACATGCAGCGAGCAGAGTGACCCTCCCAAGAGCATGTCAGGATTTGCTGTACCCTATAGCACATTTCTCTTACTTCAACAAGAGCGAGCCAGAGAAGCCAAACTCGTGTCCTCTGTGGCAGAATCAGCACTGATCCTCAGGGAAAGCATCCTGAGCTGTATTACCAGAATCCAGCAGCCACACATAGCCAGCAGCAACACATGATCCTGCCTGCTGCACAGCAAAGCCGACTACATCTGCTCAGAGGAGGTGCTGTGTTTGGCCTATCCCCTCTGCTGTTCGTCTTTTATTGATTTTAGTGGGAAAAAAAGGGTGGATTGAGTTTGTCATCATGAGGCAAAACAAACACCAAAGATAGACTTGTACACTGCAGGTTGTACTGAGCTGCTGAGCTGCACTTTCACGTACTGTGGGTGATATAAACTCCCACTGTACACAGCTACAACTTTGATACACTGACACTATCAGCTTTTCTCTATCACTGAATTCAGGTTCACTTTACTTTTTACTTCCCTCTCCCCTAAAGCCACACGTCTACTGAACAGAGCTTGCACAATGCTAAAGACGAGGATGGATCAAGAAACAAGCTGCAGTGTTGAGACACAAATGTAATGCTGCATCTCCAGAAATCAGGTTGACATGTTCATTTTTACAGCAGAAATGTACAGTTAAAAGCCGAGTTTCAAGGACAGTTTTGGTCTCTACATCTCATCTCTTCACTTGCAACAAGAGGATGAATTCTCTAATGACTTATCCATTTTGATGTGAATAATGCTAACAGTTATGCATGATTTGGGATAAGTGAGCCCAGTCAATTTGAGGGACACGTGAGCACTGTAGATATTTAAGCCTATAAGTCTGTCTCTGTGCTGGTTTCTCAAGTTCAATTTTATTACCCAGCATTCTTAGCGATCCTCAGGCTGTGTAAGATGCTTGATTCCTACTGGCTGAAACCCCTTAAATGGGATCAACATGAGCAACATCAGAGGAACATCAATCCATAGAAAAGAGTCCCGGCACATTTGGTCTCTACTTGTTGACACCATAGACTGTAAAGTGAGGTAAAACTGTTAGCTTACCTTCACATTATATTGGTAAACAGTAAACAACTTTGATATCAGAGCAGGTGAGAGCAACTCCAGGTTACTGGTCGCTGCAAAAAAAAAAAAAAAAAAACTAAATCACCAAATCACCAGTGGTGATAATAGCAGCAGAAATTAAAGCTGAATGAAAGCCGGCCACAGCAGTTTGGAACTCTTTGGCAACAACTTCAGACACGTGAAACTCAAAAAATCACGGAAAGAGAGCAATATGTTTTTTCCCAGAAAACATCTCCATACATCGTGGTCTGATTAGCAACAGGATTAGCTGCAGTAAATGATAATCCCGGCGTGCAACACTTAAGTCCACTGAAAAAAAAAAAAAAAAAACATATGGCACATACACAAGGCGCCGTCCAGCAGCTTTTTCAGCTATAACAGTTATCTCAAAAAATGATCTTTAAAATAAAGTCAGACATTAAAATTAAAGTGAGCTATCATGGGATTAAATAACAAACATAACAGTCAACAACTTTCAGTTGTACCTTTTAAAGGGGTTAAAAATGTATTTGCATTTTGTAGACTCAAAATGGTTTTGACTGTTATTTTATCTTTTTTTTTTTTTTTTTTTACAAAAAAATACAACTTTGTGTTTTAGGAAAACATCAACTATGTCAATTATGACAACAGTACTGCTCAATTTCCTTACCCAGAACTGAGTTTTATATAAAGCTGGGCCTGTATGCATATCTAGTCATTACACAAACAGGATATTTAGTATTCATGCTCTGCTATGGAACAGCCCATTTGGCCATAGCATTAGCTGTGTTGCTAACTGCTGAAGGTTGTCCAATTAATAAATCACACTATAAAAGTGAGATGGTTGCAAAATTTTATATGCCTGGGGAACCTGCAAAACCTCTTACAAATTTAAATTGCATATGCCCTCTACGCATAAACATCACTTAACAAGGCATTAGTGTCAAAAGTGTCACTGAGAAAACAGCAAGAAAAACATTTATTTTCTGCAGAGGAAACAGAAATTATTTTAAAGAAACACAATCTGAAAAAACAGCTGTTCTCTTTGCACATTTCACCTTGAACAATAACACATGACCACAAAATTTGCTGTCTTCAAAACAGCCTAAAAAGTGTGGTTATCCTGCCATCAGTACATGCAATGGTATAGTCTACTGCCATTAAATTAAGTGCTCTGTTGGGGCGTCAGACAATTTGCAAAAGCCAAAACATGAATGTAAACTGAACAACATGAAAGCAAATGGCTGATTGTGCATATGGACCCTGGTGTCAAATGTTTTAATCCCGGCCCGATGCTGCATGCCTGGGCCTGGAGCTGGTTAGAGGTACTTCTGGTTTGCACAGCAGTGAAGTCACAGCTGCAGATAATTAAATAATCAGCACTGATGTGTATTTATGTCCCCCGCAGCGAGGCTGGAGCCTCCTTTACTAATTACACGGACAAGAATCATCACCTGGATTAGGCTGGAGCAGAGAGTCATAAATCACTCTTATTTATGTCCAGCTGTAGTAACTACAAAGCAGCCTAAAAACACAGTAGTCTGCTAATTTTCTTTTTAAATGTATCCATGACTCACTTTCATTCATACCTCAATTCACTCAGAAAAGTGAGTATTTAGTATTCACGTAGTTTGGAGTCAGTCATAAAAATTACATCTCTGCTCAGATACCCATGTTATGTGTTCATTCAGCCAAACTGAAGTAAAGGTTTGGGGGAGATTCTCTCAGGTAATCTGGTTTGACTGATTCACAGGCTGCTCCACAGTCTGGTTTGAATAATCACTTTAAGATCAGAAGAAAATGAGCTGAACAGTAACTAAATGACTGTCAAATCTAGGATAGGTCACACGAGTACATGAGGGAAATGCTTTCCAGCATTTCGGATTAAGTTCTTTTGAGTCCCGATAGTTTCTGTGTCACTCTTTCGAGCACTGTCTGTTTTCAGCATTCAAAGTTTCAACGTTCATCTTCAGTCACTTAAAGGTAGGGTCTGCAGGAATTTTTGTTACTTGTTAGTGAACACAACATTCAAACTGGGCTCCTCCTTCTTGGCTCAGTGCCAGCTGCAGCGCACACCCACAGCCTTGACTATATGAAAACACTCACTAGCCCAGCAACCAGCTGCAGCATCACGTTTTAAGTGGGAGACTCGTGAACAGTACACCTGATCTGGCATGCTATCACAGGCTAATCACGGGTATTTCACATATTCCTGGTTAGCAGAAAACTGATGCTGCTCATCCTGTGCTGCTCTCCAAGTGCGGAAAAGTGAGTGAAAGTCAAGCCAAGCCACACCCTCATTAAGGATTTTTTTTCATCTCTTTGTCGTTTTGTTCCACTTTAGTTGTGTTTTTCTCCCTTTGTGCGACGTCCAGTATCGTAGCTGCTCAGGATAGCGTCTTCCACTCACTAATCAACATGCAAAGTCACTTGTGCACTGAATACGCTGTGATTGGCTGACGTAACCACGCTTACTCGTCGCCAAGAAATCAACCAAAACATCAACATACAGGTAAAGGAAAGGTTGACACTGACACTGATGCACATGTACAAGGGCCCAGAAGTGAAGACTGAGTAGGATTATTCCTGTAAAACAGGGATCTCAAACTCGTGCCATGGAGGGCCAAAAGGCTGCAGGTTTTCTTTCCAACCAAAATCTCCACAAGCTGATTTCACTGATTACCTCACCTCCAAGCAGAGAGCAGGGACTAATCAGTGAAATCACCTGGTGAAGCTTTTGGTAGGAAAGAAAACCTGCAGCCTCTTGGCCCTCCATGGCACGAGTTTGAGATTCCTGCTGTAAAAGTTCATGCTTTATTTTTTAGCCAAATCCTGCAGACTTTAACTTTAATGACTATTTTAAAACCACAGGACTTATAATTTTAAGTTGTTATGGATGTATAAGTGCTACAGAAGTGGTTTTTCTGTTAGATTTACTTCCTCTTTTCAAAACCAAACACCAGCAAAGCCTGGCCCAGCTTTCTACAAACACTTTGAACTGAACAGTCTTCTACATATTACACTCAAAATCAGTATGTAGAATGCAGTACATACTGCAAACATCTAAAGGGATCACTTTGTTGGCTGCTCTTTGCATTTACAGCAGCTATGAGGAACTTTGGCATTATATGTGAACAAAGCAGCATGCCTTGTTCTCAGTACACACACGTAATATTTTCATACATACATTAATATTTAATCAGTGGCAGTGGTAATAAGCCTCTGGGGAAGCTCAATACTGTTTGTTCCTGAATCAAAGTTTACTTAAAGAATATTCTAGAAGATGAATAATTAGACAGCTTTGTGCAACAGAAAAATACAGGAAGCTATCTGGAACCTCAGTTATATTCTGACTAAATTATAGTCATAAACTACTCTGACTTGATGCCAATAAAAGTTCCTCATGTCTCCATCCTCCCCATCACTGTTCTGAATAAAATACAAATCAATCAGTAGGATTATGCAGAAACTCCTACTTGCTGCCTCCCTGGCTTCACCCACACACAAACACAAGCAGCTGAGTGCAGCTCAGTGCCAGAGCAGCCTGGGAACCTTTGTGTGGAATTAAATTCAGGTCATTGCATGCTGGGTAAACAGATTTGCATCTATAACACCTGGGAACCTCTGTGACTCACTTTTATCTCGCAGGCCGAGAACAATTTCTGTGCAAACAACTCTTCATTTCTGTGAGATGTAATCATTGTTCCCAAAGGCTGCAATTTGGGGATATTGGCTCTGACAACTGACAACAACTGCAGCTCTGACAGTCACATGTGTTGGATGTGACTGAGATACATGTTACAAGAGACAAAACAAATACTCCTGCCTGGTGGTTTTTTAAGATAGCTTTGTATGTTTTACTTACAGGCTGCAGCTATCTATTATCACTATTTGGGATGCCCGTAATGTGTCAGTTAATAGTGGAAAATTATATTATTAATCATCTGATAAATAATAACATAAACATCTATTTAAAGGTGCTCTGATTATATTTTTTCTACACATTTAAACACTATAGATGGAGGTTTGCGAACCATTATTACACACAGGCATAAGAAGAACTTCAGAAAATTCAAACCCATTTAAAGTATTCAGATCAGTTTCCCGAGTCCCTGGCTCTTTGCTGACTTTTTCCCTGCCTGCCCTCTCTGATGTGATCTCTACACACATTCAAACTCTGATCCAAACATCTGTAACCTAAAGACAGACAATAACAAGTTTAACAGCTCAGAGGCTGGATGAAAACTTCAAATTGAAAAACACTTTTTTTTTGTTAGCACGAGCGTTCTGGTTCAGTTAAAAACTGGTAAAGATGTTATAAGGTTCAGATCTGTTATTTGTGTGTCAAAAAAAGGATCTCAGCCAGAATCGGTAAGCATAGACTGTTAATATGCAGCTGTGATCACCAGATCTTAGTCTCCCCTAGCCTCAGGTGAGCATAAACTATATGTTTTCAGATACAAAATGTAAAAATAAAATCAGCTACTTCCCCAGTTTCAGCCATCAAGAGTCAGTGATATATTAAAAAAAATACTCCAACTTGGTAAGATTTTTGCAGATGATGCTGTCCAACCAAGGTTATAATAGTTAACTAAAATGAAACTAAAAAGGAAAACTAAAATTTAAATACATTGCATTTAACTCAAACTAATAAAAACTAGAAAAGAAAACAAAAACAATAAGTAAACTAAAACTGTATCTTGTGTTCACAAAACTAACTGAAACTAACCAAAATTATAGACAAAATGTCCTTAGTTATCGTTTTTGACAATATTAATAGCCTTTAGGATTTAAAGTAATCCGACACATTTTCCCAACCAATTTTACGACAGTTTTCGGCAGTTGTCAGCGCCGTATGGCACCATCACAGCGATGTACTGGGACGTGTTTGTTTACTGCACTGACTGGCTGTGCTCTGTGCTGCGACAAAACGTAGAGGAGCAATGAATCAGAGCATCTGTAATAGTTTAAGTTCATGTGAGTCTGACTTTATTGTTACAGTCCAAGTTTCTAATCATTAAAGCTCATATTATATTGTTTTATATAATTTATGTTTTTATTATTTCTATTTAATTCATTTTAACATTAATTTATATAATTTATGTTAATATTTTTATATTAAGTTTATATTATTTTCATGTGTTTAAGGCAGCAGCCAGCAGTTCAGTCTCAGCATTGACTGAGCAGTGAGCTCTATGTTGAACTGGAAAATAAATTGTATTACAAAATATTAACTCTGACCTTTTTGAATCCTGTACCTGGTTAATAAGGTATGAAAAACCAAAATTAATTAAAACTAAAATAAAACTAAGCTTTATTGCAAAAATCCAAACTACTCTACTGCAATCATTCCCAAAGTCTGGGTCCTGACCCAAAGGTGGGTCTCCAGAGATTTTTTATGAGTCACCAAATTAGTTTTTAAAATGTTTCCATGAAATTCATGCTTTCCTTAACCAGAAGAAATCTCCCCTCAATGATTTGTTTAATGATGATTGGCTCCTCACACTTTCAAAGCTGGTTATGTTTTCATTGTGAAGGGTCATCAACAATGTTTACTGTGACTGGAAACATGTAACTGTTTTTCAAAAGTCAGATGCCATGGGCTTCCTACTCAAACAACCAAAGCCAAACCAGTCTATAGTCAGTGGGACGGGCACCAGCTGCAGAAACTGAGCTGTTACAGTTTGTTACAGCTGTGCAGTGATGTCACGCTGAAAAAGAGGCATAGATGGAAGCTGTCACCTTTGTTCTTGATGAACATTGCATCTTAATATCTTGTCCTGAATATCACATGACCGGGATACAATTCTGAAAAGCAAACAGACCAACCCATCACAGTAAAAATGTGAGTATTTTCAGAGTGTTAGCCTAACAAAGCTGTAATGCATTTGTCAAATATGTTAGGCCTGTTAGCTGGTACAAAAGATGTAAGATGATGAAGAAACATCATTAAGAACCCTTTTTTATCTTTGCACAGTTATCCTGTCGATTAAGAGATGACATATTTTGGACTGGGTCATGGCTTGTTTCCCCAAAAATGTGGGTCTCCTGAAAAAAAGTTTGGGAAACACTGCTCTACTGGCACACCTCAGTACTCCCCAAAAGGAGCCAGCGCAAGTGGCCGGGGACAGCGGCCACTTGTCTTCACTGCTGGCATTGCTGCCCCCGCGATAAAGGGTAGAAGATGGATAGATGGCTGTAAAGATGGGTACATTTGTACTTCTATACCACTTTTCTAGTCTTTCTGACCACTGAAAGGACTTTTACACAGCTAGTCACATTGACACATTTACACGACTTTCACACACTGAGGGAAGAGGCTGTTCCAGGGATGAATCATCAGGTCTAACAGATCTCACTTGCTCACATTCATTTGACACAGGAGCAGTTTGGGGTTCAGTATCTTCCCACTTTGGCATGTGACTGCAGGAGCTGGGATCGAACCCCCAACCTTCCAAATGAGACGGTCCACTCCACTACTGAACCACAGTCTCATCTTTAAACACCATTAAAATTAGCAGGCTTACCTGCATTATAGTAGCGGTCCAGCTTCTCCCACAGGGGCTCATCCTCACGCTGGAGAATGGACAGCTTCAAAGGTTCATAGATGGAACCTGAAGAACAGCACATCAGTTAAACACAGAAGTTTTTAATACTGACACATATTTTTCTCATTTATTCTAAAATGAATAAATAAATAAAAAAATGCTGTAGAGAGCGAATCAGACAAAGTTCAAAAGAGGGGAGCTATTTTTCTTTTGTCAATATTACATGAAATGTGTTTGCTGGTTTTGTCCTTTTTAAACAATGACTCATCTTATTTGTTAAGACAGGTGGATTAAACATAATGTATGACTAGCTTCAGATTTTCAATAATAAAGTCATTCATAGTAAAGTCATTTACTCTGCAATAATAAGACAATTCAGAGAGAACAGAAATCACACTGACGGACACATGCCATCAATAGATTATTTTTCTCACCCCATCACAAAAAACACAGCACACAAAACAATATTCAGGCCCGGGGGCTGAAAATTCAAACAGTAATGTGCCATACATCAAAACATTTCCTCACATTTTTCTTTCCACTGAGCAGGGAAAGAGACGGAGTTTGAGGGAAACCCCTATCTGTAGACTTTTCTCTATTTTCAGACACTTTTCACTTTGCTGAGATTTGCATTTTAATAGGTTCGACCCTGGGTCAATACCGCAGGTACTGAAAAATTCACATTCAAGCTGAAATTAGCATAATTTCCATCAGCTTAAAAGTTGCCGGGGACAAAGCCAATCCATCTCTTTTTATAGATAACACTTTAAAAGAGCGCAGAAGAAGTCTAATATTACATTTTTTTAATTCTTTACATGCAATCAGACAAATGTGGGCAACTGTTATGTAGTTGGGTTCAAACAAATGCATGACCAACTACAGCAAGGCGGACCTCCAGCACTGTGACAGATGATGTTCTTATTGTTATTAACACTCAACATTTATATATAGGGTCACTCCAGGGATTTAAATTCATGCTATTGTATGATAGGAGTTTTAATCTTGTCGTAGCTGCATAACCATCAGACACAGTCATCTCTCTGAACTCACAGTGGATTATGGGTAATGTGACACTATTTTTCCACTGTATGTTCTTAAGCCCAAGGGAGCCCCAATGAGTGGCATGTTTTAATGAACTGAACTTTTTCAGTATCTTCTAGAACTTTTATCCAGATGTGTTAACCTCATGTTCGGTAATTAGAAAACAATATGAAACCATTTCTTATAAGTCAGTCGGTTTTAGGAGGACTATGTTTCAAAATGATGAAATGGAAAAATTTTCAGGCTGATTTTATGTTTTAAACACCAGGGCAAAGATGTGTTTTTGTTAAACTGTATTCTGCTTTTTAACATGGAGATAAAGTAATGCACTTGATGTTCATGCTAAGAGTGTGGATATTTTTTAACCTTTACATTTTCATATTTTGTAGAATTCCTTGAATCTGTCTATAAAAAGATTAAAACAGTCCCTTCTAACAGGGCACTGGTTCATGACACTTATGGCCTCATACATGAATGTATGCTTCTAGCTCTGCCCTTGACAGGCCTCCAGAGGGCTGGCCAATCAGAGGGAAGGGTTTTTTTTTAATGAGGAGCCTTAAAGAGACAGCAACTAAAACTAAGTGTTTCAGGACGAGGAAAACAGTTTTTTTTTTCAAGAGCTGTAAATCTTGTAAAACTACAATAAGGCTAACAGAGGGACAGTATAAAGCAAAAGAGCACAATAACTCCTTTTTAAGACTCAAAATAAGTCCCAGATTCTCGAGAACAGGATACGTTATCAACCTGTGCCTCCCGACTTGTGATTGTGGATAGCTGCATTATTTTCCCACTACTTACCAAGTCTGTTGATTTTCCGATGAGGCCGAGCAACGGCAGCTGCTGAACCGGCCATTCTCAAAAGGTGAAATTAAGGCCAATCGTCTCCCTCAGATAAATCACAAATCTACAGCAATTCACAGGAAGGAGTTAGTAGCAGAGAGTTAGATCACAGACATGCACGATTAAACAAGGAAATACTGTACACTGAGTGATTATGATCATGAACAACATGCAACAAATTACAATGCATTTTTAGGATGGTAATGGGAGTTATTAAAACTCTTCAGAGGCACACAGTCATTATGAATTACTACATGACTGTGATGTTATTGTGGTAAGCACTACAACACCAAAAGAAGATGCATTAGGCCATTTCACTTGTTACCTTTTGTGCTACAAGACTGGCCCTTAAATTTTAAGGTCCCTTGATGTTTAACACTGCTGCAGCTGAGGGTGCTAACAGTTACATCTATTGTAATGTTTGTTCCAGGTCAAGTAATTATATAAAATCCTTTCTTTTATTTCCAGGCAACATTTTAGCAGTGTCAAAATTTTCAGAGCAGTTATCATGAAACTACTGAATGTTTTATGGAGATGTGATTTCTATATTAAGAATAAGATCATACCAAAGCTTAAAAGCACACATAAAATAACCGAGTATGTTCACAATCGCATGTGTCATGTAGCACGAGTGGTACCTTATGCTGAGTGCATTTGAGACGATCTAATTTCTCTTATATGTGTCCAGACATTTTACTCAATCATGTTTTCTGTTACAAGTTATTTCTGGATTTTTTTTTTTTAAATTAACTTTTTTTTTTTTTTTAATTATCATTATCGATAATTAGTCTGTCTCATTGTCTCACTTTAACAAGATAAATAAAACAAGATAAAAGTAGGAAAACAAACTATGTAAATTGCTGTTTGGGTTAATTTTGGTGTCTCCCTCTTTTTATGAAAGAAAATCTCCTGTTTATTTCAGTGGTGAAGGAATCACTCAAAAATTGCACTGGTTCATGACACTGGCTGTGGATATTAGTGAAAAGTTTAACAGGACTCTCTTTAGTTTGCCATTAATCATCTCATCTGACACCCACCTCTCAGTAAACACAGATATCTAACAGATTGCAGAATTGTAAATATCAACGCCGATGGTGTTGCTTGCTTATGTTGATAATCAAAAATGTAAATGACAGTTCTCATCGGTTGCATAACAAGTCAAGAGCTTTAACCTGTTATTCCAAAGCAAATAAGATGTACAGATATCTGTATGTGTTGGCTCTGCATAATGTGACACAATGGGCTGACTTATGATTGACTCTAAAAATGACTTCTCTGTTGACTGGTAAAGGTTTTGACAGTGCACAACTTAACTTTAATGCAGGTACTTTAAACAATTCAACAAAAAGTCAATGTGATCAGTCATCTAGCCACAAACAGGCTGATATTTTGTTAATTTGTGATATCAAAGACATGACCATCAGAAAAAAGACGGATACTATTTTTGGCTTTTCTGCATCTTGCTACTGTGGGGAGGTGTAAGACCATTAAACTGACAACATGTTCATAAGGCAAAGTTTGTTATCATTCTAACCAGCAAAGATTTAAAGTAAGTTTTAAATATGACTCTTATAAGAAAGCTGGATAACAAATTGTATTTTGTCAAAAGAAAACTTTGAACTCTTAAACAGGATTAGACCTGCAAAAAGTTAAGAGGTAAAATTTTGTTTACAAGAAAGTACCAAATCAAGAGAAGGATACTTTGAGGTGATTTAAATACAATCAGACAGCCCTTTCAGAAATTGGGGGATGAAGAAAGTTCTTATATGTTCTTTGTTTTTCAAAGACAAAAAAAGTACAATAAAGCCCTCTTATTTTTTAGTGTTAAAAATAACTACAGTTGAATGGGCTCATAATTTTCTTTACCCTGATAAAAAGTATAAACAAAACCAATCATTTTCTGCTTCTTATCTGAGTTTGAACACTACTGATCTGCATTTTCAGATCTTTGGATATCTTTCAATGTCCTTCTCCTAGTTTATAAAGTTTAACTTTCTTACAGGTCTTTGGACAATTCTTTATTCTTTCCCAATTATTCAGGGTCATGTGGAAAGGAAAAAAAAAACAAAATAAAGCAAAAAAAACAACAACAACAACAACAACAACAACAACAACAAAAACATAGCCAGTATTTCCCAACCACTACAAAGGTAAGCAAACTTATGAGCACATCTTTTTCATTACAATATTGATGCAAGAAAATGCAATTTGCCAACCATACTACTATAATTGCTGTTAATGTCAGTTTGATGGCAAAAATAAAGATCTGTCTAGCTACACCTGCCATGTAAGTACACATTTACTTGAAGGTGACATCATTAAAAATTTTTTATAAGGTATCTGTTGCATCTGGCCTCTTTTTGTGAGCATCCTAAGGGCAACACAGGCCTTCCTCTCACATCACATGCAGTGCACACAGTACAGTTCACCAAAGGTGGGTTTGTTGTGAAAGCAATTGGTGGTGAGACACTCTTAAAATAACCCCAGAGTGTTGCACATGTACCTCTGACCTTTCATGCCTGTACCACTACTGCAATGGGCAAATGAGATGGACAGATAAAGTCAAATGTAACCCTGTAGTCGTAAGTTTAACAAACGGACACTCAGTCAGAAGCAACGACACAGCAAAAAGAAGTCACAGTGAGTCACACTGTGCAATGTCATGCAAGGAAATAAGTCAGACCTGATCTTTTAGATCGGGCTTTAAATTCCAGGAGTTTCCAGCCGACATCCGCAAGGCTCGCCATGTTTACAAGTGTCAAAGCTTTCGAAATTTAACGACTCTTCCCGTTTGTCCTTCAAAATAAAACACAGACAGTAATACTCCTACGTAAACATCATTGAAAATGTTAATGTCGTCGTCAAAAAGACACTCATCTGTACAATATAGGATTTATCAGTCCTTGAATAGAGTATTTAGGCACCGTATATGTTGTTTTCTTTATCAAATATCTTTAACTAAAGCTTTTAATTTGATAAAAAATTGGTATGCTACCGGTTTTGCCTTATCCTACTTCCGTGGACTTCTCCCTCCTGTCAAACGACAAACCAACCGTCAGAACGACACTGACGTGAATAAGGAAGTCCTTTTAGAAAATAATGAAACAACATCTCTTTTAATTGATATGACTGCATAATAATAATAAAAAATAAAAAGATAAAAGCTCCAATTTAACGTTTAAACTATTTTTAGGTGATTTAATTTAAAAGAAACAGCCATTTAACGCTGCCGTAAAGGAGTGTGCCGTATTTCAGTGTATGTTGTTGTTAGAAGCTGCACTCAGAGAAGGATGTGGACCTTTAGATTCAGTATTTTAGCCTTTTTATCGCTTTTTACTGGGCAGTATAACACTCATGCCCTTCAGGATGTGACGGCGGATCTTTTCGGTTCCGAAAATTATGGGACAGTGGCAGCTTTTGGTGATTTTTACTCGGATAAACAGACAGACATCTTCGTGATCAGAGAACGTATGTTAACACTTCAGTCGTCTTTTTAAATGTTTAACAAATATACACACTGTAGCCCAACATTAATTGAAACGTGTTGTTATTAATTGACTCAAATACACAGCTGATTTTACAGAGGGACACACCATTAACGTATGTTAATAAAGCGACTCTGTGCTTGCTGTCCCTGGTCAGAAACGCTAGTCATCGTTCTAAAGACCACATATCCTTAATTTTCCTGTTGATCAATGTTTGCTTCTTTCTATTCCAGATGCTGAAGTGGTGATTTTCTACGCTGACTCAAAAGCACCTTATTTTAAGCCTAAAGTCAACATCACGAAGGACATTCTGCCAGGGTACATGTCTATCAGGCATATTTTCTAAATAATGGTCTTAACTTATGTATGGGTACAACTAACACTTTAGGTGGCTTTATTTACTGTGAAACTGCACAAGAGCAGAACCTGGGTAAGGGAGACCTGGGTTGGTTGGCATACTTTGTAATCTGTGTGAATGGCCACTCTGAAGTACTGATCTTCAGTGATGTTACTTATGATCAGTACTTCAGAGAGGTAATTCCTAAATTAGAAACTTAAGGCTTTGTATTCTGTGTTTCCACTTTTAGTCTGTAATTAATTTGCAGTTACTTTAATAAGCTCAAAGCCACCAAAGACAACCGAGTGCACTCAAGAATGTGTTTGGATGCAAATACATCCCTGTTAACAGGGAGTAGGCTAGCTGTCCCCACAGTTATCAGTGAAGTTTTATTTAAATAAAAAGAAAAACAAACAAATAAAAGCAATATTAGCACACATTTATGGAATGGATTGAACAAATGCTTCAGCACAAAATACATTTTTAACCACTATCGTCTCTGCAATGTAAATAAATGCCTATTTAACTTTTTTTTTTTGTAAATTATCCAAACAAATTAGATGAATCAACTTAAAAAAAAAAAAAAAAATATATATATATATATATATATATATATATATATATATATATATATATATATATATATATATATATATATATATATATTTCAGATACCAGATTTTTTTGGTACCGAACAAAGGAAAAAAGCAATTGTTTGTGTCAGTGTCTTTCAAAAAAATAAGTAGGAAATCATGTCGCATTAAACATGGATGTATGCAATGCTGACTGTCTTCTTGACCACTGAACGTAGCAAACACAGATTTACTCCGTCATCCCATTATGAAGTCCAATGCTTACTCAACTTTTAACCAAATTAACACTTTCTCTTTAACAGACCTGGGCAACATCACACACACCTCTCAGTAAAACCAGACACACAGTATTATCCCAACTCAGCAATAGATTGATTAAAGCAGTTGAATTTAAAACAAATCATTGTACACTATATAGAAATAAATGGATAAATAAACTGCTGAAGAGAGCGATTTGTATTTTTTATTAGAATATTTGTATCAGACTGTACACATGGTAATAATAGTTGTTGAAACAGGCATTTTAACGATTTCAGTGAACCATTCAGTATGCTATTGACCTTCATGTTAATGGACTCTTTCTCTGTTCAGGGGAACTGTCATCACCAGTGTGGTTCCAGGAGACTATGATGGAGACTCCCAGATGGATGTTCTCATTACTGGTCAGTCCAACCCCTTGAGCCCCCAGACCTCCGTTTACATCTTCTGGGGCAACAACCAGACTTTAGGTGCGTAGTACACGACATACACAATTTATGATTTGAAAACATCTGGTGTCATTACTCTCACTTTTCAAACAAAAGGTTTATGTATTCATACTCTCCCTTAATTTTTAACATCATATACTTGTAGTGATTTTGTACAATAGACTGAGTACTGGAGCTACACTTTTTGGTTGATGTGTTAATAAGTTAAAAAATATACGGTAAAACTGAATAGACATGTTTTACAGAAGAAAAAATAACATGCTGTTTCTAGTAACTGCACTGGGAGAAATTAAATTTAAATTAATGTTAATGTAATAATGTCAAAGCTTTATGTCCTTTTAACACATGAAGCATATTTAAATTGAAAAAAGAAAGTTTTTTTTTCTTTTATTTAAATCTGTTTTTTTATTATTATTTTCTTGAATATAAGATTGAAAAAATGTTTTTCTAGATTTTTAATAAAGATGGAAAACACATCAAGTAAACAAATAGGCAGTTATAACAGCGAATTTATGTGCATTTTATTAGCTTGTTTATTGATTTTATTAATTGTATTCCATTTTATCACTTGACGAAATTAATCTGATGGGGAAACAACTAACACAAGTAGGGATGGGTACCTTTCACATTTGAAATGATACGGTACCGATGCCCGGTACCTGGCAATCGGCACCAGTACTTAGTGGTAGCAATTTTCGGTACTTTTTTGTGTTTCTGTGGTAAAAAATAACAATTTGTTTAGTAATAAAATACATGTGTTTTTTTTGACTACACATATTTATTCTTCATTAAATAACCTTGAAATGCTGTGTTCATGTCCAGCATGGAAAATTGGCTTTACGTGAACCGGTACCCGGTACTTTTGACAGAATTCGGTCGGTACCTATAAAACTACCTAATTCGGTACCCATCCCTAAACACAACCATTTAATTACAATGTACACTATTATTATCATTATTCAAGTCTTGAGTCTAAGACTGTTTAAAAATATTGTGCTAAATTGTCACTGTTACACAGGCTTATCCGGCTACTTGTTTGTACAGTTATAATGGAGAAAAGCTGCAATGATTGATCAATAGATGTTTATCTGCAGCTACTTGGATTACGTGTTTTGAGTCTTTTTCAAGTAGAGATGTCAATCATTGGTTGGTTCCTGCCTCTGAATGTGAGGATTAGCTGCTCATCTATTAACTTCATGACAATGAATGAACCGTCTTTAAATTTTTGGACAAAGATTTTATAGACTCAACAAGGTCTCCAATAAACAGGAAAATATTTGGCAGACTGTTAACAGAAAACCATTAGTTTTTGCCCTGGAATGGAGCCACAGCCACTGTCAGTATCATTGGAAAGGGATTATTGTTCAGAAATGTCAGAGCTGTGGGAAAAAGGCCAGCTATCATTAAGTCTGTATTTTAGTAGTCATATAAAGTAATACACAGTTTTCTTGCTATACTGGTGTGAATAATTTTTAATGCTCCAAGAATAGGCTGAAAGAAAAAAAGGTTGATATCAAATGTGAACCCCCTGTTTACCTGCAAGGCTGAAAAACAGAAAAGAGGAGATAAAGGCTTTATTTAGCCTAGTTAGGCCATCCCATGGATTTTCTAGCCTGTGTTTTTGTCAGACCAGAATCTAAATCTGTTCCTCTCCTGCAGATATGAGTGGGTGGCTCAAACTGAACGAGACCTTCACAGATCAACCTCTTATTATGGAGTAAGTATAAATCTATGTAATATGTCTATCAACTGTAGTGGAGAGATTTAGTTTAAAACCTGGATGCTAAAGCAATAAAGTGCCTAATGTTTACTTTCTGTACATTACTTTACGTGTGTAACTCTGCCCCTTCAATACAGAGTGATATATTGAATGTGTTTAAAGAACTGTAATGTGCCACAATCCAATGCATTGCTCACATGACTTGGCTTTGAAGGATACCATAACACTCAACACCAGGTTCATTTAATGTATACAGACGGTATTCAGTGCAAGGCTGTACCTTGAGTTTTTTGAATATTCTACAAAGTATTTTTATCTTTTTTTAAGTCTAACTTTTGAAATCTTCCCGTAGTTTCAATGGGGACATGATCCCAGATGTTTTTGGAGTTACGAGCCTCCACTCCACCGAAGTCTGCAACTTCACCAACAGGTAATAAGTCAAATGAATCACTTAGGATTCCTTGTTTTTTATCTTGATGTTTGTGTAGATTTGAATTTTTGTTTTTAACTTGTGCTTTGTCTTCCCTTCAGGGTCCCAGTGTGCCGTCAAGCACTTAGTTCTCCTGTTGATCTGAGGGTCCCTCACTCTAACGCCTTTATCGACCTCAACAAGGACTTGACTGCCGGTGAGTCAGTGATGGATAAGAAATGTTTAACCATGAGAAACAAATGTGAAGTGCTCTGAGATTTTTCAGAGCATGATGACTCAACAGGGCTGAAACTCTGCTCAACACCTGTGTCACTTCAGTTAAACAAAATCTGCAAACATATCCTCTACCGTGTGTCCTTGATAAACACTGCATTTGAGAAGAGTGAAACATCCTAGTTTTCATTAGATGTCGCAGGTGTTCATTGGACCTACGATATCTGGTAGCTTTAGCGGATGCATTTGTGGTAGTTTATGAAAGGTAGTTAAATTATAGGATCTGGAGGATATATAAGGTCTTTTTCTTTCCCTGGGATTCTTGCCTTTGAAGTGATAAGCATTTTCATACATATACAGGCATCAAAGTTACTTCAATTTTTTGGGGAAAGAAACAGGGATGTACTGAAGCGTATTGCATTCACTTGAAGAAAAAAAAAAAACAACTCCAGTTTTTCAGAGTAATTTATTCTTCCGTTTGTTTTTTGTGGTAATTAATTTTGTTTTTCCGATTAATATTTTTTATTGTTTGTTTTTTGTTATAATTATTATATTGGTTTGTTTTTTGTTATAATTATTTCTGTTTTTATGAGTAATTTTTTGTGGTAATTAATTTTGTTTTTCTGATTAATATTTTTTATTGGTTTGTTTTTTGTTATAATTGTTTCTGTTTTAATGAGAAATTTTTTTTCTGTTTTCAGATTACTTTTTTGTAGAAGCAATGCATTTTTTTAATGCCACATCTTCATCTATTCCTTAAGTATTACATTGAACAATAGGCTTACATAAAATATAAAGATAAAATCGAAAACATAACAAGGGTATCATACCCTGTGTGTGGGTAATATCTTACCTTTATTGACCCGGTACGGACCGGTAGAAAGTTAAGGATAAGGCATATATGTGCCGAACAGGATCTCTGATCCGTGCGGGACACAGGAGCCACCACCATAGACTGTAAAAAACACATCCACGGGAGTCGTCTGCAGGTTGGAGGTTCTCACGGGATTTCAAGGTTGCTCGATACTTCAGAAAAAAAATTACTCTTTAAAACAGGAGGAAAAAATTACCACAAAAAACAGCAGGTTGAGCTCCTCGCGGGATTTCTCAGTATCTTGATACTTCAGGAAAAAATTACTCTGAAAACAGGAAAAAAGTAATCTGAAAACAGAAAAAAACTCATAAAAACAGAAATAATTCTAACAAAAAACAAACCAAAAAAAAAAATAATTATCAGAAAATTAAAAAAACAAAATTAATTACCACCAAAAACAAACCGAAGAATAAATTACTTTGAAAAACCTGAGTTGTTTTTTTTTTCTTCAAGTGAATGCAATACGCTTCAGTAGGAATGGGACCTCTGATATCATTTAGTGAACAACGTGGCCAAGTTCAGTATGAAGGAGAGCCCATACACGTTTTATAGATTTTTTAAGGGTACAATTTCCAGATCAAGAGCTTTAGCAAAAGCTGTGAAAAATTCATTTATTGTTAATGTTTACATCTAAAATGCCACTGAATATAACTAAATATGGTCAGTTACATGGAGGGTGAAAGTGTCACAGGACAACTGTTGTAAGCCAGTAACAGTGAGCTTCAGAATTGCTCTGAAATTGAGGCTGTGGATGCTTCTTGCGCAAAAAAGCTGTAGATGGACACAGGCCCTAATTCTACATATTTCTGTGACTTTGATTAAACCAATTCGTCATCCCACCTAAAGCTACACGTTGCCTACTCCCAGTCAGTGAAGGTTTTTCGTGCTATGCATTACTTTGAGGCATCTCATACCTACCAGAGTCATGCTGAAGTATTTCTATTGTCTGCTGCTCTATTTGCCCACTGTATCTACCTGTATCTTTTGCTCCAGTGCCTTTACATGAAACTCAGAGTAAAGAGTGAAGACTAAAAGAAATCCCCTTAAAACGAACACCACAAAGACTTCTTTCTCTTGGAAGGGACTGACCCAAAAATAGGGAGACGTGTGAATAAACCACCCAACAGTTAACAACTGCACATCTCAACCCAACTGCAGGAAAGCAAATAAATGAGTGTACTTTTCAATCTTTGATTCAGAAAGTACATTTTCCAGTCAAAACATCTTTCTTAAACTCTGGAAATAATTTGAGCAACTTGATTTACTCTCATATAGAGTTGGAACTTGTAAACTTTAAAAGTCTAAGTCCAACAAACTCTGTCGGTTAACATTCATTGCTTGTACTTTTTACTTCACTAGAGGTGGGCTGGTGCATAATTCGCAGCTTATTTGCAACTTCTCCCTAGTTCCCTCATCATTTTCTGTCACCTGAAGCACTTTCTGAGCTGGAAATGCTGCATAAAAATCATGCTTACCGTGAGATGCAGGCATCTGTGTCTTCTTGCGGCATAAAACACAACTTCTGGGTGACATCACATCCACATCAAAATATTCCTTCTGTGAAATGTGTTTAAAAAATATAAATAATGAGCCTTCAGCACACTTTCTGTATGTGTGACTAGTTTATCAATTTTCCCCACATCAGTTCCTGCCTCTGCTTTATATTTCAGTATGTTCAAAACCTTATACAACCCAGACTTTGTTAACTTGAACTCATGGTTTTCTGGAGTGGGTACCGTAAAGTTTCTCTGGAGGAAATTCCAGGAACCAGATAGGAGACCAGAACATATATTTAATGCGAACAATTTTCAAGTTGACTGAGAGAGAATGGAATAGCCATTTTCTTCACCACTGAATGGAAAAATCACCCTGTTCTTGTTTTACAGCATCACAGTCCTGTCCCTCTGCCCACTCAGTGTAACGCTGTCACTTAGACTTATGGGAGGATTTTATTTTCCCCCGGAAACTAATCCTCGTGTTTAAGGTAATCACAGAGGATTTAGTCTTGTCATACTCGCTGCAGGTATCTTTTTGTGCTGTTTGGTTTAAGTCCCAGGTCTGTCACAGTTTAACCTGAGCATATTAGAATTCATATTTAATCTTTTAGGGATTAAGAGAAAGTCAATAAACTTCCACTCTTTGTGGCAGGTTTAAGGAAATCCTACTCGTGATATTTATTGCTTTGGTTTAAATACACATTGGACTTTGCTTGGGTATCGCCGGTTTTTGTGCTGCTTTATCAGGCGTGGATAAACTCATCCATCAGTCACAGTGATGGCCCACACGTCAAACTGCCTCTCACCGTCTTGATAGACCCTGGAGAGCCAATCATTCAGCCACTTATTCTCCATCCCATGTGCATGTATACACACACACTTACACATGCACAGAGACCGCGTGCATTAAATCATTGTGACTTGTTAAGTGAGTTCAACTGCATTCAGCTTACTGCGGGTGAATGTGCTTCCAAAGCCAGGAGGAAAAAATATGACTGCCGTACATCTGGTGGTTGTCAGACTCTTTAGCTGCCACGCCTGTGCGGGCAGGCAGATTGAGACCGAGAGATATGAAAGACAGTTGGGAGTGATGTAGAAATAAAG
This sequence comes from Halichoeres trimaculatus, assembly GCF_033239565.1. Classification (NCBI taxonomy): domain Eukaryota; kingdom Metazoa; phylum Chordata; class Actinopteri; order Labriformes; family Labridae; genus Halichoeres; species Halichoeres trimaculatus. The sequence goes on from NW_027437181.1 coordinate 36,645,881, forward strand.
CTGATTTGGAGAGAACACTGTTTTGAAAGAAGAGGATGGTGGGAAAGATACTGGGCAGAGGAAGAGTAGGAGTAGGGTGAGTCTTCAGCATGGCTCAGCTCAGTGTCTGCTGTGACCACCTGCTCTTCTAAGTGGTGCCGGCTGGAGCATCACAGTGTGGCTTAAACAGGAAGAGAGTGAGTTTGAAAGACAATCTGGGTCCTGCTTGTTAGCTGGTGTCAGAGAATTGACAGCCGAGATGTTCATCTGCCATCAACGTTTTTCAGCATGCTAAATGGCTCCATGATGGTGAGACATTGTTATGCATAATGTGGTTTCTAATGTGTTTCACAGAGCCTCAGTGTTTAAAGCTTTTAGTATTCTGAACATTTCTAGAAAAATATGAAAACAAACTATAAAAATAGATACTAAAACAGTAAAGAAGAAATGTAGAAATGGAGCCTGCAGTTGTAAATGTAAAGATTTGCACCAATAGTTGGTGTTGAATGTTAGAGTTTGATCACCCAGTCAGCTCAACTAATTATTAACCAAACTCTGTTCAAGTTAGGATGAGAGGCAGGTATTTGGTTTCTTTTCAGACAGCTACAGAGTGTCCACCTGTCAGTCAAGTCAGCCCTGCCCTGGGCAAAACTCATCAGATTAATATTTTCAAAAATAACGAGTTCTTAAAAAATTCACTCCTTGTACAGTGTGTGCGGTTATAGAAATGAGCTGTGCAGACCCACTCTATTTATTGAACCAGGCTGTACACATGTTTTCAGTGAGGGCTGCACAATATTGCGAAAAGAAATGATAATCAATTAGGGATGGGTACAGAGTTTGGTACTTTTAAGGGTACCGACCGAATTCTGCTAAAAGTACCAGGGTACTGTTTCACCTAAAATCAAAAGGTACCATGTTATTTATTTATTTTTCTATTTTATTTTTCTATTTTATTTTTTCTATTTTATTTTTTCTATTTAATTTATTTATTTTTTGTCTGTCTGCCTGTTATGCATTGATTTGTCTTGTTTTGATTTTAACTGTATATCTGCTGTATCTGTCCTTATATCAGTGTACTGTAAAAATACCACTGCAAGATGTAGTTAATTTTTTACTTTTGCTTTGCACTATAAACGTTCAAAAAAATATATGTTTGAAAAAAAAAAAGGAACCATGTTTAGGTACCTTAATGCATGCTTGTGACTGATGGAGTGAAGGAGTAGGTGATTATCCATGCTGAACATAGACACAGCATTGCAAGGTTTTATAATGAAGAATAAATATGTTAAATTGACAAAAAACATTTTTTTTATTATTTAAAAAATGATATTTTTACCACATACACACAAGAAAGTACTGAAAATTGGTACCATTGAGTACCGGTAGCGATTGCTACGACCAGGCATCAGTACCGTATCATTTCAAATGTGAAAGGTACCCATCCCTAGAATCAATGAAAAGTAATGTTGAGAGACATTTCTAGAACAAGCCTAACATTGCAATACGAATAGTGCAGACCCATTTCAACACCGTAAAAATTTCCTTTTTTGTCTTGGTGTGGTTTCCAGCCTTTCTCAACCAGCCTCATGTTGAATCTCTGAGACCTGCAGTTTTTGGCACCTCCACTTCCATGGACTTCATTTCTCATGGCTGTGGGTTGCTGCTTGTTGTAGACCAGCACAGTGGACAAGTTGATTTTTGTGTAGAGGCACAGCTTGGCAGGACATTGGGTTGAGCAGTCATATAGCTGTGTCTAACCAGTGTGTCTCCTTAAGGAGAGACTGAACGGTCTGTACAATCCTACAGATCCTCAGTGGTGGGTCACTTGTGACAGTTCAGAAATGAAGTCAGCACATTAAATGTCCTTCAACAACTTTTCAACACAGGCTTGAGGGTGATACCCGCAAGGAGGTGCTGGCATGGTAAACCTGAGCCAAACCCAGTAAACCAACATTTTTTCCCCAGCTGGCACTGTAATCCAACTCAGTCTGAGATAACACAACTACTGTGTCTGTTAGCTGAGACCATGAGGGTCAAAGGGGTGTATGGTGCTGTCCATCAGTCAAGTGTAGAGATCTGTGTGGCTTGGTTAAAGAACATTTCGAACAAGAATCTGAGCTTGTTTAAGGACTCATGGCAAGGCTATTATATCAAAATAATGGGATGGAGCTGAAGACACCTCTTAAAGAAGCTACACCTCTGTTCACAGCCAACTTCATCTCTGCTTGTTTGAAGTACCTTCAGTTTTGTGTGTACACGTGTATTTTGTACCCTCTAGTATTTTATTCCCCAGTGTTAGTTAACATTTGCCAAAAGCTTCCGAAGGCACCTCTAGACACATCAATCTAAAGTTGAGGATGGGAAAAAGATTGCTCAAAATTGTCAAATATTAATGAGTGTAAAATGAGAATATGAAAGCACATTAATCTTTATCATCTTAATTAAGAGTTGAGGGGCTCAGTTACTGCAGGGAATAAATGTGGAGCTTTTTAAAGTTGTAAATTAGAAAAACAAGGTAAGCTAAAAAAGCTTCAAAACTTTAATGATCTGATGGAAACTGATGAGGCTCTGTGTTAATACCAGGCTGTTTCTTTGTTCTGATTTGGCCAATTGTCAAACACACCATGGACCTGTCATCATGAAAACCTTTCAAATCAAAAAGACCCAACTTTATTTTTGATTTGTGGAGACATCAAGAGTGATGATAACATTTCATTCTTGGTAGACCTTTAAATGAAAGCTTGGAATGTGAGTCTGTAATCATTTTGAACAAGGTTTTATCACCAGGAAGCTCCTAATATCCCCTTTCTCTCCCCTCAGTACAGTAACACAGTGAGGTCTTTCGTTACTCAGGCCAAGAGGGACGAGGCTGTATCAGGGCTATGTCACGACTCCAATCTCAGTTCAGTGTCTAAGCTGTAAATGTTCCCAAGCTAGTGTATTGGCTGACCTTTCTACATCAGCACTGCCAGCTAAAAAAGGGACTGTAATTGTTTCCTGGCCGGTGTCAAGGCCTCATTTAGACCGCTTATTGGACTCTCCAGCCAACAAACCTGGCGTCGACATACTGCATATGGTGCGTAATCTCTACTGTTACTATCATCCTCCTCCAGCCAGTGTGTCTAACAGCAACGCAATAATAACAGCTTTTGTTCATGCTCTTTTGTTTTTTGCTCATTTTGTCCTCACTCCCTCACACATTGAGGGATTTAAGGAAGTTTTTTTTTAATTTTGTCTTTGGCTCATTGTGTGACTCTTTTCTTTCAGTCAATAATATGAACAGAGTCAGAAATCAAGTGTGCAAGAATGGAAACTGAAAAGGAGTTCAGCTGAGAAATGATTGGCATTTTACTCATTTGCAACAGTGTCAAGATACTGAGAATTGTACAATTCAAATGAAAAAACAAACAAACAAAAATGGACATTCAATATTAAGATAAAAGATTAACTGAGATTTGTAATATTAAGAGTTTAGGCTGACCATGGATTTTATCAACCTAATCTAACACTAATAGAAAAATTAACATCAGCTGGTAAGCTGGATCATTTTTTTGTTCAAAAGTTCAATAAGTTTGTTGCAGTTTAGAAAAATAACTTTCAGTAAATATAAAAATTCTTCACAAAGTCAAAACCTTAAGCTAAAGGACGCTCTGATTGTCCCTGTGTTGCTATAATGAAGGATGCTAATTCATCACTCTGGTTGGAAAAGAAAAGCTAAAATAACTAGCTTTATTTTTTGGTGTTGAGTACTAGTTGGATGCTAAAGCTTTCTGAAGGAAAGCCGTAGCTTCTCACCAATTAAAGGAATAGAGTCAGTTCCGTCAGAATCTCACAAAGTAAAACTGCCTAGTGTCAACTGTCCAAGCCTGTGGGGGCAGTCTATGATCTGGGGTTGCTGCAGTTGGTCAGGTGTAGCTTCAGCAACAGTCTGTGCTCAAAGAATGAGGTCAGCTGACTACCTGAATATACTGAATGACCAGGTTTTTTCATCAATGGATTTTTTCTTCTTTCCTGATGGCACGGCCATATTCCAAGCAAGGTTATAATAGTTAACTAAAACGAAACTAAAAAGGAAAACGAAAATTTAAAAGACATTGCAGTTAACTCAAACTAATAAAAACTATAAAAGAAAACAAAAAGGATAAGTAAACTAAAACTGTATCTTGTGTTCACAAAACTAACTGAAACTAAGTAAAATTATAGAGAAAATGCCCTTAGTTTTAGTTTCTGACAATGTTAATAGCCTTTAGATTTTAAATTAATCCAACACATTTTCCCAACCAATTTTACGACAGTTTTAGGCAGTTGTCAGTGCCGCACAGCACCATCATAGTGACGTACTGGGGCGTGCTTGTTTACTGCACTGACTGGCTGTGCACTGTGCTGCAACGAAATGTAGTTGAGGAATGAATCAGAGCATCTGTAATAGTTTAATTTCATGTGAGTCTGACTTTAATTGTTTTTAAGTCTGTCTTTATTGTTAGAGTCCAAGTTTCTAAATATTTAAGCTCATTTTATATTGTTTTATATAGTTTTAGTTTATATTAATTTTATGCAATTTAGGTTAACATTGTTTTTCTATAATTTATTTATATATATTTTTTAAATTAAGTTTATATTATTTTTTGTGTTGAAGGCAGCAACCAACAGTTCAGTATCAGCATTGACTGAGCAGTGAGCACTATGTTGGACTGGAAAATGAACTGTATTACAAAATATTTACTCTGACCTTTTTGAATCCTGCACCTGGTTGATAAGGTATGAAAAAACTAAAACTAAACTAAAACTAAACTAAAACTAAGCCTTGTTGCAAAAATCAAAACTAAATAAAAACTAGAATGCCCGCTCTAAAACTAATTAAAACTAACCTATAATGGAAAAAAAATCAAAACTAACTAAAACTAAACTAAAATGACAAATCCAAAACTATTATAACCTTGATTCCAAGATGACAATGCCAGGATTCATGGGGCTCAAATTGTGAAAGAGTGGTTCAGGGAGCATGAGACTTCATTCTCACACATAGATTGGCCACCAAAGAGTCCAGACCTTAACCCCATTAAGAATCTTTGGTATGTGCTGATGAAGGCTTTGTGCAGCGGTCAGACTTTACTATCATTGATGCAAGATCTTGGTGAAAAATGAATGCATCACTGGATGGAAATAAATCTTGTGACATTGCAGAAGTTTATCCAAACAATGCCACAGCGAATGCGTGCTGTAATCAAAGCTAAAGACGGTCCAACTAAATATTACAGTGTGTGACTTTTTTATTTTGGTGGCATTTTTTGGCCAATCAGTGTAGCTTACTGCCCCTGGTACAGAAGTACTGGGTTTTCTCATTTTAGTATTTTAACCAATCACTTGTAAACATTTTAATGGTCAACACCTGTAAAATGTGCTGCTGTGCTGCTTTGAACTAGTCGTACCCGCAGCATAGTGCTATATTTGAAACACAAAAGCAGAGACATCATTAGGCATTGATCTGGCTTAGTGGATGTGGTTGTTTTGTTGGAGCTGGTGCGCACTACACTGGCAACTAATTAGCAGGAATCTAGCCTTTGTGGGATGGCCAGCAGCTTCAGGTGACACGGTGGTGCGCTGATGTAAACAGGTGGCTCAATGGCCTTTAAAGCTGCTGCTATCATCAAAGCTAAATGACACAGGAGGATGTCCTTTTCATCTGAGTGGTATACACTGGAGGGTTTGCCTGCATTAGATCTGCCTTCAGACAGGGTCATGAAAGCCTGCCAGAGCTGTATCACATCATGTTGATTCACAAAACACTTTTGCAGACTGGAAGCTTTGAGGAGACGGATAGGAACTTGATTGAGGGAAAAGGTAATGATTGCAGAGCAATCATAGATACTTTAAAAAAATAATGAATAAAAAACCCACAAAGACAGCAATACTGACATGAAGAGCTCCTGCTAGGCAACGGACATGGCAATGCTCAGTGCAGCATCCAATTAAAGTAGCTCTGTGTCGAAGCCACTGCTGATTGTCTGACTACTAATTTGTTGGTTGTGGGGAGAAGAGGACAGATTCACCACCTAACAAGTGTGGCCAAGGAGAAGCATTGATTATACAGGGATTAAGTTTACATTTGGGTGTCAGAGGGAGACATTTTTAACAGCTATTTTGCTAATCATGGCACCATCACGGAGAGAGAAGCAGGCCTAGCAAGAGAAGATATCACTAGACTTTAAAAAGCAGTAATGGAAGCTCCTGACTTTAATAATACCATTTATTGGTCTCTTATTCTTGACTTTCTCTGGAGGTATAAAATGACTGATAATGATGGCAGACTCTTTTCTTCCTTTTATCCAATTATCCAGAAGGAGCTCTTATTTGTATGCTTTAATCAGCGTTGGCTGAATGATACGCTGCCATCAAAGCAAACACTGAAGTAAACAGACTAATAAATCAAGCCACATCAGACAGGCAGCCTGATTCACTGGACTGATGCACTCGGACTTGAACAAATTACTTAGTTACACACTTTTGCTGATATCTTACAAAAGAAAACAAACACTTTTGGATGACTGAATGGAAATGATAAACTGTATTCAGCTGAAATAAAAGACTGGGGATAAATGTTTATAGTATTAGCAATGGGGCTGTCTGATTTGTTGGAGCTCTTATAGTGTGTGAAAGCCTGACTGAGCCAAACTGACAGGGATGGAGAATTGTTTGAAAGTTTCAGCATCAACACAAATCTCGTTACTTGGAGCTAGCATTTAAAAAGCTCAGTTGTTTAGTGGAGACAAAACACTGGGAAAGACAAAACAGAATTATTTTGTTTCTTATTTTCAAGTTCCTTCATTGCACAAAATGAAAGCGAAGCAAGCGTTTGTTTTATGTGCAGACAAAAATGAAGCTTGAATTGTTAAGAGTAAAAAATAAGCTGCCAATAGGGCAAAAAAAGCTTGTTTATTTCTTTTTAAAAAAAATAGAATAATGACTTTGTACAAGAAACTATACCATAGAAACTAAGAAACTAAACTATGTGTGTGTGTATATATATATATATATATATATATATATATATATATATATAAAAATATATATATATATATATACATACATTCACATTGTAAACACCTGACTGCAACATTTAGAGGAGAAGACCCAACTGCTGAACCACTGAAACCCTCAGCCACATGCAACCTGCATCTTCATTACCATATCAGGTGCAGTCACTTTACTCTTCACAATCTCATTTCCCTATCATACAGAGACTTGGAGTGAGCTCACAGGCATGTCAAAAGTGCCTGCTGGGATGCATCAGTCCTTTGAGGTGTGTTGTTTGGTGCATCCTTACCTCAAGGAAAGCTGGCACCAGGTCAAAAGTGAAGAGTAGTAGGCACAGGTGTTTTTGCAGATAAATGAATAAAAAGGGATGAATGAGGGGGAGCATCTCTGCTCTGATATACCGAGCTCTGTGGCCAGAGCCTGAGGGTATAATATATATACCTATGATCTGTCACATCATAAATGATCAAGCTCAGAGAAAATTAGATTGAAGTGTACAAAAAGCGCGTGCACACATAAAGCATACAAACAAAGGAAGCTTCGTGAAGGGTCGTAACCAAGCTGAACTGTAACAACACTGAATGGAAAGCGCCCTTGAAATTAATTTAGAGGCATTCATGGTCCTTAAAAGGATTAATCCTCCTGACTTTGATAATAGTGTCATTTACTCTTTAATTACCAGAAGGTTGAAATATTGACATCTCTCTAAACTACCCATAAATTAATCCTGGAGGTTCACAGATAATCACTGTTGCCAAAGGATGTAACGCAATTTGTTCGTCATCAAATACCTGCAGAAGTACTGACGCTATTATCCTCAAAGTTTGTCGAAGTTTAAAGATAAACGCTTGAATAGTAACGCAGCAAAACATTATTTCTGCCTAACACTATCAACTGCATCAACTTTATGACCATGTCAGTGTGCTAACATGGGTTTCTGAACAGATAACTGTAGTTAGAGCCCAACAAACGTTTACTGCTTTGAAAACAACATATTCATCACAATCTATGTAATATATTTGGACATTAATACTGAAATGGATCCATTAGTTCCTCTTCATTCTACATTATTAATGTGTCAAAAAAAAGAAAAAAGATAGAAAATGTCTTAAAATGTTCAACAGTAAAGTTAAGGGTTGTTCTTCTTTCATCAACTTAAAAAAACATGCTTAAGTAATGTAATTTAAAAACCTGGGCTAAACTTTATGACTGTGTCATTGTTACCCAGAAAGACATGCTGTTATCCAGGAATGACCACTGCAAGATTTGAGATTCTTAAAGTGTTATCATGAAAGGATGTTTCAGGAGCATCACTCTTACACAATATAGATCCACAGCAGTAACACAAACATACTAACACTCACCAAGCCATTATTGTTGGTGGCTGATGAATCTTCTGACTCAATTCAGCTCCCAAGCTACCAACACTTGATGTTTCGAAAGTAAAATACCACAGGGGTTGAATCACTCTTTAAAAGTGGTGTCACACATTTAAATCTTGTGTTCTTGTACCTTTCAAAGAAAAACACTGATTTTTTTGTTTGTGTTTTCGTATTTCATTGATGTGAAGTATTCTCAAAAAGTGTCATCCTGCTTGATTTAAAATATCTGATTTAGCACTTGCTGTGCCTGTGAAAATGTTAGTAACAGCTCTTTCTGTTTTCATGCTTGGTATGTTCTGTTCTGAAGTGATTGTTTCTATTTTTGTTTGAATGGAAACCTCTATTCTGAGTAACAGATTGGTCTAAAGGCAGGGAAACACTCAGAAAACCTGAGCACAGTTTGTCCAACACGGCTAAACAGAGATTAGAGTCTAGAGTTAAAACAATGTTAAATAAGTGTGCTAGCAGTCAGTCCTATTCCCAGGATGATGTCAGCATGTCTGCGTGTTGGTTGCAGCTTGCTCCAGTCGAGTGGTTACATTTCATTTTTACCAGACATGGCCTTTACCTGTATTTTCTTAATAATGAGAAACCCGCTCAGCTCTAAAAAAAGGACTTCTTACATCAGGGCGGTAGAGCTTTTTAGCATTATTGCAGTTCAAAAAGCTCCAACCCCTGCTTGTGTCAGGTGTCTGTGCTACAGCTTGGGCGCAGCACATTTCTGACATTTCAGGCCTACCTTCATCAAAAATTATTACTAATTTGTTTATCCAGCTGGTAATTCTGGTAAAGACAATCAAGAGTGAAGATGTTTTTATTGTTAAGTCAACTGCAAACAGTTATTGTTTTATCAAAACTTGATTAACGAAGCACACTGACAGACTTCAGATCTTTTTTCCTGATTATCTTTTTTTTTTTTTTTTTTGACTCATTTAAAGCCACAAGTGTTCATTTCAGTTTGTTTTAAACCAGTTAAAAACTGTTCAGTGTGAGTTTAACTTGAGGTAGTCTTTGTACCTATTGTTTGAATGACATTAAGGACGTGGTCACACTGGCAAACCGTGCCATGCTGAAGCACACTTCAGCCCTAAAGCATGTTTCGAATGGCCAGTGTGACTGCAGCCGTGCCGTGCTTGAGCACAATTCACTTTTCTGCTTTGGCACACTTCGGAGAGGTGGGCTTCAGCACGGTTTGCTTCATGAACGAGCACAAGCGTGCGGACGTGTGTGATCCATGACGTATGATTGCCGCGAGTGCATCTCCCGCCATTCATTTTAAACGAAGCGGGGGTGTTAGAGGGCTGTGTCGGGCCAAGACAACTTACCATAAGTCTGAAAGTCTCCAAAGCTGTAGCAGAGTTGTCTGTGTTTCATTCATAGACGTCCGCGTGCTCGGCTCGAAGTGACGTCTCCACAAAAACTGCTCCCCCTGGTGACTGGCTGCAGTATAGGTTTAAAATTACGGCTTTCCAGCCATTCCAGATGGGCTGTGGTTAAACTTTAAAAAATTATTACACCTCGTAGAAATGTTTCTCACGTCCGATTGTTGTGGTGATTAGAAGATATTATTTGGCTGTCTTGTATCCAAGTCCTCTTTTTTCTGAAAAGGTTTGTTTACATTAGTTATTCGAGGTTAAAAACAAGGCTTTACGTAATGTTTAACGATGATCGACAGCTGCCGTTCTCGTGTATTTTTTCGGGGATCGTAAAATATGTCGGGAGGTAAGGTCAGGAAGTAATTAGACTCTCGAAAGCAGAAAAATAATTATTATTTTTGTCACCCAGCTCCACTCAGATTGTCCCAGAATCTCTCACCGTCTCTGCTGCGCAGAAGCACGGCACAGTTTGGATGACCAGTGTGACCGCTTTTGGCAAACATGCTCAATACTCCACTCACAAAATATGAAGATATCAAAACCTTTAGTGAGTCCATCACAAAGTCCTTCAGAGGAAACTGTCAGTCCACGTGGATCCCCAAACTGTTTGTACATCATTTAGTGAGAGCTTTGAGTTTAATGAGGATGAAAACGATGAATTTAATGGCCCATGTTTGTCTCAGCCTTTTGACCCCTTCGGAGTCCTTTTTAATGTTTGATGATGTTAACTTTATGACCCTTCTGCAGAGAGCCTTAAGTCTTGTTACAGCATTGTTTATCTTTGCCAGCAGAGAGCAACATAATGTTTGATGAGTGGAACAGTGTGGGAGGAGAGGTAGAGACGGTGTCATGTTGGATTTGAAGGGATGGAAAGTCAAGGGCACTCGTTTTATCAGTATGCACCCGAGACTTGATGTTCAAAAAAACTGTTTTTCATATTTTTACATAAGACATAAACATAGCAGGCCTCATTTGCACTGTCATCTCAGGCTGCAGTATTGAGGTTTATATCTCCATATTCTTGTGCAAAGCTAAAGGAGGTTGTTAAAAAGGTCTTAATATAAAGTGCACACTCTGAAATTTTAATTAGACACAAATAGACACAGACATTAAAGTGTTTTCACTGCTAATACCGTGCACTCTACTCCCAACGCTGGCACACTCCACTGATGCAAGTCCTGTACACACACTTTGTTCCGGTCTGTGCAATGAGCTTTTTCATGCTTGTTATAGTTGTTCCTTTAGCAGTTTCTGTTTACACACATGCATGTGTGCAGCATAAAGAAAGTGAACAAAATAGGACGAGAGAGTGTGTGTGAGAGTTGGCCATAATCCTCCCTATAGCTACTGCACCTACGTTGTTCCCTGTAATGGTTTTAGGAGATTATTTCTTCTGGGAATAGCATTGCCTCATTCTGGGCGCGTGTGTTTTGCCATGTTTGTGAATGAGGCGTTTCACTAGATTGGGGTGAAAGTCACACTGTGTGGAGTGGAGCTACATATTGGCTTAGAGACAGATTTATTCTGCACAGCTTTTGACTTATTCTTGCCTGGATTCTGTCTTTCTAACATGTGTGTTGTTCCTCTGTCAGCTGTGTGTTGGTGTCATTGTGTGCACCCTGAAAGAGAGTTTCACAGGGCTCACAGTTCTATTTGTGTGAGCATTGTGTATATCTGAGCTGACATCAGTATAAGCAGTGTGGTATCAAGTGTGCATGTTCTTATAAACCAGAGCGGTTACCTTGACACTTCCAGACAGCAGTCATTCTTTATTGAAAATGTTGTGACAAAGTTACACAAGCAGCCATATTATAGCCTCTGGGAAAACGTCACTTAAATAGAAAAAGATCTTTGAAGGGAATCTCTCAACCTTCTCAGCCTCTGTCAGACATTTTAAGTGAGCAACAAAACCAACTGTCATATTTCACAACATTAACAAGTGAAGTGTGTGTGATGGCAGTGTTCACCCTGGATGTTCTCTCTCAGCCAACAAGGTAGCTGTACAAGTGTGTATTTTTCTTCTGCTCCTCCTTTTGACACAATAGTAAATCTTCTCCGTGGGTTTTGGGCAAGTTTGAAAAAGCTTGTTTCACAGTTGGATGGTTTCTTGCTAGCAGAGGGACAGGTCCACATATCAGTGGAGGTGGCTGGCTAAGATTTGGCTCCAACCCCAAACAGTCCCCATCATACCTATAAAAAGGACACTCTGACTTTGTGCTTTTGCTATAAATCCTGAGAAACAGTCTTAAAGGCTTGTCCAGCCATGTGAAAAAAACACTATAAACCACAGCAGTCATTCAATAATGTACTCAAGCAATGCAGATGTCCTTCAACCTGTCCAGGTGAAAATGACTGTATTAGGATGTGCCGTGAAATAGGCAAAGAAACAAAGATTATTCTGTTTTTTCTACACTCTTTAAAGCACTTTATTTGAGCCTTTCTTGTTTCTTGATTTTCTGAGTGCTTCTAGTCTTTCTGAGGCCAGTGTTCAGATATTTGTTATTTTTCTTTCGTTGTAAGCGTGTGGCCTTTGCAGCCCAAGGTCTACAGGCAAAACCCCTCAAGCTATTCCTGTATCACTGCAAAAGGCCAAGGGTGAGCTGCCTTTTGCTGTCAGCACTCCACAGCTTTGGGGTGACTTTCCTGAGGGTCCTGGCCTCACAGCATCAGTATCATGTTTTAAGTCTGTTCCTGAGGATAGTTTCGAGTAGAGGGCAGAGTAGCCTGCATCTGTTCGAGCCCTACAACAGATGTTGGAAATGTGAGTTCTTCTCCTGAGCTGCAGGGGGACTGCTGGCTGTCCTGGGAGCCTCCAGGTCAAGGACCACAGCTAGATACAAATAATAAACTAAGGGGGCAACCAACACAGATTTTTATCTTTAGAATTTAGCTGTTCAGGAGGTTTAACAAGCTTGTGCCGACAACTTTCAATATTATTTCATTTTTCAGCTGATAAAGTGATTCTTCAGTTGTCTGCCAACACAAGCTAACTGTAAATTAGCTGTAGCTCAGTGTAGCTCCCAAAAGTCCTTGCAAGGACTGAAGTAAAACAGCTGTATTAAGTGTATTTTAGAAGTTTTAATTACACAGTCCCTTATGTTGCTTGGAGGTTTGGACCTTGGATAATTGCCATCCCACTAAAAAGCCTGTAAACCATGAACATAAAAGAACCTCGTCCCAGAAGCCAAGTGGAGCTCCTTCAAACAAGCCAGCAGCTGTTCAACCCACAGACGCTCTTGATATCCTCTACTCACCAAGGAGTATAAAAAAATGCTGGTATTGAGCATTAACCCTCCTCATTTAGAGTCGTTCCCTCTTTAAACCACCAGGTCTGGTTGTTTTGGAAAGAAAGATACATTTTTGAACTATAAATCTCAAAAGTCTTCTTGAGACTGAGGGTTTCACTGCCATTTTTTTTTTGCCTCTGACCTTCTTAGCTGATCATGGCAATCCATGTTTTTTGTGGAGAAATGCCTTATGAACTTTTAACACTGCATTTTTTAGTTTGACCTCATGAGTAGTCCTTAACAATTCCGAAAAGTTCTGCAGAAACATTTTACAACATCTTGATCCACAATCATCTCACACGGTACCCAACCAAAAAAAAGAGGTTTCTCTAAAATGTTGAGTTTAAACACAATTTTTCCTTTTCTGCATTGTTTATTGCCATGATTTTGAAGCTAAATACAAAGAAAAAGCTGTTTATAAACCTCTTTTCTCTCTGTAAGGAGAGTCAGGGGAAAATATCAACTGTACTTTCACCTTTGTAGTTGTTCAGACCTCTTGCAGATCATTTCCTTTAATAAGGATTTTTCTGGGGCTGCACGGTGGTGCAACGGTTAGCGCTGCAGCCTCACAGCAAGAAGGTCACCGGTTCAAATCCCCACCTCGGCCGGTGGGTCTTTCTGTGTGGAGTTTGCATGTTCTCCCCGTGCATGCGTGGGTTCTCTCCGGGTACTCCAGCTTCCTCCCACAGTCCAAAAACATGCTTACCAGGTTAATTGGTCACACCAAATTGTCCCTAGGTGTGAGTGTGTGCGTGCATGGTTGTCTGTCTATATGTCAGCCCTGCGATTGACTGGCGACCAGTCCAGGGTGTACCCTGCCTCTCGCCCAATGATTGCTGGGATAGGCTCCAGCCACCCGCGACCCTAAACAGGATAAGCGGTATAGAAAATGGATGGATGGAGGATTTTTCTGTTAGCAGGTCATGTACATAAAACGTCACTTTCCACAAACTAAACAACTCTCAATATAGTTTTGCATTTTAGTACGGGTGATTAAGCAGAAAGCTTCCCTTTTACTACAAGGTTCTGCCTGAAGTTTCTGCTTGTGCAAAGGATGTTTTTGTCTTGGAGGTGTTGTACGGTGCTAACTTTTAAATATTTGTTCCCTGTGGGCAAGGGGCTTTCCCAGTTAGGTTCTTGTTTAAGGATTGTTGGAGCTCCATAACTGACAAAAAAATCCCAGTTTCAGTCAATAAAGGAAAGCCGAGTCTTAAAGTCTTATTTTAAAGAAATCTAAATAACTCCCAAACTGGCAACACGGGCTCTTTTTTTTCCTGTCTTTAACCATTAGTTATGCACCATTGGTTTGGCTGCATTTATAGGTGAACACTGTTGTGGAGGCTATCTGACTGATTACTGAGTTGACTTCTGATGCAGCTACTTCTCAGGGCACGGTCACAAACCAGACTTAAGGCACGTGCATGGCCTGCCTACGTTATAGTGAAGCATCTGTTTACATGAAGTGTGATCTCATCAGGGTCAGCACAACGAGACACAGAGAGCACTGCTACATTTTTAGAGATTTTTTGGTTTATGTTAAGAGGTTTTGGACTGACACAGCCCTTGAACATCCCCACTACTGTTTGAACTGATTGTGGAGAGGAGCGGGTGCAGCAAGCATACGTCATGGATCATATCTCATGTCCGTGAGCTTGTGTTCATGCATGAAGTTTGCCACACTCTAAAGCGTGCTGGCCAAACAAGCTGGACTTTAGGGTTGAAGCTTGCTCGAGCAAGGTACGGATTGCCAGTGTGACGGCGCCCTTTATCTGCCCTTCGTTTGTGGGGGGTTGTGGCTCAGTGGTGAAGTCGATGTCTCTCAATCAGGGGTTCAATCCCAGCTCCTGCAGTCACATGCCAAAGTGTTCTTGGGAAAGACACTGAGCACACTTGCTGTTGGTCAACCATGTGCAAATTAGGGCTGCACGATTATCGCAGTCGCAATCGCAATGTCAGCACATGCAATTACGTAATCGCAAAAGAGGTTATCGCAATCGCAATCGCAATGTCAGCACATGCAATTCAGATTTTTCTCCATGATAACCAAGCAAGTCTGTACACTCATCATGACACAACTTTTTTTATTAAATTGCAAGCAGAATCGCAATCGCAATATTGTAAAAATCGTGCAGCTCTAGTGCAAATGTGTATGGTGTGTATGAGTTAGGTAGTAGCCTATTAACAATTCTTCATTTTATGGTCCCAGTGAGTGGCAACCTGGGAAACAATCCACTGACATCTTCTTTAACTGCACACTAGCCACGTTTACATGGACCCACATATACCGCTTGCATTTGGTTTATTTGCTCAAACAGAAATAATTTAACCTTTGTATACACCTCATTCTGAAAGAAAGGTGCCAATCCGAATGGACATTTAATCGGTTTCAAAGGGGTGGAATATTCCTTTCCCCAAACCGATCAAAGTATCATGTATCCACTCAAACAAAAAGTTGTAAGGGTGGGTTCTTTCAGCACATGCTCAGATATGACGTAAGACACAACTAGAGACGTTCCTCACTTTTAAAAATGGCAACAAGCCGTCAGCACTGGACTGCTGCGGAAAGTTTGTTTTTGATCCAAACTTTGAAGAACTGAACATAATTTCAGGACTGGACGGACAACAAACTCGCAATACAGAGTATTGCAACACCGTGATAAACAAACTGTCGTCCTCCGTCTTTGATAAATCACGTGATGTTTACGTTTTTCTGCGCATGCCCAATTGACTTTTCTGTTTGATTACAGCAGCGCATGTAGACCAGAGATTGGAATATTCCTTTCCATGTATACTAGTGTTTTTTGGAAAGTCATTCAGAAAGATTCCATTCGGAAAGACGAAAAACTCCTCATGTAAACGTGGCTAGTGTTAACCACTCAGTTGTGCTCATTTTTAGCAGGATAGCAAAGTTCCTTCTTTTGAGCATGAGGATTTTTGTCACTGCTTTTCCCTGTGAAAAGCTCAAGTGTTTTGAAACATTTGTCTCAAATTGTTGAATTTTTTTTATAGGTAATGTAACTGTAACATCAGTTTGTGTAGTTTTCCTTTGTTAGTATTGTAACAGACACCTGTCAGCAGATTGGGCTCGAAGGTCTGCATATTTCCTGACTAAACTGATCGCTTTGTGCCTCTCTGATCTCTCTTTGCTGAGAGTGAAGCAACCCTCCCGGCGTCTGTTTGAGGAAAAGCATCCGTCTCACTCAGCAGTGACGGCTGTGACATCTTATTGAGTATGCTAAAAGGCACTCCCCGTCCAGCCAAGATCAGCCCAAAGCTTCAAGACAGGAAGAAAGTGAAGTGAACAGATGAACACAGCGACTCATACGCTGGGGTACAGCTCGTAACGTGACAAACAAGAGAAGTGAATGCAGAAACAAGCACAGACAGTGTGTATTTATTCTTCTCGTTTGGACACATCAACGTCAGCCTCAGTCAAAACTCTATCACATACTCATTAATCCTCAAACAGAGCAATGAGATCAGGCACCGTGGCTGCCTTTCTTGAGCCCATCTCGCCAGCGGCCCTGAGGGGATAGAGCACACGGCCATGTGTGCCTGTGAATGTGTGCATGTTTTTGTGCATTTGTATGTATTAGTGTCCGTTTGACAGCCGTCGGGGGAATAGGAGTCACAGCTTGTTTGCTGAATAACAGGCTAACAAATAACCTGCTCAGGGGCGGTGGAGAAAGAAAAGAGGGGATCAGCTCTTTCTGCTTGTTTCTTTCTTTCATTTTATCACACCCCCTCTCCACACCTCTGTTTTCCTCATCTCTGTCCTTCAGGTTTCCCCTTCTCTCTTTCCTTCTTTTTTCACCTTCGTTGCCCCCCTTTTTCCCTCACCAGGAGTACATCTCTTGTTTTCCCCCAACACAAGCACAGAAGCATGTAACCTTAATGTGTAGGAGCGTGATGATGAGTGAGGTGACAGTACACATGCACAAACACACACAGCGTATCAGACACTAATGCAGCAGGCACAGCACTGCCTGTCAGATTCAATCTGCAGAGCAGTCTGGGTAAACCATCGCTGTTCCTCCTGCAAGGCCTTTTACAGGTACGAGGATAAGGCTGCAACGCCGCTGACCTTAGATAGCTCCTCTAGTTTAAAGAAAACAAGAACAGGTACTGAGTTTTCAAGTGTGAAAGAGGATTTAGGGAAAAGTTTTAGAAAGAAAAAGGAAGTTTGAGGTGTTTTTTGATATTTTAATGACACCCTGAGTTTTCTCGTCAGTTTTTCTGTCCTCCGGCTAAGTAATAAATGTCATTACGTTCTGCATTTGGAAGATGAAAAGACAGCAGGGGGTTCAATGCTATTTTTTTCACCTTATATTATGCATGACATTGAAGACATCACTGATTGGATTTTCACAATTTTCAGGAATCCAGTGGGGCACTCCAGCCCACCGCTGTGTTCATGCAAATCTCAAACAACTTCACAGATTCACAACAGCAAATAAACAGAGACAATCTATGGCTGCATATTTTTGCTGATCACCCCAGATGGAGGGTATCATGTTTACTGGATGCAGCATGAGCAAATGGGACTTTATTTGACCACAGTTCTACTTTTGGCTGGTGTGAAGAAGACTCTCGTTACAGAAATACTCTCTCCTGTCTGCCCTTACTGCTGCACGACTCACTGCAGGTGAAGTGAAGGACAACAGCAGTGAGGAAAAGAGAAGTTCTGTTGAGCAGTCATCCGATCCCAATACATCCTCCCCAGCACAGAAGAATCAATAATCTCTCTCCACCAGCGGTCATGTCCTCTCGCTTCTTCACAAATGTCTGTGCTCTGAGGCTGCAGAGCAACAGCTCCAAACATCCAGAGTGTATGTGTTGCATACCATACAGTACATGTGAATGAGCACAGTATACAAGCCTGGGGTGACTGAGTGACCTGACTGTTCTTGTCAGAACTGAGGCCCACCAGAGCCCAGCAGCTCCACAAAAGCACCTCAGTGTTTCTAATAAGCAGCTAATTGGACGCTTGCAAGCAAAGGCTGGCAGGATGACATGACCGCTCATTTTTTGTGAACAGCCACAAGGATCACGGTTGCCCCGATGCTGATGGCAGAAAACACATGAAAAGGGAAGTGTAGGTGGGTTAGTACGGTGTAGTGTGTGTAGGTGTGAACAAAATAATTAGGTACACATCGCCACTGACTCCCTGCTCCCCATTGTTCTGCTCTCAGGGCCAATTTGGGTTTGCAGTCTTATTGTTCTTTATCGATCGGCAACATTAAAGCCTCATTAATTTCACTTACTTTTTGACACATTTTTTTTCCATTTTAATTTGTTTAACATAATTCAGCTCCCCTTGTGAATAAAGCAGTGCCTCAAGTCTTAGCTGATCCTGTCTTGTTCATATGTGAAGTGATATTCCCTGTGAAAAATCTTCTGCTGCTGCATAATCAAATGAATCTCTCCGTAAATTGTTGCTGGGGAAAATGTGAGCATGGTCTGTTTCCACAGCACGGTGTTAATCTCCTTATCTGACTCTGACTGAAAAAAAAGGTATCAGTTTTCATTTCAGTTTATTTCATTACCAGTTGGAAACTCCAAACAGGAGCTTCAATCATGTAGTTCAAAGTTTTTTTTTTTTTTTCAATATAGTTTAAGAAACTGGGACATTGCTCAGTGAGGGTTTCTGCTCCTAAGGGACTCAGTAAGAAGACTTGACCCCACCATTACACCCCTATGACACCATAATCAAGGTGATGTGTTACAGGGGTACAAAGTGGCATAACAATTTGAAGTTACTCATGAAAAGAGCTAGTGTACTGGCTAAGTTCATCCAGTGTCCACTGCAGTGTGTTTCTGCATTATTCTCAGTTCAGTTAAGATGACCGTATTAATCCCTGAAGGGTAATTCAGTTTAAAGTTTGCCCAGCCTTATTGACACAATCTGAACAATTAGAGAAACAAACAAAAAAAAATACAAAACATTCACAGCAGCATAAAGAAAACCATGTGTCTATGCCGGTGCCAATAGAGTCAGCAGGATCAGCAATAAATGCTCTCAAAAGGATGCATATAGAAGTAAGACACACCTGAGACTCCAAATTTAGCATAAGCCACATTCTTTAGTTGAACTTAGAATGGAATAGTAATGTTTAATAAATCTCGACCATATCTGTTTTAAAAAACGGATGCTTTGAATTCTGTTGTGGCTACATAAAGTTGCCTCACACCACAAAGGTTTCTGGGCAAATAAGGCTTTTTTTCCTGAACTGTTTTTTGGTTTGTTTCTTTACTGGTATTTCTTCAGGATTAACTGTTGTTTTTTTATTTTTAGGATAACTAATTAATTGTCAGAACTTAAAAGTTGATGTTACTATTAACTCTATTTTAAGATATAGTATTTTAGTGATTTTACCAGCTCCTGGTTATAATGTGATATAACCACCAGGCAATGACTGTTGGGCATCTTAAAACTGTTCCTTATTTGTAACTAATCAAGGATCAAACTTCTATAATTTCAGGTCATTCCCAATAACATGAGGAAGCAAAAGTGCCACTTGTCAGAAAACAGGTTTGGCACTGTGAGATACAGAACAGGAGAAAAATACAAAGACCTCTGCAGAGTTCTGGGAGGGACTTCCACAAAAAAGGTTAAAGAAAAGTAATGCATGACTATATGCTTTAAAATATAGTTAAAACAGGGGCAGTGATGTGGCCTAGCATTTATCTGCTGGTCTTCATAGCAGCTGTGGAACAGGAAACATCTGCTTACAGGTGCTAAAACCCACAGACCCAAGGTGCATGCTGCATAATCCTGTTCAATCTGCTGGAGAATTACTGCTGAAAATACACACTACAGTCAGAGAAAGACTAACCACACAGCTCGCAGAGGTGTCGAATTGCAGTTGTTGCTATAACAACCAACAATGGTAGTGATGTCAAAGGGTGCAGTGAGTGCATACAGAATGGACAGCATGCTTTTATTTTCACCCATTCTGTGCCTTGAAGCCAAAAGGCCACCATCACAACACTGGCATAATGTGCTAGTGCAGCCAAGGCATGTGTAGAAGTGACCTGGGTGGTAGAGCCACAGGACTGACATCATATCCTTTCTACTGACCAGGACACGCTTTGAACACACTGATCACAGACTGAAGAGTACAGTCTACAACCACACACTACAAATTGTAGTTTCTATTAGAGTTAGACTTGGATTTAGTATTGACATGGGAACAACACAACTGGTAGGTTGCTATAAGTTTTTTGGTTCTTGTGTTTTCATTCAAGCCCCCAGTTTGAACGGTTTGTAAAGGTGCATATCCTCAGTTTCAGTTTGCAGACATTTTCTGTGTTCAGTTCACTGTTGATCTACAGTATGGTTGCTGTAGTCCAGGCCACATACTATGCCGGATAGTACAGAGCGTGTGTGTGTGTGCATAGAGAAACACTGATACTGAAACAAAGCAGGGGATAACATAGGCTCCTGAACGCCGTCATGCCGTCTATTCTCCTCAATGTCAGAGTTCTCCTCTGCTGTCGAGACTTAGCACCCGCCTTGCATCACCCTATCTGTTTATACAGAGGCTAATAGGAAGCGTGGTCTTTATCCCCACACTGCGGCTCACCATAATGGAATAGAGAGACATAATGCTGCTCGAGTCAAACAGTCAGCGGAGGCCTTTAAATTGCTTCCAATCCCCTTAACAAATCTGATGGAGAGGCTATGAAAAACTCAAGGGCCGATCATCTCCCACACTCCTCTTCTCTTCTCTGCTCTCCTCTTCTCCTCTCTTATTATGGTCTTCAAAAGGCTAGCTAAATCTCTGTATCAGCTTGGATTAACTTACTCTACTTCTGGCTTTTTTAATTACAAAAGACCAGTTTGTATTTGCTTGGTGGACTTAATGCAAGTCAAAAGCCATCACAAGTTGCAGCAGTGCTAAGTGTTAGCAGTTCCTGTTTAGCTTCTACCTGTACAAAGAAAATTTCACTTCCAGCCTCAGGAGGTGAAATAACTTGTTGAAATGATCAATGTCTGACATAAGACTGATTTCATAAATCTTTAAACAAAAACTGGGGCCTAAGGCACCAGGCTTTTGTATGAAGCAGGCTTGTATTATGGGCAGGCCATCTTATTCAATCCCCTCTTTCCACGGCCAGTGTTGATGCCAATTATTAGAGAGCAGGTCAGCTGATTACAGATGTACAATGTCAGTGTCTTATGGCTTGTCTTCAATCCCCCAACCCTAGCTGTCACTCGCACATCAAGACTCTTTCATTACTTTGCCATAGTCTGTTGGCGGCTAAGATGAGAGCCTGTCTGTTAAGGCATAAATAGGATGAACATGCATACACAAATGAAAATTAATAATACAATAGCAATTTATAGATAAGGTGACATGAATTTAAAGATTTCTTTGAATTTCTTTTCAGAACCACTCAGTGTGTCATGTCTAATGACATTTGATCAATAAAAAAATATTCTCCTAATGACATCCATTATTCAGTGCATATTATAATGTAACACACTGTATGACACACAGTCTGCCATTCAAAAACATTGTCGTTTCACAGGATAATGCAGAAAGGTGAAAGGGAAATAATTGAATAGAACTGAAAAAAACTTTATTTGTCTCCAATTGGCAATTAAGGACATACAGGAACCTGCGAGCATTGCTCGACAGCATTCTCACTGACGAGACAGCCTGCAGTGTCTGCAAACACCTATTGTTTATTTTTGATAGTCCTCGTGAGATCACATATCTGTTGATTGCAATTATCCTCAAAACGGCAATAATTAGCCTGATTTATTGGTGCACTGTCTAACTCACTGAGCACGTGCGAAGTGTTAAATGCTCTATTGACAACTCTGCTGAGTAAATCGTGTCTCTGTGCATTAGTGTTATTTGCCTGCTTTGAAATGACCCATTATGTATCAATTTAGAGCAAAATATGCCCCTTGCTATGCAAGCTAGCATCATTGTACGCACTTAATTCACTAACTTTGGCACTAAAAGTCAAACTCAATTAGAGTGGAATAGTTGCAGTCTGCTGAAAGCAGGTGGTATCTGCCCGGGAGTATTCATAGGTGTTATGACAACATTTCCACCACTGGATGGTCTAAAAATATGCAGTCTATTTATAGTAGTTTGACCTTACTATTTCTAGAATAATCAGGGGAAATTCAGTCTGTGGCACTCCCCTCACACACTCACAGTCTGTGACATCTTTTCTAAATTAAAGGCAGCACTTTGTGAAATCATCTCAGGACATTAGCTGGAAATGTACTGTGAAGCTTGTGTCACATCGACCATGAGTTGACTCCATTCTATGGACTGTTCTTTTCTATCTACCTCATCATATATGGAGATTGATTTAGAGCTGCTAGGATGAGAGCGCTCTGCCCGGCCAGTAATTTAAGCTAAATGCTTGGGTCCAAATTAATTACCAGTCTTTATATGTAGCTTAACTGGGCTGTGCTGTGGTGTAGAAGTATTCATCAGGGATCTCTGAATTATTCACTAAATGATTTTGGATGGATAACTCCAACTTTTCTCCCCAGTCAGTTATAGTGTCTTTCATACCTGTGACCTGCTTCACCTGGAGACTATCTTATTAATGACACAGTGTTGAGGGACTAAGTGGGCTTTTAACTGTGATGCACATTAATCATAAAAAGTCCAGGTGAACTTTGACTGAAAATGAACAAAAAGGACTTATTACCATTCTTATGCAAAGATCCAAATGTGATGACGAGCAGAAAAATATCAGACCTACCTTATTCTCCTTGTGTGCTTTCTGCCGTAGAGTTGAACAGGTCTCAAAACTGTGGCACCTCTGTATGCCCAAATGCAAATCACAATTAAAACAACAACAAAACTAGGGCTGCAACTAACAAGCTTTTTAAGTGATCAATCAATCTGACGATTATAGTTAGGATTCATCGCTGAATCGGGGAGGAGTAAAAAGATGAGAATGCATAATAGTAAAAATCGCAACCAAACATGCTAGTAGTTATTTTGGCTGATATATACAAAGAAACAACGTATTTGAGCATAGTTTAAGCTGACCAGATGTCACATTTATAACGTATAACAAATGACATGAATGTTAGTTGGGTCATTTCAGACTGAAACGTGACCGTGGTGAGCGAAGGTCCGTTTCTCAATGGATTTGTCATCTAGGAGGGCTAAAAAAACAAATTTAGCTGGGGTGTATTTTTTAAAACGGCTGGGAAAATTTTTTAGAGGCCAAAATCCAAAATGACTGTCATGGGAATGATCTTTTTAAAGGCTCTACCTACAATTAAGGACAATACATGTTTTCAGACCTTAAATTTGTTGAGAAATACATATTTCTGGGTTACATTATGATTCGACCTTATTTTAACCTTCAAATTCAAGATGGCTGCCACTTTTGGTGCTTTTTAGGGTTTTTGGGGGGACTTTTTGCCCTTTTTGGGGCATATTTTTTCAGTATTGTTACAGTTTCTATAGGGTTATAATGAAAGCTCTGCTCATGATGAATTGAATGATATACAGTTAAAGTTCACAGAAATAACATCTGAAGTCAATAAAGTAGATGTTTATGTGTAAACAACACTTGTTGATTGACCATTTCCCATTAAAAAGGACTATGCAGCTATGACTTTTCCGGTCTATATCTCAACTTTTTTGGCTATATTAAATTCTTTTGCAGTGTTAGACTAATGGAAATTAATAGATTCCTTTATTTTGCTCCCATTTAAATGAATGGAGATTTATAATCACCATGGAAACCACTGGAACAAAGACATATGTGTGTTGTCACAAGGAAAATGCAGGCTGTTTTTGAATTCACCAACTACATACTGTGTATGAAAGTAGTATGTAGAAGGCACTGCATACTGCATACTACACTTGAATGTAGTATGTACTATGACTGTTCTGTGAGGTTTATTTTGTAGAAAAGCAGAAATAGGATTTATTTTCTAAACTTAATTTAATTGTACTAAACAAACATGAGTAGCCAACATGTTGACATTTCAGTAATTAATCTGTAAAAATATTGCTAGAAGCAGCATTTTATATGAAACAGCCAGCGGTGGAGAATGCTTATTATTTCGGAGAGGAATTACTTTTGTGACAGCGTACGACGGCATATTAGGGCTACTTAAAACAAAAATGTATTGTCCATCATTGTAGGTTGAGCCTTTAAAAAGATCATTTCCACGACAGCCATTTTGGTTTTTAGCCTCTAAAAAAAATTCCCCGCCATTCTAAAAAATACACCCCGGCTACATTTGTTTTTTAGCCCTCCTAGATGACAAATCCATTGAGAAACGGACCTTCACTCACCGCGGTCACGTTTCGCTCCAAAATGACCGAACTATGTATTGTCACTTGAAAAATCAACAGTATGGGTAAAATAATAAAAAATACATTGTTACATTATCAGATGAAGAACTTCGTGGGCCAAAAAGGCAAATAAATAAATAAAAATTTGTCCTCAATCTTTTCACTTGCAGGTCGAACAGAACACCCCCTCTGCCTTATCTGTAGCAGCTGACGCTAACGCTAACATTAGTTTAATGAACTCCTTGTGGTTTTCTAGTGGGGTGACGATTTAATAAAAAGACTAATTAAGTCCTAAAAGACATACCATGCATTGAACCACATATTAAAGGAGTGTATGTGGGATTTTGTAGCTCGTCCTCTGCTGAGCTCCCGGCTTGTCATTGATGAGCTCGATATGTTTGTGTTTTAAGTGCTGGATCATTGCAGTTGTACTGTTGTACCATGCAAGCATTTTTGCAAATGTTGCACTTAACATGCTGTGTGCTCTTACTCAGCGTGAAATACTCCCAAACTCTGTAAAATTTTGGGCTGATGGCCTCTCCAGCTCTGCCATTATTCCTGTGTTTATATTTTTCCTTCACCTGCTGTCTCGGCTTCTCCTCCGCCATGCTGATCTGTTTGCATGACGCATAAAGCCCTGCAGCCCAGGTAATCTACACTCCAGTCAAGTAGGTGGCAGTAATGCACCTTCAGGTAGTTGCCAAACACAGCACAGTGCATCGATGATGGAAAAACGTTTTTAATAATCATATACAGGGTTTCCTGAGTACATGTGCCCATGAAAAAGTCAATGCCTCCTCAAAAATATTCATTTGAAGTTTATTTTCTACTTGATGGAAACAGCCAGTACGTGCCACATTCATGCAGTGAGACCTACAGTATCCCTCCCATCCTGTGGTAACAGTGAGCCAGTCTGTTCAATGTTGTTGCTCCTGACAGTCTGTTATTAGCAACCGACACACTTCCAATCATTCTGTTAGTGTGAAGGATGATTGCTGATTATTTGCTGGATCACAACCTGATGACAAAGAATTTATGAGCAGATGCAGTCACAAATGATGTGAAATCAGCCATGTAGTGTGTGTGTGTGTGTGTGTGTGTGTGTGTGTGTGTGTGTGTGTGTGTGTGTGTGTGTGTGTGTGTGTGTGTGTGTGTGTGTGTGTGTGTGTGTGTGTGTGTGTGTGTGTGTGTGTGTGTCTGGATACACATGTGATTATGCAGCCTGCTCATCATTTTTCGGTCATGTAGGTGTGACCTAGTGCTGTTTAAGTATCCATTTATTGGAAAGGACCAGTTGACAAAATTAGTAAGATTAGCAGTGATTTCCTTTAATGCATGTTTATTTATTTATTTATTTTTATTTTTAATTCAGATGCACCTTTGGAGCTGAACAGCTGAAGCATCTCGTTTTCCATCCCTCTCCTTCCTTTACTCTCCACCTGCCGTATGTTTTCTGAGGCCAAACATTTAACCTTTTGTCAAGCCTTACCATGAGTGTATCTTAAATTAACCAGCAACATGACATACCACTTAGAGCTTTGAATCCCTTTTACACAACCCCTCCCACCCACACACAAACACATTTATGAACCTAAATTATGCATCTTTCCCGTGAGGTGGAGTATGACAGCTCTATTAGCTCTGAGTTTGTGTGTGCACTCACAGTGTCAGATAGATCACAGATGTTGTTAAATCCTTATGGTTTTGATGGTAGGGCAGCACTTGTTGGTGAGAAAAAGGTGATAGATAAAACTGTGATGCACAGCATACAGAAACCTACATATCACAAGTTCACAAAAGTAGCACAAGTCTGTAAAAAAGTAGAAAAACTATCTTGGCTTCACTGTTAAAGGGTTTTAAAGTTTAATGTTGGTCCTTGCTAAACTGACCGTAGGCAACATCTTATTTTCCAGCGTTGCTAAATACTTGATGCTGATTGGTAAAGAATCGTTGAGTGATTTATTTTTGAAGACAGAAGGAATGCTAGGGCCTGGAAATCAATCCAGTGAGAAGACATTTCAACCCCTGAAAAGAAAAAGGAAAACTTTTTGAAACATTAGATTAGCAGATAAATGACAAACACTGCTATTTTTTTATTTGCATTTTATCATTGTAGGTAAATAATTTAAATGATTTTATTTTATTTTGTATCATCTCATTATGTTTTCTTACTATACTGATGTTTATTTATTTATTTATTTCTATTTGGTAGCTGAGCAATGCACTGAAAAAAATGGTGATGCTCAGGAGAATCTTTTTAAGGTTTAGAGAAAAAACCTCTTCCTTCTTTTAGGATCGTGCTCACTGAATCAGGCTTATAATTTGAATTCAACACCTGTTCACAGTGCATGTTTCCTTTAAAAAGTAAAAGAATGTTTGTATTTTCAATTAAGGCTTCTTTAACTTAAGTTGCAAAATGTGGTTTTTATTGTTTTATTTATTTTATATATGATTTTTTACATTTTTATTATTATTGTTACTTTTTTTCCCCCCAAAACAATTAAATCATGTCTAAACAAAATTATGAAAATTTGACTGGAAGTGTATTTCCTTAAGTCTTTAATTTGGAATTCTCTTTAAAACATTTAATCATCTGTTTCAGAGTTTAAAAAAAGAAGATTTAGATTTAGAGGAGACCGATTCTGATCATCTGGGTTGTCATTATGATCGTAAATCAAACTTTTTTACAGAAATGAATGAACAACCTTATCTTTAGTAGGTCATCTGACATAACTTTGGTTGTAACAACCTTCAAAGGGGCTGTGTGCAGAATTCTGGACTGATTAAAGTGTGCGTATAATCTTGAAAATGTTTGAAACAATATGAATAATGTCAAGTGAACTCCTTTATAATCCACACAGTTCATAATGCTACAGCAACGTTCCTGCTTGTTGTTTGACTCTACTGAGCCGTGCTTTGATGGGATTAGCACGCTCTGATGATCGTGTTGGTCACTTTCAATCACATAGGTCTAACAGGATTACTTGAAGCTCATCATGATACGACAACAGCAGCATTACTCGTGAAAATTCTGCAAAGTAGCACAGACAACCCTCTGACTTTTTCTTTAATCCTGAACTGCTGGAATCTCTGCACTTCATCTTTTTGCTATGGTGGCTGAGTAAAAGTATGGATGAAGGAGGAGAACGATATATGTTCATGTGGCCTCACAGTTGGATCATTTTCTTTGGACACAGATGTTCCAAAGCGTTCAGCAGCTTACAAACCCTCCAAACATAACAGTGGATTAGAGTCAAGTTTACCTCTTGTTTGTTTTATTTATAGAAAAATATATGACTTACTGAGAGTTAGGCAGTGTATTTGCACATGAATGCACATGAACATTAAACCAATCACTAAATTCTAGGGTCATAGACTCAGTTAATGTTTAAAAAGGCAAGGTTTAAACATCAGCCCTGTTCCTACCACTTTTACAAAGGAGAAATATTGTGTCACACTGAACAGAGGTGAGATTAGTTTTTCTGAAACCTCACAAAGATTTTACTGCTCTGGATTTACTTTGTATCTGCTCTCATCCCTCAGGTTTCTTCTGTTCCTCTTCACATTACCTCTTTTAACTGAAATGAGTCTTTAAAAGGCCCATTGAGGCTAGGTAAAAGTCCCTGCAACTGTAAAAACTGTGTTAAAGTGAGTGATGGTGGCAGCAGTTGGGTTTCTGCAGCTAGCTAACAGCTCTTTATGAGACAGGGAAGAACACTTTGTGGCAGGGACGGTGAATAAGGGAGGGGAGAGCAGGAGGGGAGTTCACAGCAGATAATGTCAGATGGATGGTGTTAAAATGACCTTATTGTTCAGTTCCCCAAAGAGAATTGGCTCCACTGTCTGTACATATTCACCTCGACACACCCAAAGATGCACCCCTCCCAGGATGGATGGAGAGCAGGGTCCTGTGTGGTGCAGTGTCTGAGGAGAGAAGCAGGATAGAGTTAAGCGTACCACACCAGGGCGCTTTCCAGTTACGAGTCATGAGTTTACGGCCTCAGTACACAGGCTGACAGAGCTGAGAATCAAAGCCATAAAGGGAATTACCGGGCTGTTTCAATTTGAACTGGCATTTAGTAATAGACTAGAGGAAGAGAGATTAGTGGAGGAAAGAGTTTGGCAGAAGTGAACTTGGGTTGAAAGTAAACTGGTAAGATGAAGAGCGAGCAGAGGAAGTGCCTCCCACCGTGAGAATGTTAAGTGTTTACGAAATGAATATTTCTCAGTGAATCTCTCTTCACCTCCGTCTACCCCATGCCACTCCAAATGACACACCGCTGTCGCTCCTAATCAGCCAATCACTGCTGGATTCTGTCTAAGGGGCCTGATTGGCTGATTAACTGAGCTCATTAAGACACCACCCAGTGCGCCCACAAACACGCAGTGACACAGGCAGACACACGCAGACACACGCACACACAGTGAGAAATTACTGAGTGTATCCTGCACAATGTGTGTGTGTGTGTGTGTATATTTGCATAATCTATGCATGCATTAGTTAACTTCTGGTTCACATTTGGGGAACATGCCTGTGCGTCCACACTGATAGAAGTTTGAAGTTATTTCCTACTCGAAGCATCTAAACATGGCTGCACACTGCATTAGAGTCACGAATGTCATTTGAAATGACTTTTTGGCTTTTTTTTGTGTGTAACCCTGTGTTAGTGTGTGGATGGTTGAGGGTGGATGCATTTTTGGGGTCTTGGAAATCGTTCTTTTGCTCAGCTGGGCTGTAAAAATGTTAGTTTAACCAGACACCGTTCATTCACAACTTTGTTTACATTTTGTAATTAAAAATTCTGACAAACTGAGGTAGCATCTGTCATCGTCTGTGCTTGAGCTAGAGTTATACAGCACTAATGCAGTTCATAGGTACCGCATGGAGCTACACAACCAGATATTTGCAGGTAGGGTTGTGGAAGTATACACTCCAGCACAGCATTTTCTGTTTGGTGCAGATTTGCACTGAAATAGTTCAGTGCGAAACGTTGGGTAATGCAAAAACAGACTGGAAAACCCCACCACACACACACACACATACACACACGCATCATGTAGTATGGTTGGTCTCAGTACAGCCTGTACGGTATCTACAAATCACCTCAAAAAGATCCTGAGTTTTATTTTTTTTACCCATGATCAGTTTTGTGCTGTGAACTGAAAAAATGGTTTCCTGTGATCATCCGTGTGTAAGTGTGTTACAGTGAGAGGGTGGAGCAGATAAAACGGACTGCGGACACTTGTCATTGAGCATGAACTGCCTCATCTCTTAGGAGAAAAAATACACCTCAAGTCTTATACTGGGCTACAGAAAAGAAAGGTTCACAGGGCAGCTACCCCATCATAAAGTCTTGATCCAGTTAGCATGTAGCAGGCTAGCTGATGTCCGGTGTTGTAAACAGTGGTGCATTTTATTTGTAATCAAGCAGCAGGTCTACCTGCATTTACACTTGGCCTAACTACTTTCAGATCCTGCAACATTCTGTCTTTTCAATAACTTTTTTAATGAAAAAATATCAAGTTTCATTTTGAAATGTCACAAAAAAGGAATCTGAGAAGGCATAAAGCTGAACTGAAAAAAAAATGTGTAAACTTTTATTCCCATTGAGAGAAGAGAAAAAAAAATATAGTGCATTTCTCTCCATCACTAAACCGAAAATAAATTAAACCAAAGCTTTTAAAAATCAGGTCTGAACCACATGGAAGTGTTTGACCTTTCCACCCTCAGTGGCTTCATCACAGTACACACCAGCCAGTTTGTTCTCCCCCGTCACATATTGAAATACCAAACATCTAAAGGGGACGTAATTTTCAGCTTTTGATTTCCAAAAGTAGCATTGCAGAATTCACTCTTTACTCCTGTACTGTGAGTCCCTCTGAGTGTGAAGGCAATTTTAGTTTTGCAAAAGTTGGAGGATGCTCTCCTTCAAGAGGACCGTCTGGAGCAGGAATTACAAATACAGGGATGAAAGTTAGATATAGAAAAGGTGTCCTGAAACTCCCCCACCTGAAGTGGCAGGATGTTCCTGGAGAGAGAAAGCTCTTCCTCTTTAAGCTGTTTCACTCCGCTGACTTTTTTCCTCGGTGCTGGAGGCGACTGCAGCAGAATCCAAGGATAACATTTCAGTGCAAATCCAAAGGAGGAAGGGGTGGGGTGTTGAGGGATGTATGCTTTGAGTCAGTGCAGTGTTTGACACACAGCCAATGTAAAGAGAGCATTCATTAAAATGTGTACCTTCTTTGATCTATACTGCTACTTTTCACTTCAGTGCATTTCATACAGTCTTGTTATGAGTGTCTCTTTGGCCGAAGCTCATATCCCCTTCAACATAAACATGTAACAGTATTTGCACATCTTTTTCTCCCTGCCCTGCCTTTATTCATCCCTTCTGTCATTACCATTTTACACTTTCACATGCAGAGCACAGCAGCACATGGAGTGCAGCAGGGCCTGAAGGCAGATCAATGCCAATATTTATTTCATGTCCAATTACTATGGCTGAGCCGCAGTCTGAAGAAACACAGTGATGAGAGTAAACGTCTTCGCACAGAGAGGCGCACGGAAAGCCGCACAGAAAGCCGCACAGAAAGCCGCATTAGAAGTGAAGCCTGCAGCCTAAGCTTCGAGAGCAAGGTGCATAAGTACAAGTGCGGGTTATAGGATTCCAGTAGAGCAAGCTACAGGCATTACCAGGGGGTGAAGCCTCCAGAAAGCTGAGCGAAATCCTGTTGCTTTCACTGGGAGATCCCCCACAACTATCCTTTTTCCTTTTCTTCACCTGTGTCATGCTGCTGCTTTGAAAAGACGAGTCATCTGTTTTGCTGAAGGAATCCCGCCTCTCTTCCTCTGAATTAAACCATCACAGCCACCAAGGCCCAAGTTTACCAAGTGTCAAAACGGGCAGCTCGAGCAAAACCAGTCCTGTGATTTTTCCTGTATGAATATTTTAAGCAGTCACTGCATTGCTGTCATTCCCACTAATCTGCTGCATTGATTCAAGATTGATCATTTGAGATTGATATTGCTGTTCAGTAGTAGATTGTGGTTGCCAAATGAACCAATCTCACACTTAATGTCTTCTTCATTTTTGTTTCTCTGTCTGTTTTTCCTTATTCCAGATTTGTTCCTGACAACTACCGGGCCGAAATATGAGACCTGGATCAACAAGGTAAGAAGCTTTATTGCTTTTTGTTTTTTAATCACATTGCCTTCTTCCACTGCCTTTTTTCTAAGGTTTAATTCAGTCAGAGTAACCGGTAGAGTCATATCTGGTTGCTGCTCAACCTGGCTGATTTATAGAGCAACCTGTGGACTCTGGAAACATGAGACGCAGAGGCCTATGAGTCCTTAAACCTGTGTTTTAAATTACAAACTCTACAGAAGAGCTGCCGTGCATCATTTACTGTAATCCAAGCAATGGGCAGCCATAACTACGTTAGATGTGTATTTTAATGATGAATGTAAAATGTCGATTTATGTCACCCCAAGTAAGACATTTCCATGCTATTTAAAGTAACATAGGGGCAACCTCTGGTTTAGGAGTATGAGGCAGTAGGCAAGTGCAAAAAATCTGCAGTTTGTTTAGTGTCTGCTTGAGGCTGGCTGCAGAAAGACCCGATACTACAAACACAACAAGCCAAAAAAAGCCATTTTGAATGTTTACAACCTGTTGCGAAACATGTCTCCTGTCTGAATAGCTAATTTCTCTAACGACACATACTGTATGGAAGGTGAAGATATTAAGAACACAAGTTCACTCCATCAGAGGCACAGCTCAGCTGATTGACAGGTGGTTGCTTCATAGCTGTTAGTGTGAATGCTCAAAGCCCGCCCCATTTCCAATATGGCCTCTGCCGATGATTTGCTTCAAAACTCTGTTTCAGAGACAGACAGGTGATGTCACGGAGACTCTATCAATTTACAACACAGCCTGTGATTTCAACAAAAGGCCTTTCACTTTCAACAAAAAGTGTTTGTTTACATCAGGGTAGTGGAACATTGTATTATGACACCAACCATCAACTGGAGTTACAGCCCTGTAGCTAATAGTGGGTGGCTGTCCTGTACTTTTGACACTTACAAATGGCATTTTGGCTCAGTGCAAAATACAAGACAGGTAATCCTGGTCCTTTCTAGTAATAAATATTACATTTGGTTGTTTAGTTAGCTAAACATGCAGATCCCACACCTCATGAAGTATTTCAAAAAACATTTTAATGCCAAATAGTGTTGTTTTTGGCGACCTGTTTTGATTTTAGTTTTAGTCTAGTCTTTGTGTCAAACTATTATTTTAGTTTTTATTAGTTTTAGTCATATTTATACTCCTTTTAGTCAAGTCAAGTTTTAGTTGACTAAAAGTCTGAGCATTTTAGTCTTATTGTAGTCAGCATTATCTATGATTATTTTTGTACAGTTTTAGTCAATAAAAACTGATGACATTATTAGTCTAGTTTTAGTCAATGAAGATTGTACTTTAATCTCATCTCTTTTGAGCAATGCAATTCTACTTAACCCACTTAACTTAGTACAAGTACTCAGTATGGAGTAGATGTAACCAAAATTTTCTCTAAGTCATCCATTTCACAAGTCAAACATGGATATCTTATAATTATATTATTGTTACAGTAATGACTTAACTTACCTTAATTTCATCATGGAATGCCTTGAGATGTCTCTTAAGATTTGTGGTGTTTTTTCCGGCGATTTTATGGCCACATTTCTCCCCATCTTTTACCAAAAGACACTCGGTTTTCTTTTCCACTTCTGCGAAATGAAAGTGTGTCCAAATGTCGTTTCTTCTTTTTCTCCCAAAAACAAACCCCACCTGGCTGGCCATCAATCCCTTTGTTGTGTCAGACTTAACTTTGTTTCTTCAGTTGTCGTTATACTTTACTATCCGTAGCTCCGTCTTCCACATAATGCCATGCGAGTGGGGGGATAGAGGAAGTGACGTCGCCTGCGTCTGCGCAGTACGACCTGATGTAGCCGCTGAATTGCGACCCAGGAAATGGAAATAATACAAGGCAAAAGTGATACTAAATAACGCAATGACATTACGTCCCATCTCGTTTTGGTTCATGAAAATGAAGATGTATGTTAGCAGAGTTTTCATCTTGTAAACCACATTTAGTCCCATTTTTATTCGTCAACAATATATCATTTTATATTTAATTATAGTTTTAGTCACATGAC
The DNA here is from genome assembly GCF_033239565.1 of Halichoeres trimaculatus. Classification (NCBI taxonomy): domain Eukaryota; kingdom Metazoa; phylum Chordata; class Actinopteri; order Labriformes; family Labridae; genus Halichoeres; species Halichoeres trimaculatus. The sequence goes on from NW_027437181.1 coordinate 36,679,436, forward strand.
CACCATTCACGTCCTGTCTCCTCCCGTTTCCGTCACGTGATAAAGGTTCATTGACGTTGATATTTAGTCATAATTTTCATTGACTAAAGCGACACTAATGCCAAACCAACTTTTCTTGACACAATGTTAGATAAGTTGTGCAAAATAAGAGCTTTGCTGTAAGCTTTAAAGAACAATACCTTTTCAGCATATTAATGGTAATATTTTGATCCCACACTAGTCATAGTGGTTTATAACTATTGTATAATGGTCCATTGAATTCAGCTTAAGGCATGTAGGTTGGCTGTTTTTTCTTGGACCTTATTGTTCCTCCTTGTTAAAATAATGATGAAGTCTATCAGGTGTTTGTCCTGCTCGTAGCTGAGATTGAGAGGAGGCTAGCTCATTGGTTCCTTAACTAGGGGTTTGGATCCCCTGGGCAAAATCCTGATGCGAGGAATTCAAAACTATTTCCACTTGCATATTTTAGCTATTATTCTAAAAAAATCAGAAATAAAAAATGGGTTGAATTTATATATTAAACCATGCAAACAGAAATGTTTGATTTTCCACAGACATTCAAGTTGACTAAAAAAGATCATAAAGACAGAATCACTGGCTGAAAATAACTTGTGGAATGCTGCAATATGGGCACATAAGTGGTCTAGTTATCAACAGATCTGCTGAATCAAATGTCCTGTTTGTTTTTGTTTGTTTTTGCACTGGCCTGTATGCTCACAGCTGGGGGTCGCCTGTCATCGGGACCACTATTTTTGAGTTGGGGCTAAATAGTTTGGGAACCCCTTGGCGAGCTGTCACCTGCCAAATATTATTTGTCATTTGTGCGCCAACCTATATTGGCACCATGAGGACAAATGTAGTGCTAATAGCATGGACAGGCCCTCTTTCTAACTTTCAATCCTATGTGGATCTTTGGGAGACGCTCCTACCATTATTTGCTGCATTAATGCGGTTGAGCTCTTCATGTGGTTGTCACACAGTCCCACCCAGTGTGAGCCATTCATGCATCCTACAATCTGCATAAGAATGCAAACAATATGTATGAAGTATGACTTTATTTCAGGTCCACCACCCGTAGTAACACTGTGTGTATCTGTGTTTAGTGCAGCTAAAGGTTAGCAAAGTGCACTACACCCTTCTTCACATTTCCTCACTGCAACAAACAGATCTGCAAAGCTTTGAGAGCTTTAGGGCTGCAGGATTCCTGGCTCTGCTGCAGGACTAGTTTATATTCTGGGTGAGCAGAGAGAGGAGACTGTGGCTCAGAGTTTTTGTCGAAGGGGCCTGTTTGAAATTCAGCAGGTCGAGGCACCAGTCGAACAGTAGTCTATCTTATCACAGTGAGGGGGAAAGGAAGAAAGAAAGAGGAAGGCGAGAGAAACAGAGAGAGATTGAAGGATTTGTCAGAGAAAGTGTGTGAGGAAAGAGAGAACCCAAGCAGGAGCAAAATGGAGAAAATAACCTGTCTTTTCCCCCTTACAAAAAAAAAAAAAAATACAAGCTGCAGAGAGTGTGACATGTTGTAGTGATCAGGCAACAGGATGCAGGGGAGGATTTCGAGGCAGTGACGATCGTTTTGATTTTTTGGAAGCTCAAAATTTTTCTCCACCTCTACCAGTGAAGTGTGTTCACTCCTCTTGTCGTCTTTCTGCCTGTTTTAGGGGTGTTGAAGAAGTGTTTGATGAAAAGCCTCCCCAGAAGGCCAAAAAATGTGTTTACTTTTTAACCATTCCAACTCTAAGTTTACAACTTTACTTTGGCCTGAAATGTCTCAATAAATATTTGATAGTTGCCATGCTATTTCTTTCTAAAATTTACACCACATAGAGAAGGAATTCAGCTGACTTTGGAGAGTTCCTAGTCAGAGGATTCTTTTTTTTTTCCTGTATACACATCAACAACTATTTGATGAATTTTCTGGAACAAGTTGTCATGCTGCTCAGAGGCTTATTCTTAAAACTTTCCACCCCGTAACTTTGATACAGCACCATATTAGACTCTGCTTTTTAGTAGCATGGTCAACTGAGATATTTCATAGACAGCATGAATCACTGAAGGCTGAATCTGGACCCGGATGAAGTCATATCACAGACCTGTAGTTAAATTTTAATGAGATTTCCTGCTCTGTCCACTGTAGCTTTCAGTGCCTTTTCAGTAGTCTAATCTAAATGGTGCAGCTTTTCTTATCTTTATGGTAGCAAATATCGAAACACAAGTAAAAGTTTTCGTTGTAAACCTTCATGTGATGTAAGTCAAACAAGTCAACCTTTTAAGGACCTTAAAGGTAGATTCTGCATAAATTTCAGTTACTTGTTCGTAAACACAATATTCAAACTGGACTCCTCCTTGGCTCAGTGCCAGAGGCAGCGCACACCCACAGGCTCCAACCGCAACTATGTGAATACACTCACTAGCCCAGCAACCACCTGCAGCATAACATTTCTACACGGGAGAGACTCAAGAGCCATGCACCTGACATGGCATGTAAGCAAAAGCTAACTACTGGGTGATTTGACACGTACCTGCTCAGCAGAAAGCCAACTCACGTCGTTTTTCATCCCATGTTGCTCTTCAAGTGCCCAAAAGCGAGTGGAAGTTGAACCAAGCTTCACCCTGGTAAAGTAAAAAGCTTTTTCTGTTTGGCGTTACGTTTCACTTTGGTTGTGTTTTTCTTGCTCCTTGCTACGTCCGCTATTGTAGCTGCTCGGGATAGCTTCTTCCACTCGCTGATCAACATACAAAGTCACTTGTGCACTGAGCCCACTTTGATTTGCTGACGTAACCATGCTTATCCTCCGCCCAGAAATGTCCCAATACAACCAAAATATCAACATCCAGGCAGAGGAGGGGGTTCAAAGCAGACAGAGACACTGACACTGACACACATGTATATAGACCCATAGGAGACAAATGAGAAGGATTATTCCTTCAACAGTTGATGTTTTTGTTTTTTAGGAAAATCCTGCATACTCTACCTTTTAATATTTTTAGCAACACAGAGAGGCTTCAAACAGAGGGAAGAAACTTTAAATGACAATAAACAATTCATGTAAATCACACGATTCTCAAATGAAAACTGTTCCATGCAGGAGCAGGGATTTATATAAAAATGGACCAACGTGTGTAATCATCACAGACAGCTCAAACCAGCAAGCCTTAAGTAATGACTTATTTTTGTTGGAATAAGTTTCTTATCCACTTGTTTTTCTTGAATTAGGAAAAAAGGAATAATTTTAGGTAAACTGACATGGCCCTAGATCATATTGAAAACAATTACAATTAGCGCTGTCATTTTAACGTGTTAATTAGATTAATTAATTGCACCGCAAATTAACACGTAATTAAAATTAGCGCAGATTTATCTGGACCCGCAGGGGGTTCAAAAACGCACCTACTTGTAAATGCCTGGCATTTACAATCTGTGTGTACTGTTCAAAAGCTGTAAAAAAGTAGTGTTCTCGTCAGATTCTTAAATTTCCGACGGTCCCTGAATGTATCACACGTGACGTCAGCAACATGCTTTAAACCAGGGGGGAAGCGAGAGGGATTTATGTGAGACTGCCGTCCACATCCCGTTAATTCACACGTCCTTTTTGAAAATCTACAGAAAATCAACTGTTTGCTCTAGCTCAATTCTGTAAAAAACAGATAATTCTACACTCTTTACTGCATTAAACAAGTCCTGAACGATGGATGTATGTCCTGTATTTAAATCTAAAGAATTCTTAGAAAATTTCCTTCCATCTTCCTGGTGTCATGTTTCAGCTTGGGGCTGCTCTGCATCAATGAGCAACAATTTGTGTGTTCAGAGCATGTTAAACTGAAAATACTTCATTCTTCTTTGATCCAAGACTTGAATAAAGTGTTCCTCACAGTTTATAGCCTTTAGCTCTGGTTCTCCTGACCTCATAGAAGTATAGAAGTTCATATTGCAGTGAAAAATGAGTCCACAGTGTGTAAGAATGTGACAGAAGCAAAAACCGTCCTAAAATTCAAATCAGCTTTTCCAAGGTGCAGGAATGTGTAGAGATAGAACCATAAAACTTTTTAAATGTGTACCTTATGCATCAGGGTACCTAAAAATGTGTTGCATATATTCCCACCTTATTTTCTAAAAACTCTTTTAATGTGATTTTAATGTCCTAGAATCTAAAATCTTTATTTTGGGACCTTAAGCAGATATGAGATTAAAATGCAAATAATTAGATTGATTAATTACAAATCCTGTAATTAATTAGATTATTTTTTTAATCGCCTAACAGCACTAATTACAATATTTCTTCTAATTGAAATAATCTTACGGGTCTTGCAGCCATGGCAAAGGTCTGACTCTCCAAAGCGTTTCTTAGTTAAACCATGACACTGCCTTTGTTTATCTGCCACAAAGACAATGGCATCATTAGCATTTTCACCTTCAAGCTCGATGCAGATGACTATCCATTATTATTAGCCTCTACATGCTACTTTAGTAGAATTAGCATGTAGATGACACTTGGAGTGATGCTTTGCCCCTGTGAAAACAGAAAGCCATTCGACATCAAAGGCTTGTTTTGATCCATGTAAATAATCAGAGGCTGTCTTCTTAGCCTTTCAAACAGCCTGGTAGAAAGTCTCTTTGAATTCAGAGAGAGGGGCTCAATGTTTGTGCCTCCAGCTCTGTTAGAAGACTTCTCTGTGTCATTATTGATAGTAATCTTGTGATTTTCATGACTGTAGAAACTGATAATTGATTGATAAAGCTTTAGGGTTTGATGAGGTGTATCTGTTGGGATGCTTTAGAGGTTTTTGGTAAACACAAACAATGATGGAGTCTGGTAGAATTAGATTCTCTACAGTAAACTTTCATCACAACTCCTTCACCTCCGAAATTTTATGCTACATTTTTTTAATTCCTCCTGCCAGATTGTCTTTATTTCTCTGTTTCTTATTCCTTAAAATCACAAACAACTTCTTCTATCTGCACAAACTGAAACAAATTCTTGTTCCTCCAAAGGCTCGTGAGGAACATATCTTGGATACACACACATCCTCACACGTACTGTATAAACACAAACACACAAGGTCAGGCCATTTCCCAGCATCCTCCAGAGCATTAGACCCCTGTTAATCCCGCTGCAGTCTTCGGTTCAGTGCAGCTGAATCCACCAGTCACAGGCCAGCACGCTCCTCTTTCTCCAGCACTCCGTTTTAATTACTTTTCTCTGTTTTCTCTCCTCCTCCGTCTCCATCCATTTCCCCCTGTTTCTCTGTTTTCCTGAGATTACACAGGATGAGGCAGACACCGAGGGTGGGAGAGGGAGGGAGGTGGGGGAGGGGGAAACAAGCCGGAAAGATGTGGGAAGTGAGGTGTTCTCATCGGCTTGCAAATATAGCTGAAGGGTTTGAAAGGTCAATTTTCTCCAGTCTGATGTAATAATGGAGGTCATAGGTGAATCATTTCAACACGCCACTGTCGATTAAAGTAACACCACAGTTTGGTTGTGTTTCTTTTTAGTATATTTTTTTTATCACCTGTTTTTCTAAGTGCTTTACCACTGTTACAGAAATAATGTTAAATGTATAACGGAGCTTAATGGAACGTATAGAGCACAGAGGATCACCAATAACTTATGTTAAACTTTTGAAACATTTGTACATTTTGCATCATTGGACGCTCAAATTAAACTGTTGGTGGTTATTTTTTCCATTTCTTTTTTTTTTTTCAAGGCAGGGACAACAATGAAATGTCCAATTGCAGAATAACTAATTTCATGCTAATTTGGTTTTGTCAGAAGTATTACAACTATTCTGCCCATGCACTAAATAGTGAGGTCGCACAAGTTTACTGTCTTATAAGGGGCTAAAATATGCCTCTTTAATATGAACGGACCAATATTCCTCTTCTTCTTCTAAAAATAAAAGATGAATTCTGTTTTTCAACTGACTCTGCAGCCATCCTTCAGTCTCAATTTAAACTCTACAGTACATTTTTAATGTAGAAATTTTGATGTCAACAAACTAATGCTCTAAGATTTTTATGAATAAATTCAACATGGTGACAAGATTTTATGTGTTTATAACAACTACTCCTTTAAATCAGGGATTCACAAACTTTATAGCCTGTTACCCCAAATATAGTGGTGCCGAGGACCAGTGACCCCTGCCATGGGATTACACTGTGCATATTTGTCAGTTTTTGGTGATATTCCATTTAGCTGATCAGTAGAAAATTAAACTGCGGGTGTTCTGTGACTCCTAAATTCATCTGTTGCCTCTGATACCATAGTTATCCTGGATTTATCACCCCAGGGCTCTTGTAGCAACTAAAAAAATGTTAAAAAAACAAAACAAAAAGAACCCCAAAACATTTCATTTTTTTAACCAATATATAAATATTGGAAGGCATTTGTAACCTCCCTTCCCTCACTTTTGGGACCCCTGTTCTAAAGCCCTGTTTCCATCAAAGGGTTCAGTTTGGTTTGTCTCAGCACGACACACATTTTTTGGCATTTACATTGACTAATCCCTGGAGAGATCCCCAAATTACACAAATGAGCCGTCCCACTTTTTGGGACTTAGGGGTGCCAGGATTTTTCTTCGTTGGATTTATTAGCAGGATACACTGTGTTGCGCTGCTGTAGCGTCACACTATCATGTTACTTATGCGGCTGTCGGCATTAGGTTTACACGCCGCCTTCCAGGAGGGGGCATGGTTGGCTGTAGAAACGCAACCAGGACCAAGCTCAACCCAGCCAACCTGTATTAATCTAAACCGGACTGCTTGGTGGAAACTGGGCTTAAAGTGATACTCCGGGATGGAACAAGTTGGGTCCTATCACAGGGTTTAGGACAGAAATTACCCCTACAGCAGTGTTTTTGTGCAGCAGAAGCCCAGAGTGCTCACACCAAACACCCCCTCCCTGCTCCTCTGCCGGTTTCCTCTGCACTCAGACGGGGCCATATTTTACTTGACCAAAAACACAAATAAACGGACTCCCACCGAAAAAATCTGATATTGGTCTGCATTCACGCTTTAGTCAGAGAATTTTCAGCTCGTTACTTTCACACAAAAACACCGCTAAATAAGGCTCTAGTTCTCATCATGGCGTAAAACAGCGCTACCTCCGCTGCAGCGCCACAGCTGGCTATGAGGCGCTCACCGCGTAGTGTATCAGTCCGCACAGGCGGCGTGCCTGATATAAACAAACGCAGGTAGTCTGCCAGGACGAAGAGACGCGATGTGGGGGTGGGAGTCCGTTTATTTGTGTTTTTGGGAAAGTAAAATATGGCCCCGTCTGAGTGCAGAGGAGCAGGGAGGGGGTGTTTGGTGCGTCCGCTCTGGGCTTCTCCTGCACAAAAACACTGCTGTAGGGGTAATTTCTGCCCTAAACCTTGTGATAGGACCCAACTTGTTCCATCCCAGAGTATCACTTTAAGCCACCTATTTCCTTAGTTATGTTTCCATGATATAAAACAGTTATGACGTCATGCACCACTGCACAGAATTTCTTTGTATTATGAATTTTACATGTAATTAATTCTGTGCTGATTGAATTTACTTTGAAGTGTTTGAATAGGACTAGTCTCCACTTATTGCTTGAGGATAGACTCCTTCTCTCATGTAGTTGATTGTCTTTTACTGCTACAGCGGCACATATAACATCCCACTTATCTGTTTCACAAGGTGTAAGCGTGTGTGTGTGGGTGTGTGTGTATCTGTCTGTGAGTCTGTGTGTAATTCACGTGTTGTGAAGTGACAGAAGGCAGGAATAATAATAAGACGTGTAATCCTTTCATCTTCACACATCAATCTACTGTTCACCAACTGTCTCTCTCACACACAGTTTTAATCATGACATCTTGCAATCAGGCGACCCGCTCCAGTCAATCATGGCAGCTCAGACCTGATCCTCAGCACACAGAGAGTTAACACTCTGCAGCCTCATCTCAGGCTGATTCAGAATGTGTGAGTGCGATCGAGGCTCTGATCTAATTGACTCGAGTTGAATTTCCCTGCTTTTGAAGAGATCAGCGTCAAAGTGTGTCATTTACATTTGCATGTGTCAGAAGAACACTCACGCATGTATTTCACAAAGCAGAAGGTATCAGATTTTTCACACTACATTATTTCCGCTACACAGTTTGCATTAATTAGAAGTCTCTTCATATGCAGGGCTCAAAATTGTTCCCATTTTGGCTGCATCTGCTTTCAGTGATTTAATCTGTGAATCCTCAGAATATATTTGGGAGCATCTGTCAGTTCAAATGACTGAAGCAATGTGACCTTTTCTTTTTCTTATGTCTTTAACAAGCGTTTGTTTGCACAGTGACCATGGGCTGGTTAGTAATGGCTTCCAAGAGGTGCAGTGCTATGGTTTCAGGCAAGAGCAGCAGGAACCTTTAAAAATGATAATCAACCACCCTTATGTTATTCCAACACTTTAAAAATTTATGAAACATGCTACATTCTTAACTTTTATCCCTGATTTGAAATTTGTAATATCAGCCATTTATCCCTCCTTTTCACTTCACTTTTTATGGTCATGTGACTGAGCTAACAAGACCAAAAAAAGAGCTAAAGAGAAAAGATGAAACACTGAGGATCAGAAATGTCACTCTTGAAGTTGATGACCTTTATGCTGATGGGTTAAGTGTGAATGCAACAAAAAGACTTGTAGTTTTCGGAGAGAGTGGCAGAAAGAAAAAATCAGAATGTGCTGGCTGTAAGGCCCCTGAGTCGAAGACTGCAGGTAAAACTGCATTCGCCATCAAGCCTATGCATTTAAATCTCACGGAGCTTCACCAATCATGGAGAGAACGCTAAACACGGGGAATGCTGGGATGAGTGTGTGGCAGAGAAGAATTTGATGCCAGGTTCAATTGTTAAAGCTTTCATTACTCAGAATACTGCCTGCTGTTCTGCTCAGTCAGGAGAGCTAAATCTGAAATTTTACACCACCTACACCAATGCCAAAGAAAAGCATTCCTTTGAGATATGTCTTCATATGGCGGTTGTGGTACCTTTTGAATTTTGTTAAGTGGTAGAAGCAGTGCTAACAAATAGAAGCATTAAGTTTTATCCATGTTATATCAAAACAAAATAAAATCTCATGGGCAACAAGTTGGTTTGTGTTTTTGGTACTTTTTTGTGAAAGTTTTTTTTTTTTTCTCTTGTTGATTTCTGTGGGAAACAGAAAGTAAATTTCTTTACAAATGAAACTAAAATGAGGTCCAGTAAAGAATGTGAATGAAGAGACCTCGTGTAACGTGTTACCACTGTGTTGGAAATGCTGGTTCCAGCTAACATTAAGCTAAAGTGGAAAAATTTACCATGCCAGCTACAAAATCAAATCAGCCGTGCCCCTCAATCTGCAAATTTTGAATCTTTCTCTAATGCAGAGGTCTGCAACCTTTTCTTTCATAAAAGCGCCAATTTGCTTCGTCTCACCTGGATTTAAGTTGTTCAGGAGCCACAAAACCTACTTTGTCTTCACAATCAAGACAAAAAGTGTCTAAAATTCTAAAAATAGTAAAAAAAGAAAAAAAATCTAGTGAATAACTTAACCAAGTTTTTGTGTTGATAAAATTGTAATTGTGATGTCTAATTTTTTTTTATTTTTGATACATTTGCAAATATTTATAAAATTGAAAAATTCAAAAAAAATTGAAATTTAAAAAAATTGTTAAATTAAAAAAAATAATTAATTAAAAATGTGAAAAGTTCCACAAAATTTTAAATGCCAAAAATTTGCAAAAATTTCATTAGTTTGCAAATAAGTTATTTCCAAAATTTTCTACATTTGAAAAAAACATGTAAAAAAAAGTGAAATACTCACAAAAATGATTTTTCTAAATTAAGAAAAAATATGTCAAAAAAATTGAAATCCACAAGTTTGCAACTTCAAAAAAAAGGAAAGCTTTTTTGCAAAAGGTGGCGTATATCAATTTACACAATATTCGAACACAATTTTATTTAGTGTCAGTGTCTTTTATCATCAATACCCTCTGAAAGAAAAATAAAAATTCTTTATTTCAATAATATTTTTTTAAAGCTACAAGGAGCCACTGCAGAGGAGTCAAAGGGCCTGCATGAGGCTCCAGAGCCACAGGTTGAAGACCCTTGCTCTAATGGAAAAAAATGAGTTTCAAAATTAAGTAATTCTTATACAGTTTACACAAATGAATTTGACATTTCACCAGCACTCTGCTGTGCATTTATCGTGTTTCTGTACCAATGAAGTACAGTAACTTTTTTGTTTGTTTTTTTAGTTGTGCAGTATTTTACTGAAGCTGCAAGATGTACAGTGTTTTACAAGTAGTATTTAAGTCAATATACTACATAGTGCTGGTGTGTACGGTATACGGACCGCAATATCCTGTGCATTTCTAGACTTTTTCTTTACCATCGTACAAATGTGTTTAGTTACTATGAAGGACGCTGACTATCTAATAAATATCTAATAAAGTATGTCTTATCTTATTATCTTATCTTATCTTTGCTATGAAGCGCTAAGTGCCTGTGCCATCCACACAACCTTCCATAGCGCAGCAGGGTCTCATATCAGCCACATTCCCTCCTCACACATGGTAACAATGACTGTTAGGTTACAGTTCACAAAGGCTTTCTAGGTATACCTTGCAAACTGTAACTCTGCTGAACTGCTGAGAGGGGCTAAGGTGTGCAGAACATCAGGAGACAAACAAAGTGAAGGAGGATAAAGAAAAGAGTGACCAGTGGTATGTAGATGTCTCTGGTCACTGAAGAAGAACGTGTTCCCAGGAGAGGAGCTGTGTGTCCTGATGGAAGTTTTTTTAGTTTCAAAACATCCAACATAGCTCAAAATCAGTTGATTGTAAAATCTACCAACTGATTGATTGATTTGGGATAGTAATCTTCCGTGAGAGCAGGTGAAACGGAAAAGGCAAGGCAAGGCAAGTTTATTTCTATAGCACATTTCAGCAATGCAATTCAAAGTGCTTTACAGACAAAACAAGTTATAGAAAACAATTAAAATTCAATTAGAAATGAGATTAATTAAAAAGATACAATAAATCAAACAACAAAAAACAAACAAACAAGATTAAAATAGATTTTAAAACAGATTTTAAAACAGATTTGAAAACAGATTTGAAAAACAGATTTTAAGATAAAATTTGCAGTGCAAAATTAAAGACAAGATATTAAAATGATTTGTTAAAATGCTCTAATAAAAGGCAGCTGTAAAAAGGTGGGTCTTCAACCTGGATTTAAATGAGCTCAGAGTTTCAGCAGACCTAATATTTTCTGGCAGCTTGTTCCAGATATTTGGAGCATAGAAGCTGAATGCTGCCTCTCCATGTTTAGTTTTGACTCTGGGGACTGAAAGCAGACCTGATCCAGAAGACCTAAGTGGTCTGGGTGGTTCATAAGGGACCAGAAGGAAAAGAAGGAAAGAAGGAGCAGAAAACAATTTGAGGAGGTATTTGCTCGAAGGTATGACAAGATAGTCAGAAAATGTCTCCTCAATCAACACTGGTCACTCTTTAATACCATCCATCATTTTTCCTTATTATCACCGCACTTCAGCCCTGCATAGCTGTTTAGCCGAGCTTTAGCTCACAAGCTTTACCCAGAATGCCTTTGTGAATTGCAATTTCAAAACTTTTGCAACAGTGAGTAAGGTGGGAACATGGTGCAGCGGCTGACCCTGGACAGTGATGGTCATCTGTAAACTGTGAAGTATTGTATGGAAGTATTTAACCACTGGGGCCATTGGCATGTGTTAGTATTCCCAGAATGCATTGCTAACAGTATTGTACTGTTTTACCAAATACAGTACATTACTTTTTGGAGTTTAGAGTCTTACAGTGCAGTATAGATGCTTGCAGCTATGTAAATCAACAGTTCAGGTATGTTCAGCATCACACCCACATCTCTGGATGCTTCCTGGACAAATATCTATGAAATTTTGAGGTTGTCTCGTCTTCTCTCTGATGGGTCTTACAGCATTTTGAATATGTTGCACCGTTCTTTCCTGTGATCATCGTAAGGTCTTTGACAGTAAAATACACAATTTATAGCATGTCTTCAGGCATCCTGACAGGAACTGTTGCCAAACAAGACAGCCTGTTAAAGCATATACAGGTGAACACATCAGCCTGCTTTTGCTCTAAAGTGAATACATTACTGGGATCCAAAACAATAAATCAGCCTCTGTTAAGTTTAGGTTTGGGTTCTCATCTCTATTTTCAAAATCCAGTAGTCAGTCTTTGAGTCACAGCTGTTAGCGTGCCAGTCCCAGTCGAATAATAAGTCCTGGTGCTAGGATTTATGTCAGACAACACTGCTGTTATCAGACTGAAATCTGCTGTAGAACCTTACATTTACATGATACCTGACAGAGGATCCTTTACTTTGACTCAGCCTTGTATGGGCAACTGAGAATTACTGCTTTTTCTCCCCCTCCCTTTTTTTTTGCACTTCTAGCTTTAGTTGCGTAGGGTTGCCAGGTTTGTGACAAACTCATATTTTTTTTTTATAGCCAGCCTGAGAGTTTTGCTGATAGTCTTTTTTTTAATCACCAATATACTACAAGTGCTTTCATTTTTCTGCCTTATCACCATTCAGAACATCAAATATAGTGCAATTAATTAACCTCTAAAAGCACAATTTGTGTGCTGTGAATAATTGAAATTGATTGGGGGACTTGACTTCATTAACTGATAGCCAGTGCCTGCAAAACCACCCTCATGAATAAAACTAGTCACCTGCTATGCTCTGCTCTCCAGGAAACATCATGTCACTTGGGTGTTATTTGCAAAGGATTAGATCTACCTGGTGGCCTTGTGTTATTAAAATTGACCCCCATATCTGTGTTTGGTGTTATGCATTTGCACTGGCTGAAGCTCAGCACATTATTGGCTTCCCTACAGTGCTATAAATAGGCGACCACGTAATGACTGATTAGCCCGCTGAAGTATTGAAAAATGTTCCTTTCCTCATGCTGCCATGCATGTCATCAATCTAATCGTGGTGAGATTTCCCTCCTCTGGTGGATTTGAGCTTGCTCTTTTTCTCAAATGTCTCTGCATGCTGTGTGGCGAGATAAGCCGTCTGATTTTTCACCCCAAATCCTGTTACAACTGTCATTTAAAATTGCTTTTACTGCCTCCATAGTATTTTAAAAAAATGAGGCAGGAAAAAAGTCATAGAAAGAAATCCCTCACCAAAAATTAACAAACAAAACTTTCCCCAATTTACCGAAACACTGGGAAATAAGTGGTACATGACATGTGCATGGAGGGAAAAGTTTGCCGTTGGCACTGGAAGTATCACGCTCACTGTGTCTAAATCCTCTCCAGTTGCACCAACGTATCTGACACTTTGACCTTTTCCTTTTGTTGTAGAGTGTTGCACCACGGGGACATGGAGAGGTCTGAGGAAATGACTGATAATCTATGAATGTGGTCTCTTTAAAGTTACCTGTTGGCTTCCAAAGTGGAGTTTTGAAACTAATCATTAGCAGACCTCGTATTGGAAAATGCTGACAAAGAGCGCAGTCACACTGGCCATCCAAACCGTGCTGTACAGAACCACAGTTGCTGCAGCACTGTTCCCCATCGCAAGACCTCTGTTACACAAAGGGCAATCTCATCAGAGTCAGTACAATGATTGCTACATTGTTATGACTAGTTACTTTTTTTCATTTTTTGTCCAACTCAGCCCTTTAACAACCCCGCTGTTTTTTGAAATGTTCGTTGAGCATCGATCACAGCGATCATATTTTATGAATATGAATATTCATATGTAAATGATCCACCGCTGATACCACCACTGATACCACCCCGCTCTTCCGCGCTACGAGCTCTGAGTGCACAATGTTTAGAAAACAGCAAAGCTCCTTTACCGTAACATGACAGGCTAAAACAACAGGGTAACCGCAGCTAAAGTTAGCATCCTGAAGCTAACACTGAGACATGGGGACACTGAGGAAAAGCTCTTACATCTGCTCCACAGCACACAGCATTTAAAATACTCACATTTCCAGGGTCCCAGGTTTGTTGGCGGATGGTTGGTAATGCGCCTGGATTCAGGACCAGTCTATTCGCTGGCCCTCTGTTGTACTGTCCAAAGTTGGAAAAGCAGTCGGCCATGAAGTGACTAGCACACACATGCACAGTTTTACTGAGTGTAGCTGGCACATTTCCCTCATAAATGAACTCTAGTCACTTAGTCTTGTCTTCTCCCGAGATGGGAAGCTTGTGCATGGAACTATGTGGCTGTTTACAGCCAAAAACAGCCACACTCCTCTCCCTGCTGCCGGAGAGATTTCTCTATCTGCTCCAGTGGACCAATCAGGTCAGACTTGCTCCTGATTGGTCAAAAAAGGGAATTGCTGATGTGGGCAAATCCCCAGAATCCAAACAGCTTGTTTTAGGTCAGGATTTTACATTCACAAGCACTACTAAGTACAGATTTTGTCATTAAATATCACATTTTTTGGGCTGGGAGGAAAGCCAAAGACCCACAAATTTCCCTAAAAGACTTAATAAAGTGATTTTTGCATAATATGGGACCTTTAAGTGGAAAAAATCTGTAAGAGTTAATCGCAGTTAAATTGCATCTTCTACGAAAAACTAGTTCTGCACCAATGTGCTTCACAAAGACAGATATAGGCCATACACAAACTAGCATAAAACAGATAATATACACAGAGTGAATAGGATTGAAAGGCTCCCTTAAATCTTCCATTAAATCTTCTGCCTACCTGGGGCCAGGTCAGGTTGGCAGCAGGCTAAGTGAGATGACCCAGCCCTCCCAGTCTCCAGTAACTTTTTTAGCCCTTCCTGGGGGATTTTCAGGGTTATACCAGGCCAGGTGGGATTTAGATTCCCTCTAGTATGCCCCGAGTCTACCTCTGGGTCTCCACAGTTAGACGTGCCCTGAAAACCTCCTAAGAGAGGTGTCCTTGTGGCGTACTGATCAGGTTCCTGAGCCACCTCATCTGGTTCCTTTTGATATGAAGGAAGAGCAACTCTACACTGAGCTCCCTCTGGACGTCTCAGTGCCAAGCTACGCCGAGTGCTGAAGATGAGCCCAGACACCCTCCAGAGGTGGCTCATTTTGCTTGTTTATATTCAGAATCTGATTTTGTCATCAGATTTCAAAACTCAAAGCTTTGGTACAAAATCAAACATTTTGGTCTCTCAGTGACTGCGAACTTACCCTGGAGTACCCTGAATGGTCACTATCCCTGTTTTGATCAAATGAAGGTCTGTCTTGTCTGTCCGTGCACACAGGAATTTATTTACATCCTGATTTACATGTTAAATTCTACTCGTATCCTATGGAACCCCAAAAGATTCATAATTAAATACATAAATACAACATTTAAAAATAAATACAATTTTAATAAATTGCAGAAAAATATGTGATATGGCTGTTAAGTTGTGAAATATGGTACTATTATTATTGAAAATGTTTTATTCTTCAATCTTGTATTATTATATTTAAGCATTTTATAATGATTTTAACAATTTCATACTTTTTGAAATAATTACTTTTTATTTATTTTCCAAGTTTTTATAAAATAAGAAAACGTTTTTTCAAAGTCAGTTTTTATTTCATGATGTCCTTTTCCACAACAACCTTTTTATTTCATAATGGGTTTTTTTCAGCATAATGACTTGGTCTGTCAGTCAGAGCACATAAGGTGGAGCCAGTTGAGTGTTTGGCTGATTCTTTTCATAGACATTGCAGCAGCACTCACAGTATCGATTCAAACAGGCAGACTTTTAGCTGATACTGAGAAGACTTAAAAGCTGAAAACAGGAGTGCATGACACATTTAGGACAGAATGGCTGCAGGAGAGAAGTCAGTTTCAGAGTTGCTCCTCAAACAGCTGAGAGTGGAGGTCTGCAGCTCGACCCCTCTCAGACTAATCGATCTTCAAGGATCAAGCAGAGGTCCCACCTTGTAGCTTTGATTGACAGACCAAGTCGTTCTGATGAAAAACAATGTTATGTAATAAAAAGGCCATTGTGGAAAAGAACATTGTGGAATAAAAAATATCTTTATTAAAAAACAAAACTTAAAAATATATTTTTTTTAGAAAAGGTTGGAAATGGAATAAAAAGTCATTATTTAAAAAAGTATAAAATTGTTAAAATAATCATGAAACAAGCACCAACTTTGCTTGAAACATCATTGTGTTCTATGCTGTAGAATAATGGGTGAGTCCCTAAATGATTTGGGCGTTCACTAATACTCAGAGTAATGCTCCACCACTCCAATCAAGCAGCTGTCCCTTTCAGATGTCAAAATATTGATGTACTAACTGATCTAAAGAGAACTTCAGTCCACACCATCATTAATCTGCTGGACTGTCACACTGGCAGCACTATTCATTTATGGTCTAATCTAAATGTCTCAGGGCAGAGTGGGAGTCTGTGAGTGTGGGGCTGCCATTAAGATGATCAAGTGGGTAGTTTTCTGGAAGAATTAGATGAACGGGCCCAGAGGGCTTAAAAACTTTATATTCCCTTTCTTTTTTTTGACTCCAGTCTGATAAAACACATTTGTTTAGTTGCTCACACATATGTTCCATCAAACAGGCTTTTCTCATGCTGACGTTTCAACATGTCTAAGTCAGAAAGCACAGGTAAGAGTATTTGAATGAGTGATGGCTATATTTCATTAAGCTGTATGGGTTTCAGGATCCTGATATCCTGCTGCTGGCTCACTGTCACGCTGTCACGGCTTAGTGGAAGCAGAGCAGTTGTTAATGTCATTAGTAACACTTGTGGATTTCTTACTACAAGATGAAAAAAGTGTGTGTGAAGAAGGCTAAATTCAAGTCTCATTCATAATATTTATTTTCTCACTCTGTCTGGTGTGGATGATGTCATTCATCTATGCTAACATACTACTAGAGGCTAATAAGACTGATGCCCAATAAGATTAAATGATCCACATCAACCAGAACAATCTCCATAATGATAAATATACTGCAAATGACACTTTATAAAACCATGCAAACAATAAGACAACAAATTGTTAGGATAAGATCTGGTGACTGTAGAGACCATTGTAATCCAGGAAACTCACCGTCATGTTCAAGAAAGCAGTTTGAGATAATCTGAGCTTTGTGACATGGTGCACTGTCCTGCTGGGAGTAGCCATCAGAAGATGGGTACACTGTGCTCCCAATGGATAGACATGGTCAGCAACAATACTCAGGTAGGCTGTGGACTTTAAACCAGGCTCAGGTGATACTAAAGGGTCCAAAGTGTGCTAAGAAAACCTTCCCTGCAGCATTACACCAGCAGCAGCAGGTAAAAGAGTTGATACAAGGCAGGATGGATCCATGCTTTCATGTTGTTTCCTCCAAATCCTGAGCCAACCAACTGCAGAGCAGAAATCCAGACTCATCAGACCAGGCAACATTTTTCAGTCTCCTCTCGTCCAGTTTTGGTGAGCCTGTATGAATTGTAGTCTCAGTTTCCTGTTCTTAGCTGACAGGAATGGCACCCAATGTGGTCTTCTGCTGCTGGAGCCCATCTGCCTCAAGGTTGGATGTGTTCAGAGATGTTCTTCTGCAGACCCTAGTTGTAACTGTTGACTTCTAGCATCCACAAGGCATTTAGTCCCTGTGTAAATCACCTTTCCTCTCCATTCTGATGCTCTCTTTGAGCATCAGCAGCTCATCTTCACCATGTCTGCATGTCCTAATAGATTGAGTAGTTGAACAGGTGAACCTAATAAAGAGACTGTTGAGTGGAGGTAGCTTCCATCAGGAACTATTCCTGTACTAAACTTGTGTGAGTTCAGTTCAATGTTATGGTGTGTTTTTGTACAGTTACTGCTGACTGTTTCAGCAGTGTCAGTGTGTGATCTGATAGTTAATCAAACTCCCCTCTGGTTTGGAGAAGCTCCTCTGTCGTGGTTATTTCAGTTTACAGTCTTTTTCTGTTGCATGTGTTTTCTGTTCATGTAGTTGTTGCACATTTGCTGCGAATGCACTTGTTTTGTTCTTGTGTATCTCTTTCCTTCCATCTGCTGTACAATTCTCCTGATATAGATAAATGGTGTATCCCCATTTGGTTAGTAATTCTTCCTGGGGGAGTGCTGAAGTAATGGATGTTTTCTGATGGAAAGTTGTCTAGTGCTCTTCATTTTATCACCAGTTTAGACAGGTTTTGATGATTCACTTTGTGGTTGTGTTGTAGTACATGTTTGCTCCATTTCTTTCTTGTGTTGTTGTGGATTTCCCTGAACACAGAAAATCAATACTGTAGGAGTGTGTCACATTTCAATGCTGATGTCGCAGAAGTGGTGTAGCTGTCCAGTGTTGTTATATAGAAACATACTGAAGAATTGTATTCCATTGAGTTCATTCTCTTAAAAATGTACAGCATTAAAAAGAAGTCATACTATTTCTGCTGCATATTGATTTTTTTACACTCACAGTTTATCCTTCCTGTCTTGTTGCATTACTTGAGATAAGTCACAACAGTTATTGATATGTAGTGGAAATTGTTTGCTTGATTTATTTCAGTTTGGTCTTTTTTGTGTGAAAGAAACAAGAGAAACTACAATGAGAACTAAACTGCGTGTGTGAAAACAAAATCTATAACCAGGTATTCAGTTATTCACAGGTTACTAATACACACACACACACACACACACACACACACACACACACACACACACACACACACACACACACACACACACACACACACACACACACACACACACACACACACACACACACACACACACACACACACACACACATACACACTGTCTGTGTCCAAGCACTCACTCAGGCAGGTTGTTTTCTATGAAGCTCATCAATCAAATCATTAAAACAAAAGCTGTTTATGATGGATCATACCAGGATAAACTGCTGAAGCAAAAAAAAGAAACTTAGCTTAAACTTCTTTCTTTGTAGCTTCCCCTAAATCAGACACTAACAGCCTTCTTTTGTTCAAGCTTAGCACATATATCTATATTTTTTAAATCTGTGTTGGGTAGATTTATTTGTTGTAGCAGTGCTTCTTTGTAGTAAATCTTATACAGCTTGAAAGTCTCTTTATCTCCCTTTTACATGTAGCCACTATGGATTAATGAGATAAGCAGCAGAGCTCGGTGTGTGGGTTACACCCATTAAAAAAAATTGCCAAACATGGTAATGCCAAACATATTATTCTGCTGCTCACTGCTGTACCTGAAGTACCATTCACAGCCATGACAGCCCTGCAACTGCTCCTCATGCTAATCAAGGTTATGTGGCTGAAGCTGCTTTTTGTTCTAAAGCATTTAACCATGAGTGCAACCACGGACTTACAGAATGATTTAAGTACATCAGTATCACTAAATGTTGTCATAGACTAAAAATACCACAGTAAGAAAATCTAATACACAAAGTAAAAAAGGAGTGATTTGTCCTCTGGCTCTGTGATTTTTTAAAAAGACTGTCAATGAAAAGAGAAAAAGCAGTTAAGAAGCATTTTAATACTTGTTCTTTTATTTCAGCACTGTTTATTATCAACCATTCAAAACAAATACTTGATCATTTCTATAGATGCCAATGTCAGTGACACATTCATAATGTCTCTCTGTCTTTTTTTTCTCTCTATCTCTTTGTCTCCCTCATGGTCACTCTCTCAGAACGGGATCTTCGTCAAAGACAAGGTCTATCCAGAGGAACCACCACAAAAGGTTGTTGGGCAGTCCTCCTTCGTCGACTTCGGTAAGACTTTTCATATAGCCGGTGTTTTTACATTTGACTGTGACAGAGCGACGTGCTCTGGTGTGTGCTTTGGGGTTTGGGATTGGATTTGGACACAAATGTACAACCAGTGAAAAACCCTGGAAATCACAGGAAGACAGTATAATATGGAGCTATTATTGTAGCAAGCTCATTTTTTTTGCATGTGAATGCATCCAAAGATATGTGAACAGACCCACAAATATGTGAGTCAATGCACAAATGTGTAGACTGATCCACAGATGTGTAAACTGATTTGCAAATGTGTAAAATATTTACAGATGTCTGCACAAATGCACAAATCTATAGACTGAAGACCTGAAAATACACAGAAGTTATCAGTTACAACTGAGATGGGCCTCTCAATTGGCTGTCACATGATTTTTGCTACAGTCCTGACGTGTGAGTGATTTGCTGATGTGTAGAGAAAATCAGTCTGTGAGAAAGCGTGTCAGTTTGCCCTGAGCTCGGGCTCCCAGGCGCAGACTGCCAGGCAGGGGTGGATGATATAGTCTCAAAATTGTATCACAATATTTTAAGGAAATTTGCGATAAAGATATTTATGACGATATGGGGGGGGTATAACTTATAATTAGTGGTTGCTGCTTTTAAATAACAGCATTTTTTTGCACACACAGTATGGAAGCCACTTCCAATCATTTACTGCTAGTAGTACAAAAGCTTAAAATGTAAAAATGGTAAGTAGATCAGATCCAGAGGAAATCTGACACTTTGAAGGAGGAAAAGTTAATCTTGCAGGTGAAAAACTTCATAATTGTAGACAACACAACACATTCTTTCTATAAGGACACCAACAGAAAGGAGGCGGCATGGACTGAAGGTGCTGAAGTTTTGGGTAGGATTCCTTCAGGAGCATGCTATTGAGGCTGCGCTGTGCTCCAGAGACTCATCCAGTATGAATTGGCACGTGTGTTTCAGCTTCAGGTGGTAGAGCATGTTTGAGGTGTTGCCATCCTTCGCGGTAACAGTTCTGCACATTTTGCATTTAACGTTTTGCTGCGTGTCTGATCTTTAGTCAGCCAAACCACCTTTACATCACTGAGGTAGCTCCTCTGTTAGACACTTAATCCTAGAGTGAGGACCAAGTTGATGCTGCTGTGCTACTTTCGCTCTTGGCTAATGTTGTTTTGTGTACACAGCAGGGAGTGTCATATGTCATTGCGCCTCGGCACTGTAAGTATCGCAAAGTGACAAATTTATTTAGTCAAAACAAGTCTCGGTGAGTACGTGAGTGTGTGTGTGTGTGTGTGTGTGTGTGTGTGTGTGTGTGTGTGTGTGTGTGTGTGTGTGTGTGTGTGTGTGTGTGTGTGTGTGTGTGTGTGTGTGTGTGTGTGTCAGATATTTTCCTTAATGAGTCTTTGAACCCTTTTGTATTCCAGCTGTGTAGCTCCAAAAGTTTCCAAATCGACTGTCTGGTCTTTTTGGCTTCAGCAATTTCACTACTAGAGTCTCATCACATAACGTCTCTCCAACACACAAAAACCCACATACATATACACAGACACACACACACATAGGCGCTCTTACTGCTTCATGCAGTGGCCGAAACACCCTCCTTCACAACACAAACACAGTCCTGCATTGAGACAGATTTTTCTGAACAGCTTATCCCCTTAAACAATCTTGGCCAGTCGTATTCATTGTTCAGCTCAGCTTTACATTTATCCTCAGCAAATCTGCGCTGGCTGTCTAATCTCCAGGCTGCAGCGTGTGCAACAAAGTGGCCCCTGGTCACTGCTTTCAGAGTGACCACCTCTGCCAAGCAGACAGTTTTGTCTATTTCTCATTCTGGTTTTCCAAGTAAGCAAGTTTTGATCTGCAGATGGAGATGACTCTGGACATCTGACGTACCCTCAGCCTAAAGAATAAGACTGGCTGTAGTAAACTCTTCACAGTTAGGGGACATCTGAAAGCACATACTGCTCAATTTGTTGCTCTTGTTGGAGCAGTGAGCACCCAGAGCCTGACACCGAGTGAGACACAAACTAACTGTGAAGAGACTTTCTGGTGACAACACAGTGAAGTGCCTCTGAAAGAGCTGATAAGTATGTTGTGTGACCATCCCAATTTCAGCCTGGGCTTATTTCTTAGCCACATTGCAGTGTGAGCAATGTCAAACATGTAATCTGTAATGCAGACATATTTGTGCTGCATGATTCAGAACCAGAACTCACTGTTTCTCTTTCTTCATGACTAACCCAAAACAAAAATCTACCTGATGTCACTTCAGTTCGGCTCCTTACATGGAAAAACTGACTGCTCTGCATGCACTCTATACGGCAGGGGTGTGATGTAAAATGTAAACAAGCAGGCATCCTGACAGGGTCCTCAGCCAGGCGTTCCCAGCAAACCCTCACTGTTCGTTTAGGTCTGGTTCAGATTGGGCAAGCTGTTCCTCCCAGTCACACCCTCCAAGCCACGCTGTCATTGTCCATGTGAGCGTGAGCGTGTGAGCGGTGGGACAGTAGTTCCCAAGTTGGGGTGTTTTCCAACACCTGTCCCAAGTAATCCAAAAAGGGTGGGTACTCTGAATTGCTGTTTGGTGCATAAGCACAAACAACTGTCAGGACCCATTCTCCAACCTGGAGGCGCAGAGAAGCAACCCTTTCATCTACCGGGGATAACTGCAACACACTGGTAGAGAGCTGGGGATCTAAAAGTAAGCCCACACCTGGTCTCTGCCTCTCATCCGGAGCAACGCCAGCAAAGAAGAGAGTCCAGCCCCTTTTGAGAGGGTTGGTTCCAGGGACCAAGCTGTGCTTTGAGGTGAGCCGACTATATACAGCTGGTATCTTTCTACCTCCTGCACCAGCTCAGGTTCCCTCCCCACCAGAGAGGTGTTGTTCCATGTCCCAAAAGCCAGTTTCTGTAACTGGGATTCAGGCCGCAAAGGCCTCCGCCTTTGACTGCCGCCCAATCCACATTTCACCAGACCCCTGTGGCTCCTCCTGCAGGTGGTGGATCTGCAGGAAGATGGACCTATGCCACCCATTCGGGCTTGGCCTGACCCCCATGGGTAAAGGCCCAGCCACCAGGCACTTGCCTGCGGGCCCCAACCCCAGGCCCGGCTCCAGGGTGAGGCTCTGGACACCCTCTGGCCAGGGTGAACACATGCCTATCTGTACTCATCATATGGGGTCTTCAACCGCACTCACCTAGAACCAATTTGCCTTGGGAGACCAAGGCGATTGCCCCCAACAACAAAGCTCCTAGGATCATTTAGGCACTCAAACCCCTCCATCATGATAAGTTGGAAGCCATGGAGGAGAATTATAAAGAGAAACGTTTTATAGAAAATAGCTAACAGTTCGAACACCTCTGAGGCTTTTCCCCTTTTTGTTTTGTTTCCAGATAAAAGCAAGGCCTTATTTCTCTTGTGCCAGAGTGACCTTATCACTGCGCTTGTGCTGTCGACAGCTGTGTAAAGTTTAATGCATCTTTAATTAACTGCTTGAGCACATGATCACACACATTAAGTATTAAACTGATAAACACTCCTTATTGGTAAGATTAATCTGTTAATCTCATCACAGCTTGGGGTGTCCATCAAATATTTAGTTGACAAAACTCTCCTTCCCAAAGCGGCAGTAATAAAGGAAGCAGCAGCCTATTAGAGTTCAGGCCTCTGCGTACACCACAGGGGAGTTGTTGTGTAATTTGCGAGCAAGTGTGTGTATCAGATTCCTCCTCTCTGGGAGTGTTGACCTTTTTTGTTTAAATCGCGTGCTTATCTTGAGGAAAAACTTTTTCATTTCTTTAATCTTATCATCTTTTTCCCCTGCTTTCGGCTCAGAGATGTCGCTTCAAGACGCTGCCCTCGTTAGCGGGGAATTGAAGCGTCTGAGGGTCACGCTTCTAATAATCTGCCAGAGAGAGATGCCTTGCAGGACGTAACATCTCATTCTTTTTGTTCTTTTTTGTCTACTTCACTCCTCGGCTGTCGCTGTCTATCTTTATTTCTCTTGATCAACTGTATATCTGCTATCTACGGCTTACTCGCTTTTCACACTCATTTTCCTTCTCCTCCTATTTTCTTCATCCAAACAGCTTCTGGTGTCACTTATTACAGGGCTGGAGGAGGACTCTGTAATGACCCACTACCACCCTCTCTCACTCTTCCAGCCTCTTCCCATTTTGAGGATATGGAGTATTTATGATGGCTTTAATGTTTACTTTGTGAAGGGGATTCTAACTACATTGGGATTGGTGTTTCACATCTTGTGAATAATAATAATAACTAACATAAGCAATACTTTAAGGATGATTAAAGCTGAATCCAGATTATACATCTTCACTCAAGTTGTTTTTCACATTCCCTGCTCTGTATTTCTAAGTCTAACTCACATCCTTGGTGCCAACAACAGTGCAGGTTCTGTTGGTTATAAAATCAATGAGGCTGAGTGTAGGACTCAGTATGAGTCAGAAAAGACTGATTCTGACAAGAGCTGCACTCAAACCTGAAGACAACTTGCACTCTGAGGTAAAAACACCTAAATATTTTAACGCCAAGTCCAAAGTTGATGCATTTCATCCTGAAGCATGCTGTGCTCTTTCTTTAATATTCCACTGTAGTTGTAAGAGAAACACTCACAGAATGCACTAATGCAGAAGTGACAGGGAAGTCTTTTTTCCTCAGTGTCATCATTACTACTAGAGGTGACCATGTTGGCAGGGTTGTGCTTAAGTTACAGGCAGGAATTCACACCTGAACAACAGGTATTACATACCAGGGTCCTGACAGGGTGAGCAGGGGGAGCCACATAAATCTATGAGACATGGTTTGGTCTTTTTCCCTAACACAGCTGAGTTCTACAGTCTACAGTGTGCAGTTTCTGTGCAGCTGTGTAGTTTTTAGTTTTACAATCTGTTTTCATCATGTGGAATTTGTGATGGACTTGCTGCTAGTCTTGTAGTTGAGCTACGCTAACTGGGAAATAAGCCTGTTGTGAGGTATGCAACGCAACAAATGTGCGAATTATTCCACCCCTCTGGCAAGTCACATGTCTTTCGAGGAATCTTGACAGTCAAACAAGCATTCATTGAAATTGTCTGTTTTAGTGTAATACCACTATTTTTTTGAATGCATAATTATGACCGAATGAGGGAAGAGAGTGTTACAAAGTGGAGCTTCTAGACTGCTTTGCCTTTGTATATCCAGCATGGTTTGGAAAATGAAGCAGTTACTTGCTTCTTCAAAGTCCCTGTGAGGCCTTTCTCTTGAATTCATTTATTAGAGCCAAAATTAGTCATTTCCAATTGCTATTTCTCAGCTTCTTGGTTGGGTCAGACGGCATCAATTTAGAGCACATAGAAGTCCCCATGACAACACTGGCTGACAAAGTTCAGCAGTAAAAAGAGAGATGTGTGTTTTTCTCTGCTAAAATGATTTGTGTGATTAATTTTGTAGTGATGGGCGACACTGAACTGTCAGACCACCTTGAAAACAAGATGCTACACATCACAGGGCTAACCTAAATACATTGAATTGAATGATAGAAAAAGGAGGTCAGAGCAGAGGAAAGCTGAACAGGAGTGATAGAGCACGGGCTAAAACACAGGCTAAACTGTTAGTGATAATGTTCATTCCAACCCACAGTCAGCAGTTATTCTGCAGTGGTCTGTTCAAACTGAAGAGTGAGGTTACGTTATCTCTGCTTGGTGAGGTTGGAGTTGGTAGATGAGCACTGGTAGCACATAACCAGGATTCACTAACGTTACACACAACATTACGGACATGAGGAACACTAAACAGTCAGCTCATCTTTTGGACACTAAACTACTCCATAAACTGAGTTTACAAAGTTTACAAAGTTTGCTTGTTGTCACATTTAAAACAACAGCTCTACGTAACTACGAAAGAATACATTACCTCTCTGCTTTGCATCCAAGGAAAGTTGGCTTGAACATCAATCACTCAATCAATGTTTATTTATAGAGCCCTTTACAGAACCCAAAAAGGCCCCCAAAGTGCTTTACAGTAGTGTCAGAGGATAAATAAGAAAATTATAGATAAAAGCGACATAAAACAATATAGTAGGAACGATACAGAAAATAGGAAAGATACATAAAAATGCAAGGGAAGGTGTGCATAAGGGTGCAGAAAAGCCATTTGGAAGAGATAAAACAAGTTAAAAACTAATGTGAGCACGATACCTAAAAGACTAAGTCTGGGGTTAAAAACCATTCTGAAAAAGTGAGTTTTGAGTTTAGATTTAAAAAGACCAAAGTCTGTGGTGGTGCGGATGTCTGGGGGCAACCTGTCCCATAATGAAGGTGCAGCGATAGAAAAAGAGCGGTACCCCCACTTTTTATATCTGGACCTTGGAGCGTCCAAGAGGAACTAGCCAACATTGAAATGCATGGACAAACATAGAACATAGAAATGAAGTGTCAAAAGAATATCTGTTCTCTAATCATTTGCTTCGAAACTCACACGCCTTGGTTAGAGTAACATCCTCATGATGGCCGGTGCAAGTTAGAGGCCGGCTGATATATTGGGCCGATATTTGGACATTTGTCTTGATCGGCCATCGGCCGTATTTGCTTTTAAAAAGCAGATTTTTGATCCGTTGTATAAAATGACGCAATTTTTGATCAGGCACAAAAAAGATGAGCACCTCAAACTTGTGGAACCACTTGGATACATTACATACTTATGTTCAAATTATATTAATAAGTTTAAATTTCTATTTTGACATTTTAAGAAGAGTGTGAATGTTTACTACTGCTTGTTACATTGTGTGTTTACTCAGACAAAATATGTCATTGTTTTGAAAGCTGAATAAATGTTCAGAGGACTGGACACGACTTGTTGTAATAGATTTATTTTAGTTGCTCAGAAATTGCTGCGTTTCACAAAAATGTGATAAATATATATTTATTTAACAATCGGCCTGGATATCAAATTGGAAAAATTGGCTATGCATATCGGCATCGGCTGCCCAAATTTGGAAGGCATCAGCATCGGCATCGGCCCCCAAAAAACCCATATCGGTCGACCTCTAGTGCAAGTGCTCATGGGAAACAGAGTCTTTATCTCAGAAAAGCCCAAGCTTTAACAGATCATCCTCACAGTGTTGTAATACTAAGGTGTGCAGGTATCACAGGACCCAGGAGCAGACGAGAGGCAGAGGAAACGTTTAAGGATTTTTATTTGCAAATAGTGATGACGATCCAAAAACCCCAGAGTTAACAACGGTGAGTGAGCTCAGGCAGAGTGTGCTGGGCGGCATGCAGGAAGCAGGGGAGACACTGGAAAGAAGAAGGAGTAACACGGTTAGCACTAGGTACAACGCACTTGGAAAATCAAGAACTCTCTGATACTTAAAACTCAGAAGAGCAGCCTGTGTACCAACTTGAGAGCTGTAATACTCTACCGCTGGGCGCTGGTCTGAGGAGCTCTAAAGAGCATGTCCCTGATGATCTTAATGGGTACCAGGTGTGTAGGTGAGGAGGTGAGTGCAGGAAAAGGCGCCGCCCATGCTCTGCAGCAGGAAGGGAGGGGGAGAGGGACAACTTCTGGTTAAAATACCATCACACAATAAAAAATAGATAAATAAATTAAAAAAAGGAGTAAGTGTACTATCAAAATCATATTTTTTTTTAACCTAAAAAACACTTTTGGATGATGAACGACTCTCAGCTTCATGGGAAACCAGTGGTTGGTTGGAAAACATCAGCAAGTGGGAGATAAATCCAGCGTATACCCCAGACAGAGATTTGAACACACATGGGGTGTATGACTGCATTACCACTTACAGAGTGTGAAATACCAAGACGTTAACTTGTGTCACCAAACCAGTAATCCTTCCAAGCCAGCGATGAGCACACAGACCTCTGAGTATAAGACATGGGTCATGTTAAATAAGCCAGAAAACTACATCACAGCCCCAAATATGATCATAATAATGTTCTGGGCTTTTGGATTGTTAAAAAGCACGGTTAACAGTTTGATTATATATAGTAGTTTTACTGGGATTGCGAAAGCTGTCTGTATTATTCCTGATCCAAACATTCACATATTATATACTCTCAATTATGAGTCGTAAGAGTCATATTTAGTCAAATCAATGTTCACTACAAACTGAAACTGGATTCTAAATTTTAGCAGTTAATTTTGTTTTTTTGCAGTCAAACCTGATCAAGCTACGATTGGATACAGACATCAGCCACAAATCTCACGTCTGTGCCAGTACATCTCTGTGGGTACATAACATGTCACAAAAAAATCAGCCGTTTTAGGACAGAGCCATCATAGGAAAAGTGCTCTCTGGGGTCTGTTTTTTCTCCCTATACCCAATCTGTTCTTACTGCCCTCCTGCTCAAGCCTTTTAGCGTGATCATGTAATGTTTGAATCTCTGCATGACCAGCTACTCCCACGGCTAATTAAAGAGCACATCATGGCTCCACAGTAAAACCCTGAATGAAGTGACCACAGAGAAGCTGCATGCTAGAAAGGAGATGGACTGAGGCGATCCAAAGTGTGAAGGGTAATGGCACACTTCAAAGATGACATGAAGAGAGAGAAAAACGAGGATCGAAACGCAAGGATATACTGTGTGTGTGTGTGTGTGTGTGTGTGTGTGTGTGTGTGTGTGTGTGTGTGTGTGTGTGTGTGTGTGTGTGTGTGTGTGTGTGTGTGTGTGTGTGTGTGTGTGTGTGTGTGTGTGTGTGTGTGTGTGTGTGCTCTGGAGAGGCAGGCTGGTGTGGAGTGAAGGGAGAGACGAGAAGACGATGAGATACAGCACTGAGCAGCTTCACATCTCTGTGTGAGCTGGAGTGGGAATTACTTTCATCACCCATTACATCATCAACTTTCACTTTATTCTTTCACCTTTTTCTGTCCATGTCCTCCTAATCATTTCTCTACATTTCAGTCCATACCATCTGCAGTAATCCCATAATTCTGCCTTGTTTTGTTCTGTTCCTTGATAGCGATTCTTTCTGGCTGCATAATCACAAAGAATGAAGACAGCAACAATAATAAATCTAGATAAGCTTCAGTGACCTTTCTCTTAAGGATTTGAGGCTCACAAGATGTTAATCAACGTAAGACCCCGATCGATCTCGTCTGTGCATGTGGCATCAAGATCCTTAATGAAGTTCCTGCTGAGCTCCATGAGTTTTCTTTAAAAGTTGTTGTCAGGCTTGGATGCCTTTATTGTGATGCAAATACAGTGAATGAATATTAATAAATAAGGAAACTGTGAATAAAAGATAATGATCCCACACAAGAGTTTTGAGTTTAAAAAAATATGTTACCTGTTTCAGAAGACCAGGGGCGTATTTAGTGGTTTGGGGGCCCAAGGCAAACCCAGTCAATGGGGCCCTCCATGTCCTTGTAACTCATCTTCCTCAGAGCTAGACTGGCCTTCCCTGGGTCCACTGTCTCTTTCCCAGAATCAAGGCATGAGACAGTGTGAATCTTGTACACGGTAACTTAACGCAACTAAATGCATTTCCTCAAGTTCTGTACTTTAGTTTGATTTTGAAAAAAAGTGAATACATAATTTAGTCCACTTTGTCCTGGATTTGAAATCTTTTATGGTCAATTGACAGCTTATTTGTCCCACAGTGGGGAATTTACAGAGTAACAGTAACAAACAAGAAAGTATGAAGTGAAAAACATTACAATAGGTAAATATTGAAAAAATAATTTAGTAAAGAAAAAATATGTAAATATCAAGCACAACATGAAGCTGGAAAAAAATCTACTGAAAGAGGTGATATTTACAGTTACCATACTTTTTGGTTCTGTTATTTTAAAGTTAATGTATTTTTATTTGACCCCCTGTCCAGTGAGTTATGTATCCAAAAAAGAGATTTTGTACAATAATGTTTATCACCAACTCAAAAAGTTTGATTTTGAGAAAATGATCCTGTTTTCTGGGCTAGATAAAGTCCTTAAAATCCTAAAAGTCTGATAAGTTTATCTCAGATCTCAGAGCAACATTGTTTTTATTTCCGACTTGGTTAAAAATAAGGAAAAAATTGAAAAAAAAAAAAAAAAAAAGTGTTTTTTACCACTTTCTTCCTGAATCCAATTTTCAGATGTGTTGTAACATGGAGCATTGAATAAGAAGGGAGTGGGAGTACCCAAAACCATCATTAAAGATGAAGCCTTTTGATGTATTTTGAAGCATGTGAAGTAAGATTTAGAAAAAAGAAATGCTTTCAATTGAAGAGAACTTCATAAACCAGTTTTTAAGAGATGCTTTGGGGGCCCCTGGGAATCTTGGGGCCCCAAACAACTGCCTTTGTTTGCCTAATTGTAGCTACGCCATTGAGTATGACAGCATCAAAAGTTGAACTATGGAGTACCAAAATGGAACATTTTATGACTATTAGTTATAAACCAGCACATCATGCGAGTGCAGAGCTGGACTCGGTGAGTAAGATTATCCAAAAACAAATGCATCAATTTAAAACTTAAGAAATTCTCTGAGTTATTTTTCATAATTCAGGAGGAGTGTTTGTGGTATACATGTCTGCTCTGAGCCTGAATTCTCTTTTCCTTTTTTGAGCCTTCTGTTGGCATCTGCTTTTGTGCTGCGTTATAAAGATTTCAGCCCAAAAGCCACAGGTCAGGACTAATGGGAAACATAAAGAGTCCAGGTGATATGCACATGTTTCAGAGCAACTAAATTTCATTTCAGTTTCATTCTGGCCAAGAAAACATAAAAAGACAGTGACACATAACAGGGGGGACAGGAGCCAGGGGACTGCGGGTTGACAGCATGTGCAGCGCCCTGTTTAATTAGATGTGAAAAAGAAATAGAAATACAAGAGGGAAGTGCGGGGAGCTCCTGTAGTGAGAAATTGGGAAAAAAAACACCTCAGCACAAGTACATAATAAACCATCACAACTTGTACATGTGGGAGGGGTAGAGGGAAGGTGTCACAGCACAGACACTGATGCATGTAAGAGACTTGACTGAAGGTTGTTGTTTGCTGAAGTGTAACTAATAACACTTAGCAGACAGGAGGAAGTGTGACATCAGCAGACAAATATACAAAAGTGTCAAAGTGTTGATGAGTCGTTTTACGGTATAACTACTGTGAGACATTAAAGGAGAGGTATTGTGGCTTTTTCAGTCTTGATTCTGTCCCTGAGGTACTCCTGTAGTAGCTTTACATGATTTACAGCTGAAAACCCCTAATACCTCTCTCACTAGTGTTTCAGAAAACCCTTATTCAGCCTCTTTCTTTGTTTGAGCCAGTGTCTCTTTAAGGCTTCTCCCCGCCACAAACCCTCTGTCTCCTGATTGGCTAGCTCATTGGAGGGCAAAATCTTTGGGCAGCCCTTGGTGTTTGAGGCCCACCCCTTCAACATGTCTTAAACCAGTAAGGAGGATCCTTTGTGATGACCTTGTTATTTCAACAAGTCTCATGAAGATTTCATGGTATTTTTTGAACAAAGTGTTTTGATCTTTTTATAGACAGATGTAGGGATTTTTACAACAGATTAATACATAGATGGTTTTGGAGCCTGAGGTAATAAAGAGTAACAACTAGGAATGCACGATATTGGATTTTTGCCGATATCCGATATGCCGATATATCGAAACCCCTTTTGTCTGATACTGATACCGATACTGATAATCACAAGTTTGTTTGTTTTTTTCACTGTAAAGAAAGCTAAGTCTATCCTGTACTGGAATTTATATGTTACTCTAATTGTGACGGTCTTATTTGTTTAAGAAACACACATAAAACAAGACAAAAAACATTTGATTTTACCATAAATAAGGAATGTATTATTTTTTCAAACTCAAGACATTCAATATTGAAATACAGAAAAATAATTTCTTTAGATCACATGAACTTTAAATGTACAATGCATTTTTAAACATAACCAAGTTGCATTTGATTATTTTAGAGCTACTGTAACAACCTGGTGACAGACACAGAGCTCTGCAGTGCAAATAAATGAAGTGCTACATTTTATTTAAGGAGCTTATTTTTCAGATGGAAAATAATAATAATCCTAACTGAATAGCACCTTATCGGCTGTGCATATCGGCAGACGTTTTCATATCTGCCGATACCGATTAACATGTTTTTAAGCTTTTATCAGCCGATACCGATATTGTGCCGATAATATCGTGCATCCCTAGTAACAACCTTAAAAAGAGAGTGTGGGGATAGCAGTGCATCAAAGTTAATGGCTGAAATCAAACCATGTAGGGCATATCACTTTACCACTGAGCTAATCTGACACTTAGGGATGCACCGATCCAGCTTTTCTGGTCCCAACTCCGATACCGATACCTATACCGATACCTGCGCTTTAGGTATCGACTGACAGCGACGCTGTGTTAACACCAGTGTTAGATAATAACCTTAATGCTCTACTGTAGGATAAGACTAGTAATGTCTTGAGTAAAAGACAAAAATGAGTACATATGGAATTACTGAAGATAATATTAATTTAAACTATAAGTGTTTAACAGCAGTTTGGTTAAAAATGCTTCAGGATTTAGAGGAATGACTATTTGATTGCAAAATTCTATACCCTGTAGACAAAATCATAGTTTAGTCTTAGTGTCCAGTTTGGACCTATCCTTTCCCACCAATACCCGATCCAGCTTTAAGGGGCTGGATTGGTGCCGATACCAGGTTTGGATCAGTGAATCCCTACTGACACTCTGAGTGTTTTTCTCTTTCAAAGTGAGGTCCTGAATAAATTTGAAGGTATAATCTTTGAATGAAGGTGTTTCAGTGCTTTGTCTGTTTGGGTATGATTGAAGAGAAGTTCAATAGACCTGAGTCTGACCTTGCCTAGTCTTTTTTTTTTCACCCACTTCATCAAAATCTAAATGTTCAGGTACGCCTGGCCTCTGATATAGATTGGAAGGTGACGGATTGCTTTGATTCATGCACAAACAAAAAATAATCTCCTATAACTTAAAAAGGCCAGGTACAACACTTTCATCTGCAACAAAGTGTGTGTCTGGTGTTACATGATGTGACCATTTTCTTTCTTTGTTGTCACACTTTTCCCCTGCATTTTTTTTAAGTCTGTCTACTTTTGTCTGACTTTAACTGAGAAAGTCATTGCAGACATTATTAACGACTGTGAGCCGTGAATTTTGGCAGTGATGAAAAACAACACCTTCAACGCCAGGCATTATGCATTACCTGCAGTATCTGTTTCCAGTGTAGGAACCTCCTTAGCATCCTAATTTCAGCAAGCTTGTTTATTGATATTTCAAAGGCAGCTCTGCTTAGCTTAAATTGAATAAGCTGCCTCATGTATTCTTCATCTAGTTTTGCAGCTGACCCTGGCTGACCTTTGTTTCCAGCTGAGATCAGTGCTTTTTCACAGGAGGTAGTGTTTTTTTTTGTTTTTTTTTTCCTCACAGGCAGTGATCCCAGTTTTAAAATGAAGCACCACTAGACTGAATAAGACGTATTAGTTAGCTGTAATTGAATTCAACTCTCCTTCCTGAACAATTTTTTTCAGTACAGTGAGATCAGTGAAACAGGGCTGACCTTTTAGCAGACCACACACGTCTAGCTTGATCACACTGTGAAGACCACACAAAGTCTTTGTTATATGCGGTGCCTAAAACTCACCTGTCTATGTTACATGCATTAAAAGCACACATTTTCTGGACTTAAGGTGTGTATGTGTCTTTTTTTTTTGTTTTCATGAGTGTATGTGTCTGGATGAAAACTGGAATCTTCCAAACACCTACATTTGCGTGCTCACAGTCGTATTCGCAGCCCAAGCCTGGTATTAGATGCACAGCATATGCCAGACAAAACAGGCCCATCTGCCTTATCACTGAGGTAATTGCATTTTTCAAAGTGACGGCGGCCGATGCATAATTCATCATTAGGTAAAGCACAACCAAGTCGCTCATGCAAGTGTGTCAGCCAGCTTCTCTGCAGGTAGGATGGAGAGTCTGTTCCGAGACCGGCAGCTCATGGAGATAGGGAGATTTTTCAGACAGCGAGACAGGAATGTGTTTGGAAGTGATATTTAAAATCCGAAAGGCTGTCATAGCACCGTGTGTATGTTTTTGTGGTGGTGTGTGCGTGCCTGCCTGCAGGTGAGGCAGCATGTTAACAGGACAGCCTATTTCTCTCTGCTCTCCCCTCAGGCGTTCTTTCTCCACTCAGCTTATTATCTTTTGTTACATCCAACCTCTCCTCCCCTCCTCGTTTTCTAGACGACTCATTCTCTCCTCCACCCCAGCACACCTTTCAGGCTATTTCTTTCTACCTTCAGCTCCCATTGTAAATCTTTGTCTCTTTCACTGGCTGTCTTGTCATATTTTCAACCAGTGGGCTCTGTTTTCTCACTTGCTTTGTTTTTTTTCACTCTCACATTCTTCAGCCCTTTCTGGAGACCTGGTGTACCTGTGAAACACAGGTACTGGAGAGCTGCTCGGCAAGTTTGGATCAGAGTCAGTTCACTGAGAAGTATTGCATTACAGTATACATCTGTGTTTCTGTGGGTGACATCCCCCTGGACTACATTAACCAAGTAAAAATGTGCCAATGGGCAAAATAAACCATCCTAATCAAGCACCATTTTGTGATATTCCTCGTTCTTAGAAGTGCTCCAGTCTTTATGCAAATGACTCAGTCTCCAGGGTTTACAGTTTTCAAGTCAGACACTAATTTGCACATTTTAATATGCAATTGGATGCAAATTGGAAAGTACATCTAAAACAAAAGTGTCCTTCATTTCCATTGAAGGTAAAAGCGGTGTCTCTCTTTCTTTTCTATCCCCGTAATTATGCATTAGTTGTTCTCTTAATTATGAGGGCCCACCCACAGTGATGAGCACAATAATTAACATTTATTTCAGAATACATTGTCAAATGCAGGCGTGTTACACATGATACTGGTAATGTTTACTAGGAAGATAATTCATAACTGTTTCTCTGTTTTTGAGGAGATTCCAGGCTGAGCTTCATGTCCCCCGGTTAGTGAGAGGAAAGAGACATGAGACTAAGGCTTTTGGTCGTCCTCTGTGTCGTAAATCTGAGGTCGATTCCTGCTGTAAAACATCAGATGGTTACAATAATAATTTTTACATTATTTGCACAAAATCTTCTTTTCCTGGCTCAGAAAGCAGAATGACATAAGTTAGAGGTGATCTGAAAATACTTGTTTCATATTTACAATGATATTCATATCTTATTTTATTTAACCTTTATTTAACCAGGAAGAGAAACTCATTGAGATTAAAAATCTTTTTTTACAAGAGTGTCCTGGCCAAGATAGGCAGCAGCACAATGTACATGTGTACATGGTTTTTTTCAGAAAAACACGCCAGATATAAACAAACAGATATAAACAATATGGGAATGGAATACAAAATGAACGGCAGGTTGTCCTTGCTCTCATAATCACTCATCTTTACGTTGTTATTGCATAATTCGTCCTAGCAGACTACCTGCGTTTGTTTATATCTGGCATGCCGCACACGCGGACTGATACACTAAGCGGCGAGTGCCTTGTAGCCAGCTGTGGCTCTGCAGCGGAGGTAGCGCCGTTTTACGACACGATGAGAACTAGAGCCTTATTTAGAGGTGTTTTTGTGTGAAAGTAACGTGCTGAAAATTCTCTAAATAAAGTGTGAATGCAGACAGATATCAGATTTTTTCGGTGGGAGTTCGTTTATTTGTGTTTTTGGTCAAGTAAAATATGGTCCCGTCTGAGTGCAGAGGAAATCAGCAGAGGAGCAGGGAGGGGGTGCTTGGTGCGAGCTGCACAAAAACACTGCTGTAGGGGTAATTTCTGCCCTAAACCCTGTGATAGGACAAGGTTTAGGGCGAGGTTTACTCCATCCCGAAGTATCACTTTAGGCACGGCACAGTATGTATGGCCAGTGTGTCGCGGGGCATTCAAGCTCCTCTTCTCCTCCACTTGCTGTGTCTGCACACCTCCCTTCTCCGCTCGTCTAAAGATGTGTGCGGACGAGCACACACCTTTTTTTCAGAAATCATTCCGCGGGTCACGTGTGTGCCGAACCGATTACGTCGATCTGAACGGATCACGGATCAGTGATGATCCGTTGCACCACTACATAATACACAGACCTGTAAAACACTTTATGTACAATAATTGAAAACGGCTGGATTGTTAAAGGAAGCGAGATCATCTGTCCACACATCTGCAGCCAGATGCCTCAGTGTTTGCATCATTTAACAATCTCTTAAAAGTGTCCAATGAGACCAGCTCATTCAGTTTCAGGTCTTTTTGCAGCTCATTCTAAGCAAAATGAGCAGCAAATTTAAAAGCCTTTTTTCCCTGCTCAGTTCGAACCTTAGGAACAGACAAGAGGAAATTCTGGGACTGAAGATTATAAGACCCTGAAGTCCTTTGACTGGTGAGGGTCAGAAGATATGAAGGGAGTAGACCTAAAATTGCTTTATAAATGAGAATATGCCAATGCATAAGTCTACGTGTAGGACCATCCTACACGTGAATACAAGACACAGCGATGAGTGAGGGATTTTAAGTTTGTGATGAACCTCAGAGCTCCGTGGTGCACAGTATCCAGGGCTTGTAAACTCTGGGCTGAGGCGTGCATGTACAACACATCACCATAATCAAGTACAGACAGAAATGTTGCAGCAATAAGTCTCTTTCTGGATTCAAAAGAAAGACATGACTTGATTCTAGAATAAAAACCCAGTTTTAATTTTAGCCTCTTTACCAACTGCTTCATAAGTGATGTAAAAGAGAGGGATTCATCTATTAAAAAGCCAAGATATCTATAGAATGATACAAGCTCAATTTTGGCACCCTCTGAAGTGTAGATGGAGGGCAGGGTCAAAGGCTAAGGCATTACTTTTGTTTTTGAAACATTTAAAACAAGTTTCAAGTCATGAAGGTTTCTCTGCACAATCGTAAAATCCAGTTGTAAATTAGACAGTGCCTGCTCTGGTGTGGGTGCTGCACAATACATGACTGTCATCAGCATAAAAATGGAAGTTTGTATCATTAACACTGTCATTGACATTGTTAATATAAAGAATAAAAAGGAGTGGCCCCAGGACTGACCCCTGAGGCACCCCTTTTTTTACTGTTAGTGGCTCAGAAGACAGGCCCTAAATCTATCTAGAAGACCAAGTGGTCTGAAGATAAGAAAACATTCAGGAACCATTCACATGACACAATTTATTCAATACAGCGAATAACACAATATTCAGGTAAACTAAAAGATGCCATCTGTTATCTGTGCTTGGTAGCAGGTAGCAGAGCATGAACAGAGCTGTGCACACGTCTTTCATTCTGTTGATTAATAATTATCACTCTTACTTTTAATTAACTTTTAATGTGGCTTTTAAAGAGAACATTCTCAAAACCTTTGATTTCTGTCACTGTTTTCTTCAACGTTTTTTTCTTGTCTTATCTTCGCTTCAAAAAAGCAGCACTGTGGCAGCACACATCTACGCTGAGCCTGCAGAGCCCAGTACTGTGTCACTTACAAATGTTATGACTTTAGTAGATGTGGTTATTATCATTATACACAAAGGATATGAAGAGCCGTTCAGAAAGAGCTGATTGTTGCTTAGCTAAATAATTTAAATCTTTTGAAGGATCTGGTATTCCAAACACTTAGAGCAAACATGAGGAGAGGGTTTACCTGAGGAAGTATCCAGACTCTGCTGCAGGTTGAGAGGGATAGCAGGGATTCAGCATTTGCAAGATTGCATGTCCCAGTGTTAGGCTCAGAAAACCAAAGGGAGACTACGTCCATAAAGTTAAAGTCTGACTAACACACACACCTGATTATCATCACATGTGTCAAACGCAACGCGCCACATGCACAGTCTTGAGAAAT
Organism: Halichoeres trimaculatus; assembly: GCF_033239565.1. Taxonomy (NCBI): domain Eukaryota; kingdom Metazoa; phylum Chordata; class Actinopteri; order Labriformes; family Labridae; genus Halichoeres; species Halichoeres trimaculatus. The sequence continues at coordinate 36,717,000 of NW_027437181.1, forward strand.
GGTCTTAACGACAAAATGAATGATTGATTTATGTCTTAACTTCTGTAAAAGCTTGATGCAACTTTGTGAGAGGATTATTTTTTTTCCCATTTCTTGGATCCTTTTTTGGAGGTTTTAAAGAGGCTGTGAGAAGTTTGAAAGTGATCTTGACATAGGCTTCCTTCCAGATGTTTGCCTGATTGTAATCCACACTTTAAAGTGAGTTTAACAGTGCCAATATTACAGGTTACTTTAAATTGCTACTTCTTAGCTTCTGGTCATCCAGGACTGGATTGATTTACAGCACGTCTAGGTCTTTATGACAACACCACGCTCGCTGACAAAGTTTAGTAGTGAGGAGAGATGAAACACAGAGATCTGTGTTTTTCTTTACTGAAAGTGAATTCTGTGAATAATTTTGTAGTGATGGTGGACACAGGAGCTTAACTGTCAGACAGAAAATCCAAGCAGAGCTAACACGGATGACTGGCAGGACACAGCTAACCCGGATTTAGTAACATTACACATTACAGATATGTCTTAGAGCACCGGTCTGTCAGCTGCGCCAAATATAAACAGCTAGTTAACTACTTACAAACTGACAGCGTTTATTTGTGCTCACGTACAGATACATCAGAGCACGAGGCTGCAGATGTTGCTAACAAATAGCCAGCTGCTACGTTTGCTTGATGTCACGTTTCAAACTGTAGTGCTACTAACCGCACTGATAAATGCCTTACCTCGGCAGGTCGTATCCAGTAAAAAGTTGTCTTAAACAAAGAAAATTTGTTTTGATCTGATCGCCATTTAATCCCAAAGCAAACACACGCCTCACTAAAAGTAATTTACGACAGTGTGTTAAGACTCCAGGGTGCAAGGTGGCAGATCCTCCTCATAGCATCTCTTTTAAACCTTGAAGGTAGGGTCTGCTAGAATTCCCGTTACATGTCAGGAAACACAACATTCAAACTGGGCTCCTCCTCCTTGGATCAGTGCCAGCAGCAGCACACACCCACTGCCTCAGACTGTGACCACGTGAACACACGAGTTCACTCCCTGCCCAGCAACCACCTGCAGCATCACATTTCTACAGAGGAGAGACTCAAGCCATGCACCTGTCTTGGCATGTTAGCACAAGCTAATTGTAGGTAAAGTTCACTTTTTTTTTTTTTTTGAGGAAAATCTTGCAGACTACACCTTTAACCATTCAATATGATGAATATTCATCACAAGCTTTAAAAAGATATCAGACCTCACCTTTTGCGTTGTAAGATGAAATGAATCTTATCAGAAGCACACAGAGTGATCGTTTGGATATTCTAAGAAATGAATAACTGTGGATGTATCTTTAGAGCCTTCAGACCAGAGTATTTCTTAGTCTTTGAGCCTGTGATGCCCTACAGAGAGAAAATTCAGAGAAATAGCTCCCCCCACATGAGGTAAATCAATCTAAATACAACAGGTTTTAGTTTAACAGACTTATAGAGGTGGAAATAATCATATTCCCAGAAAAAGGCTTCTCTCTTTCCTCTGACCCTGAGTTTTTATGTTTCACTGTCCTCCCTAAGGACGAGACCAATGTCATATCAGAGTCATCCTCCTGTTCCATAAACCCTCAGCACACACTATAGCTGAACACACACAGACCTCTGTCAGCCCACAGGGTTTGTAATGAGACGCAGCCATCTCCAGCCTCCCTCTATGAGCACATGTGTGTGTGTGTGTGTGTCTCATCATTTGCATTGTTATTAGTGCCACGTTGTACCCTATGAATGCCGGAGTGTCACCATGCATTTCTGCACAGTCTCTGTATTTTCTCTTCGACTCTCCCTCTCATGTTATCGTCCTCACCCTTTTCCTCTCCTCCTCCCTCTACGTTCCTCAGCCCGTCCTCTCCTTCCCGCCCTCCCCGCCCTCTCGCTCTGTTTCAACCCCTACCTGCAGTTTCCTCCTCCTGCGAGTCTCTCAGCCAATCTCCATCACACCACGCGTCGTCAGCAGGAGGTAGAGATGAAAAGCAGGAGAGGGAGAGAGGGAGTGATGGTGAATAAAGAAGAGGAGAGATAGGCTGAGGAACAGAGGCATTAAAGTGGAGGAGGGAGTATTAGCTGGAGATAGAGTGACTAAAAGAGAAGAGGAGATGAGTGAGGAAGAGAATGAGGAGGACAGGGGAGAGAGATGAAAAGATAGATGAAAGCAGGTATTCATGGAGGAAAGGACAGGTGGGACAGAGGGAGGGAATATAATGTGTGTGTGCAGAGCCCACAGTGGGCTTGGGAGACAGATCGGTGACTGTAAATCTCTGTAGGACTGAATGAGCTTTCGTTTTGTGCTGGCCTGTTTTTGTCTCTCCTTAATGTATCTCACCAGCTGTTCTCCTCTGTCCCTAACTGCACAGCAGAAATATTCAGATGCTGCCCTCATGGTTACTTTCTAAATGTCTCAATCCCAGTAAAGCAAAGATGCTGATTTTAAACTAATGTCTGAGATAACTTTTTGTCTCAGAACTAAACTTTTCCAGAACTGCAGCAGTGTCTCTGGATATTCACTGCAAACTGATGCCCCATTTAGAATTTCCTGAGTTTAGAGATGACAGAATATTTCTATCGAACCTCCAAAACAGGTTATAGAGATTTTCTTACTTTTAGTCCAAGCTCTTAAAGATGTAGCCCCCCAAAATTTAAACACATTACTGAAGATGGTATGACAAACAGAAGAATACAGTTCACCCTGTTCAGTCTGTGTGTGTGGAGTTTGCATGTTTTCTAAGAGGGCGTGTTTGATCCTACAGAAGTCTCCTCCAACAATTCAAAGACTTATGCTTCGCAGGTCAATCCGTCACTTTGACCTGTGTGAGTACAGGGCCAGGCGTGTGTGTGTGTGTGTGTGTGTGTGTGTGTGTGTGTGTGTGTGTGTGTGTGTGTGTGTGTGTGTGTGTGTGTGTGTGTGTGTGTGTGTGTGTGTGTGTGTGTGTGTGTGTGTGTGTGTGAGTGTAAGTGTGTGTGTTGGGGGGGTCATTGTC